>NC_139728.1:29733711-29776211 GCF_964211835.1 Anser anser
TATATGTTCTGGCACTCCCACAAAAGCCCATCTAAAGTTGGTTGAGTTACAAGCTTTTGGAAAAAAATAATCAGTCTACAGGAGCTCAGGAGGCATTTAAATCTCTCTAAATTTCATGAAGATTCCGCTTATGCTGGGCATTGATCCAGCCTGGATACTCCATGGTCGCTACTGAAAGCTTCAGGTAGTGCCAGGCACAGAGGCTAGACTTAAAAACGCCGTGGAGAGGCTGCCCCTCACGATCTCCAGTAGCTGATCCTGGCTCCCTTCAGCTGGACTGGGCATGGGGGAATAGGGGCTGCTCAGTTTCCTTGCGCAGAGGAGTAAGAGACAGCTGGTTGGAGACTGTGGTTTCCTACGAGAGACTGGAGTAGGTTAAAAGGACCACATCTGGGAATAGCATGGGTCACCAATTTCCCAACTGCTGCATGTTAATGTACCACGCAACCCCTTTCCTCATACATTTTTTGCCTAAGTGAGAAAAGTCTGGCCCAGTAGAACTTTCCCCTAGATCTTGAAACAAGCCCTGAGATATCTGACTTGTTATTTGTTTCCTGTAAGGAAGTATTTTGGAAAGTAAAATTGCCTCATGCTAGTCCATGTGCATCCTGAAAGGTTATCATTACCAGAGTTTTTTTTTTTTTTTCTCTCTTTTTTTTTTTTCTTCAGGCTGATGTTTGTGTGATGTACTTAAGGGTTTCATCTGCTGACAATCCATATGGCTGTCAGTAGGAAACCTCATGCCAAAGTTTCTGACTAATTTCATTTTGTTTTCTTTAAGGAAAAAAAATTAGGAAAACCCACAAGTGTTTCTGAAGAGACAAAAGCCTAAATGAATAAAACATTATTCAGGGTACCTATTAAAGAGTTCTGAAGAAAACGATTCCAAGGCACCTCCAGAGCAAGTTAAATCTCTGTATTGCCTCAGGCAGTATCCTATGGAAAACTCACCATGAGGTGATGAGATAATGATAACAAGGACTGAACGAGGCACCGCTGAGACAAATTAGCATCACCCAGAAAACCTCAATACCCATCTCCTAAGTTAAATGTGTTCAAATGTGCAACTTTAATAATAAACTTTTGAGGTATTGTAGGCACATGAATGTATTTCACATCCCACAGTTACAGTATAATATATGCTTAACATTAGCAGGGCATTCTGTATGAACTTCATACCTGAGCATCAACGTAAGCCAGGTATTGCTAATGGTGTAAAAATTACTGCTTCCTGCCCACACCATTCCAGCGTAGGGACACTGGTTTGCTTGTTATATCACAGCAGCCAACAAGTCCATATTCTGGGCTTTAAAACTGCAGAAGTGCCCTTGTAAGATAACGGGGCTTCTCAGTCTTTCAAGGTCAACTCACAGCTTTCTGCAGGGAAAAAAACACACAGGCTACTACAGTAGTGTTGGGGGTTAGCCTTAAAGCATGTGCCGTCACACCTCTGCTGCCAGGCTGCTTCCCTTGGATCCTCCCAGAGCACTCACGGCTTGAGAACAAGTAAGAAGAAAGAAAAGTCTTCCTTCACCCCAGCTCTTTGCTCAGGCCAGACAGAGGGCCTCTCAGAAGGTCTTCATTTGCTGAAGACACTTTGCCTGGGGAGCCTGGTCCTGCAGCTGGAATGATGTGGTAGTGGAGGCTGGCACAGCTGAAGAATCTCACTCAAGTCAACAATGCTCTGCACGAATGCAAGACTCTGCTCACCTGGATCTGATTGCTGGATTAATTAGGCAGAAGGCAAAAAACAGTGCTGGTCTTCAGGAGAGCTGCTCTGGATTCCTTTGTGCTCCCAGCTTTTACTGTAGTAAAATCTTCCTTGGAGTGCCCAAATCAGACCACAGAAAATCCGGGGGATATCAGTATGAAATGTGCCTCCTCCTTCCCCTCCTAGAGTTGAAAGAAAAATATTTAAGCTGCTGAAATAAAAATATGAGTGGTCATTAAAACTTGTGGAGTATGTATTTATTCCCCATAAAAAGTGTGTGTTAGAATTGGACATTGCAACGCTGCTCCATAAAGGAAATTGCTTCTTCTCTTGGCACTCGGTGGTTTTCTTTGTGGAACTTTTCCATCAGAGCTTCAATGGGCAGTATTTCAGATTCAGATTCCCTTCCGTCTCCCTCCAAGAAACTGAATGTTGACTGGGACTCATGCCCTGGTAGAAATTTGGAGCACTTCACAATGGGATAAAGAGCTTCAGGCATCACCTGAGGGCTTTTAGGAGCAGCATCACTGGAAACCTCAAGGAAGATCTGATAAATTAGAGTCTCCCTGATATCCAGTCCCATTTTTTTCCACACTCTTCTGCCTGTTCTTTGAACAGTCCTGCTTTGACCAGGCTCCATGACTCCAGATGGAGCCCACCTGGTCATTTTCTCTGTTCAGAATTTGAATAGGCAAAGCCAAAAGACTCAACCTCAAAACTACAAAGGCATCAGATTATTCAAATTGCAGCATATAATATTTTGGTGCCTTGCTCTGTGACTGAATGTGCAGCCTTGCAGTAAGTCCTGTAGCCACCCCCACGGTGCAATGGGGGTGCTCAGTGCCTCAGGTGGGTTACAGCCCCTATCTCCATGCAGAAGTCAGTCCAGTAACATTGCGGGGAACCCAGAAATGCGTTCAGGTTTTAGGTATTCTAGGCACAAAAATTAGGCAACAAAGGAAAGAAGCTTGGATCATAATTTTGGGTGTTACAAAACTCTTGAAGGATTCTCCCTGGACCTGGAATCACAGAATCACTCGAATAATCCCATAGAACCTCACTAACCCCTAAAAATACTCAACTTCTTCCTTTTCCCTCAGCCTCATTGGCAGCACATGCCCAGGTACAAGGAAAGAAAGAGGGTCCTTTGATAAGCCAAACACTGTTTTTCCCTCCTGCCTCTCCAGTTCTGGTAGCCTAAGGGACCTGTGCTCCTTTGACTTGTGTTTCCCTGTCCGCTGCCTACCTCCTCAGTAGCCACATCTCTGTCTGATGCTGACCACATCAGGGCCATTTATCTCGATAAGACGACTAATTTCCCTTGTCTGGTAGATCGGAAGTGCCAGTTGGGATCTCCGTGACACCTATGTAAATCCAGATTAAGCAGATTTTTAAAAGTAGAAGGAGCATTTGGCCTGAAATCTTTAGGGTTTTCAGGTTTGTTGCCTAAATCAGTGTGTGGCAGATTTACTTTTCAATATGTAGGCTCTGATTTTGTGGGTTTGTATATGGTTTGAGCAAACGCTGCTTTTGCTAGTATTTACCAGTACAAAAGGGATATGTCTCTGGATGACTTATTCACATTGAAAGATAGAAACTGGAAAGAAGAAAAATACAGGAATTGTTCTGGTGTTTTTTGTTGTTGTTTTCTCATTTTAACTCAGCACAGTGAACTCCAGCAACTGAAACGGGGCTGAGGGCAATGACGGCCTTCGTCACATCCTTTTGAACCCTGATGCAAGAAAATGTCAGTGACTCCTGCAAAACATGCAAAAAAACCAAACCAAACCAAACCAAACCAACCAAACAAACAAAAAAACAAAACCAAAAACCACTGAATATGTTTTGGCTAGAGCTCAGCAGCTACAGGTTGTCTACCAAGTCTTGAACAAGTCTTAGCAATCATTTTATTTGTCAAAATGCTCTATGTCCATTTTATAAGTCAGTCTTTAGAGTTGTCTGATGAGGTAAGGAAATAAATGTCATTCACCTTTTGGAAACAGAATAAGTGAAGTATTAACTGACTCAGAAAAAGTAGCGGTAATGGAGGTCAGGTCTGGATTCGCAGGCTTCAACCTCAAATTCAGCCACTCTGAAATTTGGATTTGATGTGTGTCAATATAAAATAACACTAAAATGGATAATCTCAAATTATGGTCATTACAGTTATGTCTTTAAATGGCATGCTTGTTATTTCTGTATACTCTGCTTTCCCCTGGAGTAGAAAGATACAATTAAAACATTACCATCCTGCCAAAAATAAAAATAAAAATAATCTAATTCTAAATATTAGGAAACAAAGCTTAGCAGTGTAGAAACAATATTTAGCGCTTTGTTATTATAGTAATCTGTAATATTTCTGTCTTGCTATCTGTTGCTAGTAAACAGATACACAAATGTTAATCAGGACAATGATGAATGCTGATGCTAGGCCAGTGGTGATGCTGCACAAACTAAGAAGCATCTTACGTTTCTTCTGCAGTGTCAATGCATATGCTTTTATCACTCATATCTATGTTTTAGGCCAACCAGGACTGCCAACCCCTCAGGTCTGTTTGAATCCACACTTTTTTACAATGCTGGAGTTCTGATTTTTGATTTAATATGGCTCTGACAAAACTATTTTGAAGAGGCAGCCAAAACCCTAAAATAAATAAGCTTTCACTCTGATGGATCTTATTTGTGATATCAGTTGTGGTGTATCCTACAATACGTTGAGTCCATAGTTTCCACCTTTTCTGCTAACACACTTTCCACTCATGACTTATGCTCCAGGTCTTTTTTCAACTCTTCCTTCTAGTTTTGTCTTGCTAGCCATTGCACCCTGCCAGCATGCAGCTACCTGGCCAGGTAACCACGTCCAGGTTGTGGCTGAACTCTGAAGTCAATACAGCAAGGAGCATGATGGTAGAAGACTGCCAGGCCTGCACTCGTGTAAGAACCTGTTAAGGAAGGTGACAGAGGTGGGGTGCACAGCGGCGGATGTCCAAGTTGAGGAATGCACTGGCATTATGAAAACGCCTCCCTGCAAGGCAGAGGAAGGAATTTGGGTCTGACGTATTCCCTTCCACCTGTACTTGCTGGGAGACGTTGCACAAATGCAACCAAAACAAAGAGGATCCAAGTTCTAGGCAGAAGGCAGTGAGATACAAGACAGACCACCAGTTTTGAACAGGCCCCAGATTAAGCTGCAATTAAAACACAATGAGAACATACTTCTAGGCTTCTTCCTGAAGACTGGGCTGATGGACAGCCTGGAAGTCAAAAGTCACCAGAGCTGAGTAAGCAGCACGGCCTTCTTGCTCCTCACAGTGTGTGTGACTATAGACAGGAGGGATTTCTAGGTGACGACTAGCAGCACCATCTCCTCTGCTTTTGAGGACAGCTGGCATATAAAGAAGACTTTGTTTCAGCTGAGGGCTGTTAGTTGGGGTCCCTTTACTGAGCTTCTTGCTGCTACAGCTGGCACCTGCACTCAGTCAGGCCGCAGCCAGGCTGGAGGGGCTGGCTCGCAGGACACCACCGCAGGCCGGTGGCCCAGCCGTGACCACATGGATGTCCTCCCCCAGCCCCTCTGCCTGCTAAAACGCTGGTGCAGCTGAAGCAGAGCACTTAGGTGCTGGGTGGAACAAATAGGGCATAGATTCCCGACAGAAGATGGAAAGAGAAATGATGATCATGTAGAGGTGAGTCCCTCCTGTGGTACTCCTAGAGCCGGATTCACTCACAGGAACGTGATCGGCTGATCTATGAGAGGGAAAGTCTATGAAAAGCCTTGGTCAGACTCTTGGTAGCACCTTAATATGGACTCTTCTGGATTTTCCAGAGCAAGGAGAAAAAACAGCAATGTCATTTTCTTGGTATCAGCGCCTAATACAAGGGTCTGAACAGTGTGTGTGTGTGGCTGGGTATGGGTGAGAAATCTGACAGTCTAAGTATGATGTAATTTAGGTATTTTGGCATAGCAAAATGGAACAGAATTACTTTTCCTATTATCTTCCAAAAGTTATTGAAAATGATACGAAATATATTCTGTAGAAAAAAAAAATCAAGTTTTTTTTTTTTTTAAATGCAATTTCTTTGGCAGTTTGTTCATTCGTTATTCATTCACCCCCTTTCACGTTGTGAAGGCTTTCTATTATGAAACATTCTGTGAAAAAAAAATGAACAAAAAAAGTATACTACTTCTTTAAAATATATTGCAAGAATCCTCATTTCCAGATTTTTATAGCAGCACTAGCTGGTATTCTTGCATGCAGTTTTGTAATTTATTCTGAACATTCCACTTAAACCTTTTTTCAATAGCATGATTTTATTAGAGTCAGCTCACTGGACTTTCCCAAAAAGGTATTTAAGATCAAATAAAACCAGTGCTTGGAAAAATATCATTACAATATGAAAGCAGTTACAAAAACATTAGTACTGCAAAGTTTTATTTCAAATGGCTGAGCCTGCTGTACCCCAGGTTATTGCACTTCTACTTCCTCAGACACACTCACTGGAAAAATGGGAAAAACTGTCATCTTAGCAGTTTTTACCTGTTTCTCAAAAAAACCTACCCAATTTATAGGCAGGCAGCAATTTTTTTCAGCACCACCATTAATAAGAACAGCAGACTGTCCTTTGTTCCTGCATCCCTGGTCTCAGCAGAGGATTGCTCCCCTCACGCCCTGACAAGTGACCGGATCCAGGGCGTTCAGCAATTCCCTGGAGCGAATGGATTCAGGCAAAACAGGGGACCCAGCGGTGTGGAAGCAAAGCTTGGCAAGTAGGGCAAATCTGCAGCTGATACAAACAAAAAAGGTTCATTTTAGAAAAAAGTGCAGGGTGACTTTACCCGTCCTTTATGCAAAATATCATCTGGGCGTTATCCTGATGGGCTTCATGGCAAGGCCAGGCGGCGAGAGGGTCCCGTGCCCCACACGTGGCAGACAGAGCTTGTAGCACCATCCTCTGGATCAGCCAGTGACCACCGGCATTGCTCCCCATGGGCGTTACAGCGAAGACCAGCCCTGCAGTGCCCAAGGCAGCGTCTGCCTTCTCTCCGGCACCAGAAGGATGAAGCCATGAGTGAGCTGGCCAAGAGCCTGCCCTTTCCTTGTGTCCCACAGAACCGAGCCCGATGCCTCCGCGGCTGACTCAGCCCCTGCCTAGGCAAAGCCACGAGCTGGAAAATGCCACCAGACTTGTGTCTCCGCTCATCTTCTCAGCCAGGTGGCTGGGGCAAATACTTTCCTATCTTCGGAGAGAATTGACAGCTAGCACTGGTGGACGTGGAGTTCAAGCTGATGCTTGTTAGGTATTTTTGAATTTCATAGAAGGCATTTTAGAAGAAGTCTTTTGGGGGCGTTCGTGCTTGTAACCTCCCTTTAAAAATTGATGGTGGCCAAGAGAAAAAAAAATATCTTTAAACTATAATGAATTGAAATCTAATCTAGTGTATAAAAGAACATGGAGAATTAAAATAAAGGCAATCTTAATTGCTGCATCATCAAATTATGTGACACGGTCTTTTATTTTCAGTTCTTTGTATTTGAATGCTGGTATTTATTTTATGTGACACCTCTAAGGAGAAAACAGTCATTCAAATAGTATTCCTGGGAAGCAAGTTGTGTTCCCTTTTTCCCAAGCCCTTCCTAGGCCATTTTGTTACAAGCAGTATGTGTAGCAAAGCAGCATCAACAGACTTAAGTTTGAGGATTAGGCGTTGTATGTGGACTTTTAAATCCTCTTTTAAAATCGCAAGTTACTGTTCATATTACTTTTCTAAGTAGAAATATGCTTAAAAAGTAAAGTCTTTATTGCTTCTTAAAAGGCGTAGTGCTCTGTGATAAATTCTCATATTTTGACTGTTAATATGTTTGAATGAAAATTATTTATACATTTTGGTGAGGTTGAATGGTTTTCATTTGATTGCTGCCTCTGGAAATGAAAGCAGAGTAGCAGGAAATTTACATGTCATGCTGTGATGTATATCCAGATTATGAGATGATTGTGCAGCAGATGAACACCAAGTAAAATCATTTGCATCAAACTGTGACAACTGCAATTCCTGACAAGGCCTCTTAGTTTTTTGGGCTATTATCATTGTACAAGAATATAAT
Source organism: Anser anser (assembly GCF_964211835.1). Lineage (NCBI taxonomy): Eukaryota > Metazoa > Chordata > Aves > Anseriformes > Anatidae > Anser > Anser anser. The sequence goes on from NC_139728.1 coordinate 29,741,527, forward strand.
CTATTGACAGCAGGGCTGTTTAATACATTTAAAGGCAGACAGTGGAAGAAATCTTAACTGTTTTCATTCACCACTGCACAAGGGTGCAGATCAAAAGTGAATTATATTTAAAAATATGCATGTATGATGATAAGATGCATGACATTCATCAACCTGTTTAGTCATGGTTAAGCTGCGATGGTGAAGATCCGATATTACTGCCATATGTGGTCTGAAATAGAGACGTGAGACTGAAAATTATATTATTGCCCAGCAGAAGTGAATAAACAGGGGAAGACATTCTTTCTTAATCTTTCTTAACCTTTCTTCTTGGATTGAATTCTGCCCTTTTGTACTTTTTAGAAGTATTTTGTCTTAACTTCAGCAAAGCAGGTTTAAGCATTTAAATCAGCTGGCATTTTATTCTTTTCTGTGTGGCAAAAAAGCATCCCTGTTTTTTTTTCCATAATAATAAAAAACAGTTGCCTTTGCAGGACTTCAGATATCAACTGTGTTTGGATCAGGATCCACATAAATGTTAATGCATTATGTTTCCTATATCAGGTATGATCTTTATTGTGCTAAATTAATTAAGCTAGTAAAAGAGCAAATTAAGGGACAAGCTGTCTAGTTTTAGAAAAATATTTTGATGCTCTTTTACAAAATGCAGCAATCCCCTCCATGGCTCAGGGCCAGCATTTCCTGATCTTTTTTGGTGCATTTAAATGTGCAAAATACTGTTCAGCGTGTTCATCACAGCACCGCCGGTACTGGTGCATAGCCTCCACGCAGAGACCTGCCACTAGGTGCCTTCAGGGCTGTGTCGGTGGCTGTAGCACCACAGCTGGCCAAGGGGACATAGATGGGGGTCCTGCAAGCTTTTAAAGGATTGATTAAGAGTTCTTAATTCTCCTAGGGAGAATAGGAGGGTAGGGCTGGAACTCGAAGTCTGTGAGATGTCTCTGCTAAGCTGCACGTGTGAACGGTGGATCTGCTGGAAGCCATCAGTATCCTTGTCAAAAAAAAAAAAAAAAAAACCACAACAGAACTGATATAGGGAGGTGCAGCACAGCCACAACACAGGCCGTCCTATGTGAGCAGGAGCAGATTTATTGTACGTGTACAAGCTGGGTGCTTTCAGATGAGCTCACTGAGAATCAGAAGCAGAAAAGCTTAAGCAATGTCAGTGCAGATCTGCAGGCTGCATGGTTGCCCCTGTTCTGGACCTGACCAAAGAACAAAAGCAGCCTAGGTGCTCAGTGATTCAGCCTTGGTTGTCTTGGTACTACGCTGTGCCCAGGCATGTGCTACCTAGCTCAAGTCAGGGCTCACTCCAGGATCTGCAGAAGCCCGTATTTTTCTGTGGGGCTCCCGCAGGCAGCACTCGCCAGAGGTCACCCCTTGGAAAGGCTGTGTGCACTGGAGTGTGGAGAGCCTCAGGCAAACATGGGGTGTGTTCATTTTACCATAAAGGGAAGAATTTCATCACATTTGTATTTTGAAAAGTGCTTTCTTGAATTTTGTGTGCATTCAGCAAGGCTAGCATTTTTTACCCCTAAAGTAAAGCATGGCTGTCGTGTACGCATATCGACAGATGCTGGAGGTATTTTGTAAAAAAAAAAAGGAGATTTGAGATTATCTGAGATCCTCAATACAATTGTAAAGGTTGGCACCACAGTACTATGTACACAGTAATGGTAGGAGATTTCCAGGTGCAATGGCTGGATTTACCAAAATTTTCACTTGCGCATTTATGTTAGAAAATAAGCAAAGACTAGGGCTAAGAAGTCCCAGATTATTTTTTTCCCCTCTGCTTTTGACTTGAGTGATGCAATACTAGTCATCTAAGCTAACTTTTTGTCAGTTCCCTAATGATAAAATGGAAATACGCAGTACTTATTACCTCCCAAAGCTGTTAGCAGAGCTGATTAACATTGACAAAGGCATTTCTACGTACAGAATAGTTGCTCTCCAGTCACCGCAGTCCAGATTCCCATCGGCAGTCCATTCCCACCTTTGCTTGCGCTTTCTGTGAAGTAAAATAGGCTCTGGAGATCCCAACGGGATGTTGTAAGCTGTAAAAAAAATATTAGAAATAAAGAAAAGATTTTAGTGATTTTGCAGGGAGGCCAACAATGATGCAAATGTCATTTTCTCTTTAGTCTGAGACAGAAAACCAAGATATGCGCCTAGTTGTCTGCCCTGCCACTATGTAAATTCCATTGCAATGAACACTTGGTCTGCTTCACCTAAATCTCCAAATACACCTAGGGTTTCATCCTCCATGGTGCAGTGTTTAGGATACTGATAAAAAGGGTCTTTTCCTGTGGACAGAACTGGGCATCTTTCCTGCTTAAATAAAAGGGAAAAAAATTGTCTGACCAGGACAAGAAAATTTTGCCTTGTGTTCACTTTGCTGATAGAGAAAAACATGCATAAATGGATAGAAACAGGTGGATTCTGTATTACTTTTATTGATTCATCTGAAACCAAGATTCAGCTCCATAGGTCAGGAAGATCACACCCAGAGCATGAGGCCTCTAGACCCAAAGACAAACATTCAAGCAGCGTTGCACTTTTCCCTGTTCCCTAATTACTGAGTTATTACCCATTTCTGACATGAGAGAAGAGGACACCCAACCAGTCCCACCTTCTGATGATCCCAACATACCCTTGTTGGCATAGCCTGAGTATTTTTGGGAGCTAAACCCCTCTAAAACACCATAGAGTACTAGGACGTTGCCACCTCCTGTGCTGGGCTTTATGCGTGTTGCTTTATTTTGACATTGGAGAGCTTGCTGGGTTTGGTAAGCCAGCTAAATACTAACCATTTGGGGGTCTTTCAGATGTCAGCATACCGCTAATATGAAATCAAACCCGTTTTTATTAGGTACTCCTGATTCACCAGAGAAAACCTACAGATTAAAAAGTTATCAGGTTTATGATGTCGTCCTTTTTGGAGCTGAGGAGCAGCTGTTGCTACATAACAGCTCTGAGCATGATGAACATTTTGGGAGAAGGGGTAATTTTTAAATAAAAAAGAATGTAACTACGCTGGAAGAAAATCTGGCCACTAACTTCATTTGACATGTGTAATAGACTGTGATAGTTTTTTGGGGACTGCACGATGCAAAGTAAAACGAAGCTGGTAATAAGCAAGTTGGCATTTATTCTTTATGTAGGAATATTTGTTCCTCAAAGTCAGACTATGTGGAATATTAGCATTTGAATAAATTATTCAACACTTTCTAGAGAACGCAAGGGGAAAAAATCTTTTCAGCATTATAACATGACAATCTACAGGGTAGTAGAAAAAGAAGGCTGTCATTTTTTCTTCAATTACAAAAGGCAAATATTTATTATTTATAAGTATTCGCCTTGTATAGGCTTAAATGTTATTTATGAACCTGTTGCATAGTGATTTTCAATGTAACTCATTATTTTTAGCCTTAGGGTGTTGTAAAGGAGCATGGATATATTTAATGACACTCTGCTAGTCAGCGCAATTACACTGTAATCATTATGTAAAATGTGCTATTAATTAAACCAATTTCTAGTTAGAACATTCTCTTCTGCAGGGCTTAATCTTAATCTCTGGCAATCTTTCTCTCTGTTTTTCACCCATTAATTATATGATTACTTTTTAAGTTACATATGATAAAATATGTTTTTATTTTTAAGCTTAATATGCCCAATTATTTGTATTTATCAGGCCATTTGCCTGAATTATTGAAAAGGCTTTATTTTCCAAACCAAGAAAGAAAAAAAAAAAAACAAAACAGGAAACGTAAGATTATACAGTTATCTGGGAGTCAACAGTAACTGATGACTGACAATTGTTTCTGATATTCTTTTTAGATGTTATATGGCTGTATTTAATTTTCCGTTCAGAGAAGTCTCCTCTTTGGTCTTCCCTTTTTATCCTAATTGCCACACAGAATTCTATACCTGCTTTTAAATGCTTCATTTATTCACAGAGACAAATCTCCAGATATTTCCCCCACTGGAATGGTAGTTCTATGGTAGTATTTTGTTAAATGAAATGTGGTTATACTGAAACATTGCTCAATCTAACACGGTTGACATAAATGCTGACTAAATAATAATTATTAAGGCATGATGGTATTTTTCACATAAAAATTAATCCCATTAACAATTCTAGTTAGAATAATAGCAGTTAAATGGCTACCACACTTCATAACAGGAAAAAAAATCACCTAGTTTTTGAAGTCATCCTTGCTCTGCTCTACAATGACCCCTTGTGGAAAAAAGACCTGAAAAGAGGAGGAATCGGCTCTGAAGTCTCTGAGTTTTTCCCTGGAAATTTAATAGCTACCCAATACAGATATGTAAAAGCAAAAAGGTTTTGTTCTTGCAAAGCTTGATTGTCAAGGATTATGGACTAAAAAGCCTTAATCTCAAGTCCCAAGCTTTTGAGAGGTCTTCCCTTGTGGGTCTCCACTCCAGGGCCTCTACTGCCGCCTCCCACAGCAGCTCCTCCTTGGTCCATGCAGCAGATGCACGGAGACCTCCACTGCCTTGCCATGCTGCTGCCTCTGAAACCATCTCTCCTACTTAACCCTCAGGTTTGCTGAAGAACTCATAAGGGGTGGTGTAAATCAGAAATACGTATTTTTCCTTTCTATTTTAAGAAACCCTCTGGATCTACGCAGGTGTAAGTGAGGGTTGTACAGCCCCACGTGGGGCACGTGTTTCCTTACTTCATCCCGTTCTGTGAAGGTTGTCACCTGCACCAGCAAACAAGAAGCAGATGGCCAAGAACCACATCATCCTCAGTCTAAAACACCCCTGAATCTACCACGTAATCCAGCCAGACTCGTAGCCCCTGAAGCAGCCAGCAGAAGCTCGGGGACCTGCTCCCAAGTCACTAACATCCTCTGTACACCGGCTTTAATGAAGAAGTAAGCACCTCTGAGAAAAGTGATCCCAAATAATTTCTAGATTGGGCAGAGTCACTTGAACTTAAACTTCATTCTCCTTGAAAGTATGTATAGAGAAAGAGATCACAGGTACCCTGAAATCCTCTTGCATTTTCCAAGAAAACTGAAATTATTAAAAGAGCATTGGGAACAAGGGAAGGTCTGTCCTGACCTATCCTCGTCAGATGTACAAACATCTCAGAACGCTCATCAGCCACGGTGGATGTTCTTTTCTTTCCGCTCTACGTTGTTTTATAAATAGCTTATAACTCAGTGTCTCCCTGACCTTGCTGTGGTTACTGGAGTAATTTCATTTAAAGATGAAGTGTCCTTGAATAAGTTTTCCTATGCATTAAGTCAAATATCAAATTCTTCAATATTTGGGGGTGCTGGTGTCTTTTCTGCCCCCAGCTATTTATTTCATGAACAAACCCATTGTGGACAATACAAGGAACCTGACTTTGTGTTTTTGTATGCCTGATGGATGGCAGACAGAACATCATCCTAGCTGCATCCCTTCTGTGCAGGGAGCTGTAGTGGTGGAAATTGCACTTCTTCAGTGATGTCCTGTGTCAGGACTATGTCTGTCATTTGGAAACATTAAACGGATTTTCTTCCCTTTCAGATGTAAAAGATCCAAATGACCCCTCCTGTAGCCAAAAGCACAGCATGTGTAATGGAGAGACAACTGGTAGGTGCTCTGCAGGATGAATACATGACCATTTCACAGCAGCCTTATATGACAGGTTTAATCAGCTGCACATAATCCAGAACAAAGACTGCAGAGTTAAGGGTCTGGTGTTTGCCAGCAAATCCCCCCATGTCTGCGATAAGAGGGGTAAGGTCTGTGTGTGCATTGTGTTTCTTAAAAAGGGAATCTTCACCCAGATGAAGAATTCATGCTTCTGGTTAGTGCTGCTATTTCTGCCATGTCAACACTTTCTCTACCACTGCCATTCTGACAGTGACACGAGACTGATTCTTTTTCCTAGAGCAAGAAAGCAACTCTCCCTCTTAGAGGAACTGATAACTGCTGCTGTAGTCAGCTCTCACTCAGAAACTGGGACTTAGATCAACAAATCCTTTCAGCTTCACTTACAAGAGCATGAGACTGGCAACTTCACCTGCCTGCCATGTTCTGTCACTTGTATTGGCTTCCAACTCCTTCTGCCACATGCTGCCTTTGCTAAATACCCTTAAACCCCTGCCCTGTGCAGTGAGGTGGCAGCTGCAGGGGAGGGCAAACAGAGACCAGCAGCTATGGAGGGTGGAAGGAGGACATGACGTACTATGCCTCTCATCCTGCAGTCTTCTCATGCTCTAAAACCAAAGATGTGGAAAACCCTCATCCTCAGGCACTGCCTGGCCGCTGCCTGCCTCTGGCACCGCTGGAGCAGGCTCGGGGCTGCTCTCACTTGTGCCATCCCAAATAGCACCTGGGGTGGCTCAGAGCAGGTCCCAGAGCACAGGCACGGCTGCTCGCTCGCTGGTCCACCCCAAAGCATCTGAAGCCCACTGTGGGGCCACAGGCAGTCGGCGGCTTTGCTGTTTGTACGGCGCTGCATCACCAACTGGAAATCCCCGCCAGACCCATTAAAGCAGTTCGCTGGTTTCTCCGTGTTGCCCGAGGTGAGAAAAGCAGCTGCAAGGGAGAAGAGGGGTCAGTCCCAATGTACCTTGCTATATCCACAGGACAGCCGTGCACAAAAGGTGTCCAGTAACAAAGGCCGTAAACTCTGTGATGGAAAAGTAGGAATTATGGCTTTGGGGCACAGCGCATACTCACTGCCTGTCTCCCTGATGTTGACTTGCCCAGCTTCAGTCTCATCTCACACATGGTAAATATATACATAAGTAGGCAAATTTATAATGATAATAATGTCTATAGGTGTGCAGTGTGAGTAGGAAAAGGATCACAAGACAATGTCTCATCTGGGATCCCACTTTACATATTATCAAGCTGTTATCCCTCTGTGCTGCGGGTGCAAGAAAAAGCTGGTGGAGAATTTGAATTTCTTGACAATTTTCCTTTCCCTTTTTTTAACTTTATTTTTTAGGCTGCTCTTTCCTGGATGAACCCAGCCTTCTCTTGCAGGCTCCGAGGGAGCCATGAGCTCACTGATCTGCCAGCAGGTAGCTTGCAAAGAATCCCTGGCGAACAGTTCGCTGCAACTCTATTTTTAATATACATTGCTGACCCTAATGATGGTCTATTGAGATGAGGGCAAGGAATGTCTGATCAAGTGGAGATTAATTTTTGACTGTGCTGTCTGGAAATGCATGAAAATGCACTCCTTTTTCTATTTAGACTCACAGGATGCTTTGATTGATTGACTAGTTTACAAATGAAGGTGATAAAATTAGGTTGAAGACCACATACATTTCTTAAAATGAGTCTGGCTGGTCGTGGAGACAATGAGGTTTGGACAGATTGTATTGCTGGTTTAGGCAATCTTCTGAACATGTCAAGATTTATAGACCTGTACTGTAATGTTACAATTGCAGCTCACTGATATAGGTTTCTTTTCAAATTCTTTCCCATTTTATTTGAAAAAGGCCATTAGAGAGTTATAGACTATTGAAAAAGCTTTTTCTTTGCTAACCCTTAATAAACTCTTCCAAACAAGGACTACTGCATTTTTGTATTAAATTTAGACCAAAATCTATAAAACATGTTCTCCCAGGTTTGGATAATTTGATTATTATTATCTAAATGGAGTTATGGTTCATATTGGCTTGCAGTAGCATACATAGTAAATAAAAGGTAAGTTAAGGTTTGTACACGATCTTAGGACACTGAGGATTTTTCACTCTTCATTTGGATTACTGTATTTTGGGAATGGCGAGTATATTTCCCCAGGCTGAGAAATTATAAAAATAAAATCCTCAGAATGTGGTGCTGAAATTAATGTTGCATTGAGCTAGAAACAAATTACTATTAACATTTCTTTACTCTTATTGTTGCACAAATACCCACAGAAGCCTTGGGATTTTCTTAATAAAACAGACAAGGTTTACCAAACAAATGAAAACAGACGACGATGGGTTTCATGCAAAATTAAAAACCATGATGACATTAAAAATCATTACAAGAGATGAGCAATAGATAAGATATCAAAGCTCTTTATGAATTAATAATCAATTCTATTTTATACATTTTGCCGTCAGACTAATGTTATCCAAGAATTTTGTCAGCGATGTAATATGGGAGAGGGGGCCTGGGTACATTTAAAATGTGTGCTCCAAGATTTTGTCTTCATGTCTTCTCCATCTTAAAAAAAAAATAAAAGCACACTGAAATGTGGTGCCTTCATGCGTGCAGGGTGCTTGAGGACTGGGAAGACAGGATCAAGGTTCAAATAACCAGTCAGCTACACACAGCTCTCGGGACATCAATAAATATGACAAATACAGAGCCCGGCCGTGCTGCCTCGCTGGGGAAGAAGCGAGGCTGCCCCTGCCACGGGAGACTGGCACTGAAGGCATGCCCAAGGGGTGGGAGGCACCAGGAGCAGCAGAGACGCATCGGGGTGGGAGCCTCAAGAAGTGCACAGTGGAAATGCTGAATGCCACCACGACCCATCGGGCAGATGAAAGAGGCTGCTCTAATTAAAGCCCTGTGGGAGCGTTTCCACCTCCACAGAAGCTCAGCGGTGGGAGGATCAAACATGCCTCGGGATTCTGGGCAGTGTGTGAGCCTCCTTCATTCCCTGGGCTGTGAAAAATATCTCCTTTGTTGGGGTATGGCAAAGAAACCTGACTCTGCATGCCTTGGGGCCGGGCTCCTTCCTCACCCAGCAGTCCTTCACTGCGAGCTTCGGAAGAGCTCCTTGTTTCATGGTCTGACCACGGGGCAGGATTTTCATTAGTTTATTTCACCTGTGGCTCCCAGGGAGATTTGCTTTTGCCCAATTTGAGCACGGCATCGCCTCCTCCAAAGCTGACTTCATCCCTAAAAAACAAACAAAATAGGTTTTGGACTTCATCCTTAAAAACCAAACACTTCTGTAGGTTTTGGAAGGAGGTGAGGATCACCAACCAGGTCAGGGCAAAGCCCCCAAGGAGGGCTGTGAGAGCTGCATAGCCGAGCAGGGTGAGCGCTGAAGTGGAGGACATGGCTGCTGCGGCAGCGGATGCAAAGATTTTGGTCATCACCTATCCAGTGAAGAGCTGCGAGGGGAGATGAGTGATGTGCCAGGAAGGCCACAATGCCAAGGCACCACTCACCTGGCTGACAGCACCTGGGCCGTGGTGCAGGCCCCGCAGAGGCCGGAGCCCACCCGGCCATATTGTCTGCATGAGTCCCTCACCAAGGCCAGGCCTCTGGGCTACTGCTCTGCCATTTCGATTTCAACCCATCGACGTGTGGTTTTTCCTACTTTGCAGGCTCCAGATCTTATAAGAAAATTGGCATGCAAAGAAAACAATAAATATGTAAGTTCAGAATTGGCTGGCTACTAAAAATCGGTGAGATTGCTTTCCTATAGGGTTCTGACAATGTAAATAAGTCTCATTGGAAGAGGGGATTTCTCAGGCCCGTGGACTTCACACCCCACCACAGATGGTGCCTGGTGATTTTCAATATAAATAAAAACCTCTATATTGAGGAAAAAGCAGCATTAAGCAACACAACAAATGCTTTCTAATGCTAAATTTCTAATCACACATTAGCTAATTTTCAGTTGTTTGCTTCTAATCAGTAAAAAATAGATTACCTCTTAAAAACACAACATTAAACCCAAAGAAAATAAGATGGCAAATCAGAAAAGACCTTGATGTTCCTCATTTAAATATGATTACTTCCCTCTATCTATTCTAATACACTTGAAAGCACGTTTATTCTCCTTCCCACCCACTGTAATGTGAGCGACTCCCGTAATAACTCTAAATGTTTTCTAGAAATGCATGAAATCTTCCAACAGAGGTATTTAAAGGTTTAGATATGTTTGAAATACGGCTATTTTTCAATCGTATAAGCCAGCCAATCCAGGTGCCTGTTAGTCTACAAGTGTCTGCCATCTTTCTCTGATTGTCAGGGAAAATAGACTGATGGATCACTTCCCTGTGTCACTGCTCTAGACTGGTGACAATCAGTGAAATGATTGTGTCTGCCTCTACACATATCTGTAATTGATTGCCTAAACCCTAAGACTCTCTTTCCCAGTTGATATGATGGAACATTGGACTGAAATCACTCTCGATGAGGAGGAGTCAGGACCATTTGTTATTTACTTCTTTCCTTGCTCCTTTCTTCTACCCTGCTTGAATTGTCCCACAAGAACACATTATGGTAATCAGACAGAATGTATGTATAGGAATCAATCAAAAGGAAAGCCGTCACAAGAGTTATGACATTACAAAGTCTGTTTGTAACTTTTGATTTATGGAAGATTTTCTGTTTTATAAATTGAGAGTGAGGCATGTTGGGATGGCTTAACCCTTGAACTCCTCAGTGAAGACAAAAAAAAGCAGTGGAATAGGAGAATTAATACAGCATGGGCAGAACCAGCCTTCATTTACTCATTACCACTTGATTATAAAATGAGACAAATGTTATTCGTTTTGTATTTCTAGATTGTAAATGTTTTTGTACGAAAGAAAGATGCTTTACAGGAAAACAAATAAATATACATTCTGCCATAAGACTTTATAATCAAAGGCTATGAGCCTGCAAAGACTATACATATGCTTAATTTTTGTGCTGTGGCATCCAACAGCAGTCCATCCCTGTTCACCAAAACATATGCTTAACTTTAGCTCTGAGCCATAATCTTATTGAACTCGATGGGTTTTAAGCACACACTTATCTTTAGACTTTAGGAGCTTTGCTAATACCGATGAACTTAAACATCTGCTTCCCATCACCGTGTTTTTCACCTCTTTGTGGTCCCTTCAGGTCTGCGACCCAACTCTTAAGCACATGCTTAACTCTGCAGACACGAATAGAGTAGATGCATAAAATGAAGCACATGCATAAAGGTGTGCAGAGCTGGGTCCTAAATGTAAGTATAACATGTTAAATGAATGCTACAAAAGGTGTAGAAAAGATACCTTAAATAGCCTACATGGTTGTTCATATCTCGGAAGATGTGTGTGTATGCATGCATGAATGACTGTGTGCATTAGAAAAATATGTATGTGTGTATTGCATATATTCATTTTCTTCCCCAGACAGAATGCCTGCATTACCACGTTACCATCTTAAACACATTATTCTGGGTGGTTTTTTAAGTACATTTAGAAACTCTCAGCCGCTACTACTTCCTGAATTACCACTAACCCTTCCTCTTTCAGGACTTCTATACACCACCTTGTTTCTAATTTAATACACTACTTTGCTACTCTGATTTAATTTCTGAGATGATGCTGGCTGAGCTAAGCAGTTGTTTTTCAGGGGGAAAATTGTTTTCCTGTGCCATTTTGCTTGCACACATCCTCATAAAATAGTCCTTGTTAAATAGCTGCTATGTTCTGGATGGGAATGGATTTCAGCAGGGGATACAACAACTTCTGAACGTGTAAATACTTCTTGAGTCTACTTCTCAAGAAGTGTGAGAAACAGATGTGCTTGTGAAACTTCAGAAAGCATGTATCTCATTCAGAAGACCCATCTATTTTCTATCCATAAAACAACACATTTTACCTTTGTGGAAAATATTACAGAGGTTGCTTTTCGGACCCTTTGCATTGCAAAATGTATCCAGAACACTGGAAAATCTAAGACTGGAAATATGAGCTGGATACCCATCATTTTTTAAATGGGACATTGTAGCTTTTACCACTTCAAACGTTTATAGGCACATCAGAACAGCAAAATGGACAAAATGGAGAGCAGCAGTGTTGCCACTGCTTGGAAAGACTTTGAGAAGTCTTTAGGGGGAAACTGGTATAACAGAGGTAAATCACCAGAGTGAAGTTACATTGCACTAAATTCCAGATATATATTTGGAGCTGCTTCGTGTGACTTCAGTGGGATTAGAATTTTATTTTTGTTATTTACTGTGCCAACAACTTAGAGCTTTAGTCAAGGACCAGGCACTATTGTGCTGAGAGCTGGATAAAACATGGTACAGAAAGAAAGACTCTTCAAAGAGAATACCAAAAGCTGCAGCTCACAGTAGAATGACTCCAGCTTTAAAAGTCATCCCTAAGAGCAGAATTTAGCTTATCCCACATTCAAAAGTTGCAGTTTTCAAATATTTACCTGATAATCTCACTATGTAATATATTTAGCTATTCTGCTGACAGCTGTACTCATTTTATTGGCTAATGGCTAAAAGAAATCAGGTTTTCTTTTTAATAGCACAGCAGTCCTTCTCTGCTTAATCTCCTTCCTCAGCTTCAAACTGAAAGCTAATCAGATTGCAGATCCCACTGGGCACACTCTGTGTTTTTTTAATGCATTAGGAAACCTCTATCACTATCACTGGAAAACTTAAAAAACCATTTAAAAACAAAAAAGGGGAATAAATGAAAATGTTATGAACCTGAAAATGTTAATTAAGCCATTTTCAAAGAAAAGGCTTTTGATTCAGAATAAAATGCCATGTCACTTATTAAGACTTAACATTTTTCCCCTTAAAAAAGGTTCAACAAAGAATTTAGAATCATTAAAAAATTTAAGCAATATAAATGGGCGCTATGAAGTTCTGCTGTAAACTGCTATAGACAAGCTAAGTGTTGAATAAAGGCCTGATAAAATATTTTTTCTAACTTCCCTGTGTCAGGATATCACCTTTGATCTTTTATGGGCCTCTTCCACCCTCACAAGAAATAAATACAACAGAGAATAATTCAGCCTCGTCTTCATCATCATTATATTCATCCTTCTTAGAGAAGCACTTGAACCAAAACTCCTGACCCAGTACCCATGTCCTGAAATGTGAACCTTTTCAAAGCCCAAAGCTTTATTTGGATCTGCATTGGACCAGTGGCATGAGTTATCTGTAATGATCCACAACAGTTCTTTGGATCCAAGCCTTGACAAAGATACACTCAATGTTTTGATTTTACAAATTGGTCAAAAGTTATTATTTGGGGGGAAAAAAAATATCATCTGGTCTTGAAGGTCTATGGCAGCCCTTATGAAACATAAGCAAATGATGGCAGATTTTGCCACCTATCCATTGACAGTGGATATAGTGTTTTCATAAAAGTCTTGAAAAGACTTTGAAAAACGAGCCCCTTGTTCACATACAATATAATACAATAAAATTAGGGCCAGAAAAACAGGCACATCAGAATCGATAAACAAAAGTGCAGCATCAGAATAATTTGCTCTGTGTGGGTACAGCACCATCAGGTTATTAACCTGAGCATTTTCCTCTTCTGTAGCCCTGCACTGCTGTGATCAGGGCACTATTATGACCTGTGGAAGAGAGGAGTTGCTCTCTGTGATATTTCATTTTTTTGGTTAGCTTGGGGTAGTAATGAACCAGTCACAGCCAAGTGAATTAATCTCTCTGGCTCTCCAGAAATGAAACTTCATGTACAGCAATTTGGTCTTCATTGCTTTTTCACTGTGCCCTTTCTATAAGATTCTTCATAAAAAAGTAAAATTAAATTAAAACCAGTAGAAAGTGTGTTTTAACCACTCCAAAAATGCTCATAGATTTTCCATTAGGAGCACACACATTCCAGCAGCATGTAAAATTAGGTGTCTGTGGTAAGCACAGTGCGCATCACGTAGACTTATCAAAACAGATACTGCATGTTAAATTAACCTCACCGGCTGGCCATTCAGCACATATCTGGGGTCTGATCATGGACACAGCAAACATTCATTTACTGCAGTGGGATCAGGAGCAGCATGACTGGCTCTCAGCATGAAGATGTGTCCAGTCCATGTAACTAGACCAAGAGTAACTCTAAATCAGTTGATCAGATCAAGACAATACCAAATGCCAGAGGAGAAATCTGGAGGAGGTCTACTGCATGGTAGAAGCATTTGGGGTTTTTGCTTCTTATGCCCTACCTGCTGTTTGGCATTTCTGTGTTTTTTTTTTTTTTCCTATTTATTTCATTTTTCATTCTGGTATTTTCCTGAAAAATTTAATTGCTCTTCACTCAACAGATCATTTAAGCCCCCACCCACCTATAAGCATGTGAATTTTCCCATGCCTGTTAAGCACCTACTGAATTCCAGTTGCTCCAGTGTAATGCTGATTTAAGCCTAGATAACCACAGAATAGGAAATGTATATCTTAACAGTTAGTTAGATCAATTAACCCTCATTAAACCAGTGTCTGTTTCATCAACATAAACCAAATGTAATAAATATCTCCAGAGCCCTACTGTATATTGAGTACATGCCAATTAATTAAAAACATAATATTAACGGTTTACCAATGATGGAATAAATATGTATCTATTACATCACTGTTAATCTCTGTAAATATGTTTTTAATAACCCCATGGTATTTAGTCGACATACAATAACTGTCTCATTAAGCTTAAATTAAATGCATGGTTAAGCATATTAAAAACACTTAATTTAAAACGTTGCCGACATTCTTCATAGTAGTTTTCAATGTGGCTGTGGCTTCTCAGAATTGCAGGTGACTGCCCGAGTTTGGCGAAATCTCTGCCTGGTGCAATGTGCAGTACTCTCTTACTCTCTTCTGAATGTCCATTAGGAGTCTGAGTAATTTAATGCTATCATTTCATAAACACAGAGCTACTCAATCAACGTAAAACAGACAATAGGCTTTATTTATGGGAAAGAATGCTTGTGTGCCCAAGTGGGTGGGAAAAGCTTTGAGCAGATGAAATGTTTTTTAAAAAAATAAAACAAAATCTCTAATAAGAAGGAAAAAAAAAAAAAAAGGGAAAAAGCCCTCAGTTGGAATAACAATAAAGAGAATGTTGCCGTACATGATTTTTCATTTCTGGATAGCTGGAGACATTAATATACTTGCCTATGGCTTGTGCATTACCGTTCCCAGCTATGCACAGAGGAGAGGTGATTTACAGCCCGTGCTGTCTCGCTGCCCCAGCCCAGCGCCGCTCCGGCGGGAGGGTGCTGGGTGCGGTAGGTGCTGGATGGGGTAGGTGCCACCTGGGACTTTGGGTTTGTGTCCCCAGCGAGCCAACCGCCAGGCAGAGAGAGCAGTAGCTGAAGCTTTTACTGCTCTTTAAGTTTCCTCATCGATTCCCTCGGTAACTGATTATATCGCAGAAGTTATATAAAAAACACGTTAAACGCCAACTAAATCAAGACTTTTCACGACTTTTTTCCACAGCAATGAAATTCAGGACAAACACTATACTATGCATGGAGATCACCACCTGGAGAACAGAGCTCTTCATTTCACACCTTGTCTTTCCAAATGGAACTAAAATGAAGTCGTGTGTTTTATTCATTTTATTATTTCCTGTGCTATTTATGTTGGCATTTTGAAAACATACGGCACAAAATTCAAATTTACAACGATACTCTGCACTCCTGCATCACCATCCATGTAATGATCTCCAAAGGCTTTACGAGCACTGGTGCACTTAAGCCTTGTATTCCACACTGGACTGTTCATAATGATGTGTGGAAGAATAAATAGCACGGGGATCTGTTATGACACGGGGTTCCCGTGTGTGTGCTTTCCTCTTGAGATCATCCTTCCTGCCAGCAAAGGCCATGACTGAGGACTGCTCCCGCTGAATGGATCACCACCGACCACCAGGCTGCACACTGGTATCTGCTGGGCATTCGGATTGGATAGTCTTTCCTGATGGTTTTAATAAAACATTTTTGTAAGCATTATGAAGCTAAAGAGATTTACCCTGCTAAATTTCTTACCCATAGTCTCTTTGCTTTTCAGTTGTATGGCTTTGAATTCCCCAATTTCATTATGAGTTTTAGGAGGTTACTTTCTCCCACCTTCACCTTTTTCTTCACTTATATAGCATAAAATTTCAAAATCTTCCTTGCCATGTGCTTCTTATTTTCAGCTGAGGCCGTGCTGATGTGCTTGGTGAAGTTCCTGAACCTCTGCAGCCTGTGAACAGGCTTGGACTGATTCATGCTTTATAACAGAAGTCTGAGCAAGCTGAGTTTTCTGTGTTTCCCTCAGTATAAATATTGTGTACAGCTCAGTCCAACTTAATCCAACTTGATACTCTAGTTCTTCTGAGTCTGTTGATTCATTATTCTTTAAAACATGAAACACGCGGTCTCTCTAAGCAGGATGACTAAGTCAATGGAATGATGGATGGACAGGCAGACAGCTAGATAAAAATCGCTTGAGATAAGGGGCTTCTCTTGAAATTCTTATTAGGATCACTTAATTCTGACAATTTTGAAACCACTCAAGTAGCACAGACTTTGATTTAAGTTCAGTGTTGTAAGTTTGCTTTCTGCTATTTGAGCAAAAAATACCAGAGGCTAAAGAAGAAAAAAAAATATCAAAGAAACACATAAAGTCAAAATAGAAATGGGAAAATAAATTGCAAAACATTATAAAAATAGAACAGGGAATGAGAAAGGGAATTAAATTAAGGCAAAAGTTAACATTTTTATATAGCATCCTTGTCTGTAACAGTCTGATCTCAAATAGTTGGAAAATGCATTGGTTTTCTACTCAAAAAAGTAACAAAGAAATAAAAAAGGAACATCTTTAACTGGAAAAAAAAAGTGGCTTAAATGAAAGACAAAGCATTTTTCAACCAAACACCATGAAACTGCAGAGCAGCTAGAAAGTTCATGGACATTTCTGTGTCCTGAGTCTGCACCTCCCAGGCTGATGTTGGAGCCGGCGTACCCCCAGCCTTTGCCCTTCTCTCCTCCCGGTGCCTTCCCTCCCCAAACCTGACCAGAGCCTTGGAGGTTGGCTAGCTCAGGACTCCCCTAGGTGCTCGGAGAAGGCTGGGGTTCAGCATCAGCCTGTGTTTATGGCAGATAGCAGACAGACTTTGCCCTTGGGATGGTGCAAGCCCATGCTGGCTCCCCAGGGCACACGTTACCCTCCTGGAACGAAGCTGAGCATCCCGTGCAGCCATGGCCTTCATCCCACGTGTGCTGACGATGAATTAAAATCAGTGGCATGTATCCTGTGGCAGTAGAGTTGGCAAGTCCATCTGAAATCCTTCTGCACAATGTGTCTTTTGGTACCTGACGGAGCCATACGTGTTTGCACAAACAGGATCAGCTCGGCAGTCTGGTGGGGGAAGGAAATGTCAGCAGCGTTCACACTTCCGTACATATTATTTTTGTAAATCTGAGGTGCAAATTGTTTGTAGAATCTCAATTATGCCCCTTATAATATTGTCATTTGTAATCAGCTCACTATGAAAACAGGGCTTTCAAAGGGTAAGAAAATCATTTGAACTTGTGATCTACAATAGATTTGAATATTCAGATAAGGTCACTGGTCAGAGCAGGGGTGGCAGCTGCGGTCAATAAAGAGGTTCAGTGAGACAAAATCTTTTTGTCTATGTGGGAATAGCCTGAAGAAGAGAGGTTCTCAAGAGGGATCAGAGAGATTAAATTTAGCTGCATCACCACTTTATTTCCAGGATGTTTAAGGCATGATGGAAGGCTTTGGTGTGGCCACCACGCCGCTGTGCTGATCCTGCTGACGATGCCAGTCCAGTGCCACCAGGTCAGACGTCCTGCTTCCCTGTGAACATGAAGCTGATGGAGACCGACGTGTTGCTTTGGCTTCCTGCTAACTGGCTTTGACAGGCTACGAGAAGACTTGAACAAAACCAACAGTAACAAAAATGAAAAGTGGGTCTAAAGTCCTCCGTTCCTGGGTTCTCGGTGTGACATCTCTCCAAAGAGCCTGACGCTCAGAAAATGCTGAGACCTTGGCTTCTGACCGCCAGGATCCCTTGTGTCATGGCTGAGCAGTCAGAAATAGGGCACCCAGCATTACTAATAATATTTTAACATCGTGGCTTTCCTTTCAACATCAGTAAAGAATCTGTCTCCTAATTAACTATAAACCACAGCACTGCTTGAAATTCATGGGTAAGCATGAGCAGTGCTGTTAAGATCACACTTAAGAAGCTAAGGATGATTAACCTTTGCCTAGGTTATAAAATGGCCCATTTAAGAACTGTTGCTACTGAATATATCACCCTGATATCAATTGGATTATTGAGTGAGAAGTTATACATGATGTTTGGTATGATGATATACGTATGGTTACAAACTGTTTATGAGAAGTGGAAAAGCCAATAAAAGATTAATGCAGATTTAAATAGATTTTTCCCCTTTACCTTGTTCTGGGCTAATTTATGCATATCTAAGCCAGTTTTCATATACTTGAGAGAGGTGCCACCTTTCTACTTGTACGAGAGAGACATCCTGCTGATATTATCAATCAAATTACACTGAGGCCCAAGTGGTGACATTTAGTTTATATTTGCATTTCCACAATGACTGACTTCATTTTTACGGGTTCAGGGTAAGCTTTCCCAAAAGCTATTGAAGCCAGGATTTCAGCCTAAATTTAGCTTCCTCCACACACGTTTATTAAAGACACGAGACTTAATTTTCTGAATCACAGCTATGCCTCCAGCCTTTAAATGCCTTCGTTGCAGTTCAATTTGCACAGGTACGCATTAGCTGCCATGGCTGTTAGACTTATGGTAACAGCATCATTTTAACTTCCAATGGACTGGGAGCCGAATCCTGACCCTGACCTGCACGGCCTTGTGCAGGGTGAAGTGCACTTCTGTTTCTCCTCACAATCGTTCTCTTTCTGCTTAGTTCTTGGAGGGAGCAGCCTCCTATTTTTGTTTGTTTGTTTGTTTGCCCCGGGGGTTGTATTTGATAACAGAACTAATTATTCCTAATAATAAAAGCCAGGGTAATGACGGTGCTGTGATGCTGAGGTGAGGTTTCCAGCTCTCCCAAAGTTCACGGAGGCATCTGAAAGTGGAGATTTTGGTTCAGACCCATCTCTGCTAATATGTACAGTCTTAAAGCTTTAACAAGACAGTCTTCTTTCAAATTTACAACAGCCTGTGTTTAAAAACCTGACAAAACCAAAATGTGCTCTCCATAAACTATACTGGCACGATTCGTGCAGCTGTAATGTAGGTTGTGTCAGCATTTCCATTATCCTGTACACCGCTATTTTTCAGGGGTTTAGATCTTGGCTATAAAAATCCACCTGGGGTTGAGAGTTGGCAAGTTGGAATTTCAGCAGGGGAATGGATTTTTTCAACTAAATTTGAAAAATAAATTCCATTTAAACTGTAGACAGCCCAGAAGAGCTATGTTTGAGGATGCTTTTGGTTTTTTGCAGTTTCACTATTTTCCAAATTTCACCAGTACTTTTTATTACTTGTTTTACAGATCAATAGCCAAATTCGTTCTGGCTGGAACTGCATTTACCACTGTAATTTCACGTCTAAAACTATTTTGGTCCCATTTTACTTATACAAATTTACGTATATATATATTTTTTTTCACACTGTTTTTTGGCTTGTCGGTACTTCTGTACAGAGAGAAGCCTAGGAGGTAAGAGAGTGAATCCAGCACAGAGCACACAACCCTGCAGGCAGCTGCATCTCGAGGCCGTGCAGGATGCGTCCCAGCCATGGCAGGGCTGGGAAAGCAGCACCCACGCTTTCAGTAAGACCCAGGGAGGGCAGGAGGGGGCCGGAAAGCAGCAGCTAAGAGGAAACCTAACCCAGGTGACCCAAATCCTGCACCACCAGGGGAACACCACCAGGCACTAAACAGGCAATGACAAAGAGCAAATCCTCAGTCCTCAGCCCCCCCCAGGAATCCTGAAGATGTTTCTGCTCCTGCTGCCTCTCCTGGGCTTATTCTGTTTCTCAATAGGTGACTGGCAGTCTTTGGAATTACAACATTTTTCATATTTTTGCATCCCTGCAGACACAGAGGTGTCTCTTGTGTGCCTGTTGGTGAGCTTTTGGGGGGTTCTTGCCGTTTTGCTTTCCTAGAAGAATTACAGACAGTATGCCAAAGCAAGCACCACATAACCAACACGTAACCTGTAATACGTATTTTTCTTCCGTGTTGTAGGGGTAACCAGAAGTTTAAAATTAGAAAACAAGGAACCGAAAATATAGATGAAGAAAACTGTGAAATTTACTGATACTTTCCAGCAACGCAACACCCAGTTTGTGTAATATTTTTTTTCCCCACTAATGATCAGTACAGATTGTAAAACTGCCCTAACTACAAGGACAGAGCAGTACCTGCTGCTTTCAGTTCCAAGGGACTGGCTGAGATGAAAGGGATCAGAAACACTAACATTGGGATTCACAGACTGCGTCTTATTGAAATCATTTTCATATCATGAGACTTTTCCACTATAACGGTGCCCCCATTTTGCAGTACGCGATCAGAGGTGTATGGGGTGAAATACAATGTAAATACATAGAACACAGTCATCCCTTTTGGTAAAAAAAGGTTGTGTGTCACATACAATTGTACCTGGTGACTATTCTTAAATTAGCGATTTTGAAAATGTTCTTCTGGTCATAATATCCAAAACAACCTTCATGGCAGAGCTGTGGTCTTGGTGTCTTACTGTTTCTAATTCCCACGCTTCAATTTTAGAACAACTGACGTGCTACAATTTCTACCTTCCCATTAGGTTAATTTTTGTGCTTGATTTTGGAACTGCCAGCGTTAGGATATCTCCTTTAGATAAAGGATCTAAATCTGTTTTTCTCTTCAGCAGACTTCAGTAGCTCCTAAGAGCGCTGCAGGTGTGGAAGTGAAGGATTGCGCTGTGGAACTTGTGCTGCCGAGGTCTCCACTGAGCCCCGGCACAATTAAGCACGCTGTGCAAGGTCAGGGTTTTGTCGTAGAGGCTGGAGGAGACGAGTCAGCAGAAACTCTTCCAGGCTGTGATAGCTGGCCGTGGAGAGCAGCAAGTGAAGTGCTCAGAATAATGAGCTCCTCAAACCCCGTGATAGTTTGTGTCTGAATCACCAGATAGGCAGTCAAAATGCAGATCCACAGCCAAGGAACACATTTTTTTTGGAAGGCATCTACTTATAAGCAGAGAAAGGATTAGTCTCCTGTGTGGCCACGGACCTTTGGCGAGCATCCTGAGGCCGCCCTCGGAACATGGCAACCTGTTTGGGGCTTTATTTTATTTAAATTCTTCCCAAAGCACAGGCTGAGGTTTGCTTGTCCTTCTGATCAGCAGGCTCTTTTGTGCCTCGGCGTCACCCTGGCTTTATATTAAAAAGTATCTCAAAGCTAGCCTAAGTAGGAATTATCCCCATTCTCAGCCCGCTCTCCTAGCAATACCATTTACTCCCACCTGGCCTTTTACAAATGCACACCACTTGCAATCAAGTGAAATCTGCTCCTGCGGTGCCTTAAGATGTTCCCGTCTTTTAACTTGAATCTCTAAATAAGACCACAAACTATGTAAATGAACAATCTTCTTTTCTCTCCAGGCTGCTGTCTATACAGATTTTCAAGCACCATAGCTATATTCCATATAGCTGCATCTCCGTTCACTTGGAACGGATGGAAAAACCTTTTCGATTAATGGATTTCACTATGCTGGAGACTTACAGTGCAATAAACATGCATTTCTGTTCCTCTAACAAAGTGTAAGCCTGAATTTACATAGAAGGGCGGTGGAAAAGCATTCAGATGATGGGAGAGGAGAATGTTGGGTTGGACAGAATGGCAGCGGGGTATGAAAGCAATAAATAGAGAGTAGAGAAAGGACAGGTAACATGGGCAGGTTATTTACTGATAGCAGGGGGAGGCAGCAGAAAGGAAATGAACTGGAATTTTTGCTGGGTCCCAACTTTCCCAAAGCACCAATAACTTTATATCAGGGCTGGACGGCATGCTCTTTCTGTATTTCAGAAGGCAGAGTTAGGAAGATGTTGGAGGAAATAAATCCAGGAAATAAAGCCATGGAAAAGGGCTGTATGGAGAGCGGGAAACCAGCTCACTGGGCTGCAGCAGGAAAGCAAAGGAGGAAAATGAGGCTGGCGTGCAAAGGCATTGCTCAACAGGGCTGCTCTCCCCTGAAGCTGCTCCCACAACCCTGTGTTTATAACCAGGACAGCAGCAGGGATCCCCTGCTACCTGTAACGCTCAAGATAATTCAGTGCCTTGCTGAAGAGGTCTTCAACGCCCTACTCTCCCGAGACCAAGACATTAATGGGGTCACAACGGTAACATGCCCCTTTGCCACAACAACCTGTCTTACACGGAGGGACTCTTGCCTGAGAGCTTGTCATTGCCATTAATAAAGCTGTGTAGGAAAGGACAACAGCGGCTGCTGATGCCATAGCAACCCCGGCAGGAGCGGGTAAGGTGGGCTACCCTGGTTGAAAGGTGCCAGGGAGCTATTAGGAAAGTCACGGCCCTGCAAACAGCCCCTCTTTCTCACGGCAGTAGGTGGTGAGAGGTCATGGCAAAGGGCCCCTCTTCCCCCTTCGAGCTGTCCCGTGAGGAGAAGCAAAGCCCCAGCCCTGATCTTCCAGGTGGTGCCAGCTTCAGAGATGGCTCGGCTCGGATACTGGACCTGCCCTGGGAGGTGACCAAGAGCCCCAGGACATTGCGGAGCCAACGTGCTGTGCCGAGGAGCCATGGTGCAAACTGCCCGGTGCCACATCTCTCTTTGACTCCTCACGTTTATCGATCCACAGCTGAAAAGACAAAGCCTGACCTAAAAAAACTCCAAAAGAGCCAGTCAACTTTAGTAGGCTTTAGAGGTTCGCGTTCAGGCTAAGAAATAAGACGTGAATGAAAGGAAACAATATTAATAGCAAGGCGCTTTTGCCAAGGGTGACTTTCCTAAAGCAAAAAAAGCAATCATCAAGGCCAACTGAATACTTCAAAAGATGTAACATACTCATTATCCTGCACCATTTTTCTGTTCGTATGTTGTTTCTCAATACAAAAAGTGCCTGCACACAAATATAACCAAATACTCCAACTTTCTGTCACCCACCTTCAGCTGATAACTCATGGGAAGGATTTCCCTGAGGATGGCAGGGACTTGTACTCTAGGGCTGCAGCCTCTCCAGTTACCAATAGCTATTTCCTACCTCTGGCTCTTTCCCCTCCACATGGGAGTACAGCCTGGTGTCCGTGTTTCTCTCTTCAGAAGCATTCATTTTAAGGAAGACTTGCGCAGCTTGACGTTAGGCTGGGAACACCAGGCAGAAATTGCTGCTCAAGGACGCCTGTTATTTTATAGCATTTTCTTTCCCCTTTAACACAACGGGATGTTTGAGCCAGCGGCGGGAAAGACCATCATCTACCACATTTGTCACCAAGCTTGATAGATAGTATTCCCAAGCCAATGCCATAAATGCTGGTTGGAAATTGCAAAGCCAGGCTGCTGCCGCTGCTGGTCTGGCCAAAAAGAATTAATTTATAATCATGAATATAAATTTCATAGATAGTATTATTGTCATTCTGCTTTTGAGTTATAGGACATATGGGGAGTGGCTTGTGGAGCAGAAGCGGTGTCACCATAATTCAGTGTAATTCCAATGACAATCGTTCTATCTATCACTTCGATATAAATCAATCAATTTCCTACATTAAAGGGACAGACCTCACCTCTCAGAAGTTGGGGGGAAAGGAGGGGGGCTCAGGTGTTACTGGTTATGCTGACTAAGGCTGGTTTTATTGCAGATATCAGCCCCACTTCATGAACATACTTCCACTGTACTCCGATCAAGTGCTTTCCCATGTGGCTACACGCACGTTTTTAAAACTCACACATCATTCATTCAGGTCTGTCTTCCATCTCTGCTGCCCTGCTACATGTTAAATTACTGGACTTGCTAAATGAATGATAGTTGACAAACTACAGTAAACTTACTGTCCTGGCTGAAATGACATTAATTCAACTGGAGCCCAATATATTCAAAGGTCTCTCTGAAATGCCATGAATTAGGGAGCAGATCTTTTCTATTAACGTATCTTACTCCCTCCCAAAGGCTACTGGCCTCAGGGAAAAATAAAAAACAGTAGAGCCTCAGTGCCACTGAGCAAGCATGTAATGGCATTGCGAGCACACTGCTGGGAAGAAGAATGCAGGAGTCTCAGGAAGCAATATCTTGCACGGGGAGGAAGAGCCTCTGCAACCAATGCAAAGTCATTTCAGAAAGCAGAGAGTTATATAGTTTAGCAACCTATTGTTCGCTGTAATGAAAAGGCATGACTATTCATGAGTGTGTTACAGTATGTAGTTTGCCAATTACCTAATCAAGGGACATGCTCATTCAGCCATGATTGAGGGCAGTACCCATAATATTTTATTGCTATTAAGCCTCAACTTTGCATGTTTTTATATAGACTATAGGGTGTTTAATAGCCATGCAAAGCTATGACTTTCTTGCATACATTATAGATGGGCATAGGAGGATAAATCCTGCTGCAAGCTGCCCACGCTCACCCTTCCATTATAACCGAAAATATGTAGCTGTGCAATATTGTGTCACTTGGAGTTGTTCGAATGGGTCATGTATGCAAGATCTCATCCATTCTGAGAAAATGTTAAAAAGCTCTGCAGGAGGTGGTGTCACAGAGTCGACTGCAGGAGCAGAACATTTGGGTTGAAATAAAGATGTCATTTTTTAGAAGTCAGGAAGGAAAATTATGTTTTAAAGTGTCCAGAAAAAATAAACAGTAATCCAAAATGGTAAAAGAGAATGAGATGCTCTTGGCAGTACGAGATTTAAATACATTCTCATAGTTTAGTGTCATCCATTTAATTTTATAATTCCAGGAAATAATATTTCAGATACTAATATCCTCAGACACAGGGTCAAGCTATGAAAACTGGTTTTGCTCTGAATCAGAACCCCAGAGATGTCCACGTGTTCTCACCTTCTGTCTTGGATCAGAAGTGTGGGAGGAGAGGACACAATCCAGGTCTGAACCTGGACCTGGTAACTATGAAGCCTGGGACTGTTGCAGCGCGAGGTTCTGGTTCGTGTCCTCTCCAATTCGTATGTTCATGCTTAATTCACCAGCAGCCTTACAAACAAGAACTGAAAATCTATTTATTTATACGCTGGTTTAATACTAACAACATGCATGCTTACATTTGTTAATTACTTCTACTTGTATGAGGCATCTGTGCTTTCAGATCTGTCTTGCTTTTTAAGAATGGGGCAATTATGATACTTCACTCCCCTGTAGTGCCAGATTTTTCCTGCTTCTTCGTGGAGTGGAACCATTCAATGGTGTCAACTTTTTTGACTTTGATAAAAATGTATTGAGAGTCAAGATCATCTCTTAATAGTTCACATTTCTATTTAATAACCTGCTGCAATGTCAAAAGATACAACCATCATATCGCAGTTCCAAGAAGTATTATGCACTGCCATCCTATCTATCGATGCACATCAGACATGTCCATGTTATTCCATATTCTGTCCATTCCAAAGAAAGGCTAAAGGAGACAGAGGGTGCAGATCTTGTTAGGTACAGCCTCTGACACTATCACTATCAATTGTCTTTTGCTAGCACTGATCATCACCTCAATTATCTGGTGTCCAGCCTACCTGATAGGTTTTTGCAAACTATAACTCTTCTGTCGATGAACATGGAATAATGACAGCTAGGGGCAGATGGACAGAATACAAAAGAGATAAACCTAAAAGTATTATACACATACACACACACAAACATCTGCCTGTGTCTCTAAATTAATCAAAAGCTGCAGCAATTCAACACATCCTGTTGTTCTCTTAAGATGCAATATTACAGCATATTCACTGGAAAGAACTGAGGTAAAAATGCCCTGAACAGTTCTTTTTCTTTCTCTCTATTTTATTCTCAAGCCTGCTACATGTACAAAATGTCTGGAAACGCAGCACCTAAAGACAACCAGTAAATAATGTTTGGCAATTCACTCAGAAACAGTTATTGCATATTTAGTTAAGAGGAAAAGAAACCTGTTCTTGTAAAAGTACGGCATGATTTTAATTTAAGGGACTTTTTATTTCCCTGAATAATTCCAGTACCACATTCTTTAAGCAAGGACTGAAAAAAAAATCAAACACGTACTTATGGACAGCATGCTGGCATTGTAGCTGTAAATTTTTACCCGTGCAATATTCCCCACAACAGGAGAAAATGGATTTTAGTGCAATATTAATTGAAGTTTTGCCAGTAGAAGGTTCGTGAGGTTAATTTGAAAAGAATACATTACCAATATATTTATAGCATTTAAATAAATTAGGATTACACTTCACACATCAATAACAGCTGTTAAATAATATTTTTATTCTATGTAAATTCTATCCATTCATCTCTGTTGTATAACAAATGACCATAATTATGGTGCTTCATTGGTAGGAAGGTCATTGGTAATCTTGTAATTTCTCATTGGTGTAAAAAGAGAAAACAGAACTGTTTGTGATGAATGTATTCAACCTTTTGCATACTTTGGTGCTTGGGACTATGCATTAAAATGCAGCAAGAAATTAAGTTCTTCACTTACACAGCATTTTTAATCTAGTGCAGTTGATTTGCTATAACTAAGGCATTTACAATGCTTTCTCAGGGGACTTCTCCCTGTATATTTTGTATCTTCTTCCTTAGAAACTAATAAGGTTCAAACATTCACAAAATCCCCCCCTCCCAAAAAGCCCCACCAAAGCCAGGAGTCACAAACTTGGAGCAGTTAGAAGCTACAGCCTTTTCCTTTTAACTTGCAGCCCATCTATTTTGGCTTACCAAAGAACAATCAAATCAATGGCTTGAAATCAAGTCGTAAAGAACGTACAAAAAAAAAGTGAGAAAACAGAGTTTTGGATAAGCTCCCGTTCTAGTAGCCTTTGAATTGGGATTACTGAGAGAGACAAGATTTATAGATTGAGATATTTTTTGCTAGTTCTGCCTTAGTTCTGTATAGAGATTTGCTTCCTACTTCCAAAAAGGAAGGAATCCCCGTGTCTCTTAGAGGACTCAGAATATATTTAGGAAGACGCTTTCCCCCGCTCTAAAGCAGCTATTATGATACCAGTAAGAAAATCTTTGGTATAACTTATGAAAAATATAATATGTTGTTTAAATTAAATACAAAATGGTACAGTTCTCACTGTATAAATACAGTCTGTTTTCTGATAGAATATACAATGATTGTATGGTCTTTCTATATGGGAATGAGCACAGTATATATGGGTTGCTAATTCACAGAGAGAAAAATGTTAGAATGAAGAGTACCCTATACTTGGTGAACAGCTGCAGACACTGATGCTGGAAAGGACCTCAGAAGCAGGGAGTCATGCAAAGGGAATTCTTTGTAATGAAGCTTGATTTAATCCCATTATTCTAATAAAGTGTAATCAATTGACGCAGAAAATCTGAAGGTCTAGTTCATCTGCTGATTAGAGTTTGGTTGTTTTTAAGACAGTGGATACAATGAAAGAAAAGTAAGTTAATAAGCTTTTGGTCCACTAATCCACACTTCCTGGAGCGAGTTTGAGTTTCGAAGGAGGGCAATTTGGAAGCTGTCTTAGCATAAATCTAACACGAGTCTGTGGCTGTCTAGGGGGAACGAGCCCCTCAGCATTCACCAAGACACGCTTCAAGGAGATTCTACTCTTAATCCAATTTACTCAGCCGAATAAGTCCCACTGCTTCAGCTTGCCAACAAATTAAAATCCAGCTTCATAAAAACACCTTGAATTTGGAAGGTATTGGCTGGCCTGCTAGACTTGAAACTTCATTTATTCTGGCTAACTTCTCAATTATCTTCCCAGCAGTGGAGATGTGTAAAAGTGCAAAAATCAATAGGATTCTATTCCCTTTCTATTGGAAAGGGAAAAATTAATGAGATAGGACACTCTCTTAATCAGAAATAAATGTTTTAATTCAGATAATGACATAGTTTTCCCTCGCTGAAGGATGACAAATGCTGGGCTGCACCCCCAGCAGAAGCAGTTTCAATTTTATTGTAAATATAAAAGGTATTGATCGGTGAGATGCACAAACCCTATTGCTTACAAAAGCCATTCAGGGGGACTGGGAAAACTATTAAGCACTGGGTCAGAAATCAATAAACAACACTGAAATGTAGCAGAGGTCGCCCTAAGGCTTCGTGGCATCTTAGAAAGCCAAGTGGCAGAAATAGTGACAGAAATGTCTCTTGTGGAGCAATGTTAGGGATGAAGGGGTCATGCGTTTAATCTCTTCGGAGCTTTGACAGGTCTGTGGAACAGAACTAATGTAGTCTTTCCTCGCTCCCTTTGATTTAAATACATGCTGATTCATCGGACAGCTGAGTGCAATGATTGTTTTGGGTCGTGCAAATATATTGGCTCAGAAAATATTGTAGGAGCATTTTGGTACAGCTCTGCTTATGTAAACGGGATTTTAATTTGAGCTTTGTTTGCCTGCTTTAGAAAAACGCGGGTGCAAAAGCACAAACAAAGAAGGCTCTGAAATCAGGATCCTCCAGCATGCAATTTGAGAGACAAATATCAAGATAAAATTAAAGAGGCAGGATTTAGAGATAATAAAAATAATAATAGTTTAAAAAAAAAGCATTTTTGCACCATAAAAGTTATCCAATATGACATTATTTGGAACACTATAATGAACAGCTCATTTTTTCCTTTCTGTTTAAAAGATGCTTTCATTAAAAAAGGTTACTTCCTGTGCCAAAAATCACTTATCAGCACTGAACAAATCAAAATGACCCCAAATATTTGCTCTCTGGTGGTCTTTAGTCTGAACGTGCCATACCTGGTCCCAACCTGAATCTCTTACAGTACGCTTAGGATGTTTAACACGCATTAAACATGCACAACTACCACTCCCTAAAGACTCAACAGAAACCACCCAGAATGAAGAAAAATATACCAGCGAAAGCGGTGTCTGCTCACAGAGGTGGGAGCTGATTTTTCGCAGAAGACATTGATTTGAAAGGCTTAAAGCAGAGTATTGAAACTTTTAACAACATCATTCCAGCAGCGGAGTCGGAGCCAAAAAAAATAAAACCGAGTGACTGTACCTTCAGCTCCGGGAAATGCAGCTTCCCCCTTGACATGGATATGATTATAAGATTGGTTAGGGTCAGGTTACCCATCAGTAGGTGAAGTGTTCAGGTGCTGAGGATTTCAGTTTCATCTCACCTCAGATATTATGTCAGCTCCATGTCATTTTCATCACGGGGAATGATTTGAGGGCTTGCTGTGTCCCCTGTTATTGCGGTCACTTGACCTCAGATGTAACTTCTGTTTAATACCAGCATTTTAACAAAGCCTAGGAGCAGCGCGCACACGGCAAGACGCCGCTTGACCTTTCCCTGCCTGGAAGACGCCAATTGGCTCCGGCCTCGGCTTCCGCTGCCCCCTCCATTTGCAACAAATGAATGTTAAGGCCTCAATGAATTGGCTCACATTTGAAGTTATATTTTTTCATTGCCACAAGCGTTTTAAAATTGAATCCCCTTTTTATATTTTGTCCTGGAGTAATGGTATTTTTTCCTGTTGCATTTGGTTTGGGAGCATAGAAATGGTTTTGTTCTTAAAAACAATATTCAGACCGCTTTCGTGCTAATTTTAAACGCGTGGTATTAAGGCAGGACATGTAAAGAGCAAAGTGCCTTCGCTTTATAGAAAGGATCAGTTTTTGTCTCTTAATGAAACCACTTCTTCTTTATCAAACTTGTATGACTACAACTGGAAAGTAAGAAGAAAAGCTTTGAAAAAGCATTTAAAAGTAAGTGGTACTTTTAGTCACAGTAGAGCATGTTAGTAACAAAATGCCCCCACCAATGTAAATATGTTGTTATCACTCAGCAATTCACTAATCACAGCTCATGGGATATGAGCATGTTATCAGAGACTTGGCCAGCCCCACGTGGTGACCCCAAAGGCCGGACCTGAGGCGTGAAGCAGTGCCACCGGTGTCTCAGGACGGCTCTCACCCAGAAGGAGCCCAGCTGCAAACTCTGAGCCCACTCTGCAATGCAAACCAAGGTGCAGCAGGTGAAGGAAGCTCCAGAAGCACGCTCCTAAGCCAAAGGTGAGTGCTAAGAAGTGCGGCCTCACGCTGCTTTACCAACGAGCCAACCTGCAGAGACCAAGGGCTCCACAGACATTTAGCTCTGTACTTTACTCAAATTCCTGCTAAGAAGTCTCTAAAATAGTATATGCTGAGGTGGGAAGGGGTTTTTATAATACTGTTACATGGAGAAGATCACAAGTCCTGTATAAGCCACCCCAGAGAGCCCATTTTCTGGCATCCTCGCTAAGCAGGAACAAATTCGAACATGTGAGATGATGCCCACAACAAATGTTCTCGTCTCTGTTACCTTGCTAAAAAGTACAAAATTAAATTAATTATCTTTAAAATTAAAACACCAAATGCAGCATGCTGTCTCCTGAAAGGAAGGCACAAGATAGCACAATCAGTCACTCCGCTCAGCAAGTAGTCTGGCCTCCCTCTCTTTACCCTAATGAGTACTCTGGGTCTCTCCAATAATCCATCTTCATATCCCTATTATGCCAGGCCCACCAAGCTCTCAGATGTGAAACTCTTAAAAATAATGGCTTAAAAATATGGCCATTATAGCAGGACAAGAAACATACTTTCCAAAAAATCAGATTTCCGAGCATTAACTTGACTCCAGATGCTAGGATTTTAAAAAACACACTAAATGTTGCATGACCAAGATAAAATCAGGAAGGCTGGAAGTGCTGCAGTTGCTAATCCTGGTTGGAAGATTTCTGGACTGGAAACATTTAGCGTAACACATACCTTATTTCCTTGGGCTGACTTTTAATGAAAATTGCCGGTAATGGGGAAAGAGAGACTGACAATGACTCATGGTTATTACTGAGATCCTTCAAAAAGCATTGGAAAATAGCACATGTTCAGAAAATATTTATAACACTGAAAATTTTTCATTAAATGCATTTTTTGTTTGTTTTTAACTGATCATCTTATTAAAATAATGTGTTACGCAAAAACCTGTGACTGGGATAATTTCTTCCATTATTCGCAGGGTTGTGTTCTCCTGAGTCAAAATGAGAAGCCAGAAGGAAAGGGCTTAACGTGTCCCATGGGACCCTGCTGACTGCCACCCTCTGTGTCCTGGGCCAGAGGAAGTCCTGCAAAAATCAGCTCCTTAAAGGTTCAGTGTAAGAAACTTGAAGTAGAGCACACCACTAAAGGTGAGCTTGGTAACTCTTAACCCATCCATTTTCACAGCATCACACATACTCACAGAATGTTATTTTCTTTGCTTTTTTAATTGTCCTGGAGGGAGGAAGCTCTGAAGAACTCATTTTCATGGCATAAAGGAGCAGCTTGCCCAGGTGGGTAACGTGCAAGTCAAACCTGAAACCATGTGTCACCTGCTCCTCCCTGTGAGCCCTTCTGTTCCAGGTGAGGACCCAAAGACTGGGACTTCCTCCTCCTGAATAAAATCCTGATCAATGTGGTTAATAGCTATCACACATACAAGTATTTCTTCACATGCATTTAATAGAGAAACCAACTGGAAATTATTATTTTGCCATCCTTATCCTTTATAGAATGGAGAACACCTCAATCAATAGCCATTAATTAGAATAACTTGGGGGGGAGTGTGTGTACAGCAATACAGTGCATTCAATAGGCTCCTGTTAAACTGAAGCTACAAATGAGTGTTTCCATACAAGACAGGAAAGGTGGATTTTACCAAAGAAATGATACCTGAAGAGCCTAAGAAAATGTGCAGCTTTGACTACAGACATATCCTCCTTCCTGGCGGTGTTGCCCTGCTTCACCCTGCCCACATTTGTCACCCTGAAGTCCAACCTTATTTACGGCAGTAGTGATAAAATTTTCTTTAAATTTAATGAGATTAAATATGCCCTTCTCTCGCATGAAATGAGAAATTTTAACAGTGCATTCTGGAAGAAGGACAAATTTAAGCATGAGCTTACTGTTAAATAATTTGCTGAATTAGCACTTAAATCTTCAGTCTTCTTTTAGGCTCTAAGGGCTGTACTCTGACTGTGCAGTGGTTTTGCTGAAGACAGCCCAGCCATCAATAGTTTAAGCAACATCCAAATCAGGTTGGTGGTTTATCTATAGTTTATAGTCCCTGTTCTGTTCTTCCACACCTTTCCATTTTGCTGCTCTTCAAATTAGAGAACACCACTCATTCCGAGAGCCATTTGTACTTGTTATCTTTTCCATAAACATTGCCAATTATTTAACTTTGAAAAGGTAACAGTTATAAAGCACCTACTGATGACTTCAAGGTTTCAAAAAGCAACTTAACTCCCGATTTTGATTCACTCTAATAAATTAGCTATATTTCATCCGCTCGTGTAAGGCAGCCTCTGCTGTGCTGCACCGTGGCGGCAGCCTAGCAGAACAGACATGTAGTGCTGAACATCGCCGAGCTGACTGGGGAGGGGGATCACTCCTGGGTGGGACATCCCAGTAATGCAATACCTTCCCACAACAGCCGTTACTGGTCTGGGTCTTGGTTTTCGTGGCTGGAATTTCCTGGACCTGGCAGGAGGGGCTGCGGTGCCGCCAAGCAGGTGGAAGCCCCGCTCCGAGCCCCGGCTCAGGCAGCAGTGGGCGAAGCAGCGACCTCTTGGGCAAGCCACCACTCCTGGAGGCAGCAGCACGGCCTCTGGCTCATCCATCCCTGTGCTCTGCAGTGCTCCTGGTTTAGTAACAGCGATAGAAACGTCTTTCCAGCTCCGTAGTACCACTCCTGGCAATGCTGAGAAGATGCTCTGATCTCAGGACACAGCCAGGCCAGCCCCATCTATTCTTATTGTTAAGAACTGGTATTACCGATGGCAACCTGAAGCGCAGCAATTGTAGGTCCGGTGGATTTTAAGTGGTGCCAACCCTTAACAAAAAATCCCTATTTTATTAATTTACATTGGAGAAGGTAAAAGTGGGGGTCAAACATCATGGAGGATAAGGCTGTCCTGTACGCCGAACAGACCGACCCACGCCTGACAGTGTCTGCTTTTTTTTTAGAAAAAGAGAAACTACAGTGAACACGTGGGTTTGGGTGTCCTTGACATTTATAATTTACAAGAGGATGATTATTAGCAACAATATCCACACTCACTTTAAGACCAAAATAGTAAATGTCACTTCATGCTAACCTTACCTGGATGTGATGCCAGCAGACATCTGAGAAATTGCAAGAATCCCGGAGATAAATCAACTTACAGCTCCATAGTCAGCTTGACCCTGCTCTGCTGGGACATGGCAAGCCCCTAAAAAGGCAATATGTCTTTTCTAAAATAAATGGATTTCTGGTACTGTGAATGTGCCCATTAATTTCAAATAAGATGTGTACATAAAGTTTTTGGAGTTCTAGGATAACGTTGCCCTAACTACATATGCTGTGGAGAGAGAGATCAGACAGAAAAAGGATTTTCTGCACTATCCAATTCAAGGCAATTGCAGCAACTTGTGGAACATAAGTAGAACAGTCTGGAAATGTTTTTTCCCTGCACAGAAAGTTACTAGTGAAAAAAAAAAAGAGAAAGTTTTTTTATACTGTTTTTCCTGAAAATATTTCAAGACAGAGGTTTAGAATGATTCCCTGTGGTCTGAGATCAAATTAAAATTAATGATTCCATTATTTGTTTTCTTCTCCCTTCTGATACAGAAAAGAACATTGTGGTTAGAAACAAATGAATTATTCTGAAGCGAGTGTCCTGGAGCATGGAAGATGGACAAACGCAAACAGATCTCAGAAAGCTTTGCTTCCATGTTCCTCCAGAAGGACATAAACCAGAACTTTTCTCCACAGTGAAGAAGTAAACATCAAATGAGCTCTTCTCAGTGCTCGTATACCTCAGGCACACCTGTGGCATGATATAGATATGAACGGTCACTTTATATATGTTTGCTGAGCACAGCGTTTTTGAGCTGGGTTGCCTCTATACAAGGTCTTTGTCCTGCAGTCCCTACTCACCTGTATGGCGTTTCTTCCTAATGAGATCGCTGCTCACTTGGGTGGGAATTGCAGCTGGCAGGATCCAACCTTTGTTTTTGCTTTTTCTTCCCATGACTCCATTGTGGGGCCTGGATCTGCAATCCCCACCTCCTTCGCTGGGATGCTGCTACAACCTGTGGTGCATCACTGAAGAGACTGACCTGAAATAATTTCTATCCATAATTTCTCGATGAATAGATTTTGAAGTTTTGATATTTTATTTTTGTGTGTGTGTGTTAAATGTCCAGGATTTTAAAAAAGTCCATCACTCTGTACATTATCACATGCTCTCTATCGTGCTGCCCGCTAATTAAAACCTGGCCCTGACTTAATACATACTTTGCTCAATAGGGCTGGGCTTGCTCGAGCACCTGTGTTAAGCATGTGCTTGTATGCGGCGTTAAATCGTGCTTTCCCACCTCCCCTATGGAGTGGCCAGTCAAAATACTTGGCTACCGATATCCTAATTTGAGAAGGCCGTTAGCTTTTTGTTTGTGAAACTGATCCACGGCATCAGAATCGAGGTCTTTGTGTAGTAAACTTCAGAGTAAAAGATGGAGAATAATTACAAAATGTAAAATGGAAATAATAATAATTAAAAAAAAAGGTGAAGTGATTAAGAGCGGCACAAAACCACAGCTAGTTGTGAAAAAAGAACACACTGGTACCCAGTGTACCCCTTTTAAGCAATAACATATTTAGCCAACCCCAAGCAATGTAAAATAATAAAAACACCATAAATTTCTAAAATAAAGATGCATGTGTCTATGCCTATGAATACCGATTCTCTCTTGTTACTATTAAATACAGACTTAATTTCTAATGTTGACATCCTGCTGGCCCATGCAGACATGCACAGGAGCGAATT
>NC_139728.1:30381211-30849092 GCF_964211835.1 Anser anser
TCCTAGTCCCTCATAGGAAAACACTGGTGGTTTGGAGAAGTGAGTCAGTTCTGATGCTTCATTTCCACTCATAAACATTTTCCTCTTTTAAATAAGGGTTTATAAATAGAGTGATTGGTAAGATGTGTTATAATGGCAGATCGCAGATGGTATCATTTCTCCAGGCCAGGGTTCATTTGTCCTTCATTTGCTTGTGTCTGGGGGACTAGAGTTGGTTTTGTCCTGGCCATGTACAAAATGCTAACTACGTGCATCTGGAGGCATTATGGTGGTTATTATGCATTTACTTGAATGTAAAAGGGTTTTTTTGTTGTTGTTTAATATCCTTTAGTAACCTACAGTCTAAAGAGAAACATTCCTACAAAATCATTTGTCAAAAAAATGTAGGCAACGTTTCCAGATAGTTGTCCCCAGTATTTATTTTAATAGTTTGTCCTGTTACATTTCAGAGGGCTAGACTTTTTTCAAAATCATGCAGAGATACTTATCTTATTTCTGACAACTCTTGTATGAACATAAT
This sequence comes from Anser anser, assembly GCF_964211835.1. NCBI lineage: Eukaryota > Metazoa > Chordata > Aves > Anseriformes > Anatidae > Anser > Anser anser. The sequence goes on from NC_139728.1 coordinate 30,381,732, forward strand.
GCACACTGATCTGTCCAATTATTTCACAGGCTCCTTTGAAAAAACAGACTTCACTACTAGGAGAACCGCCAAAAGAAATACGTCTTAGTACCAACCCCTACTTGAATTTGGCAAGTGTGTTGCCTGGTATATGTCTTCCAGGTAAGCAAACATTCGTCATTTTTAGCTGGAAATTTCCTCAATCCAAATGTTCTGTTCGGCAGGTGATTCCAGTGACCACAGCATTAATCTTTAAGCAAATACAGAATTCTGTCTTAAAATTACAATGTAGTATATCCTCATAGTTAATATTTTATGTGAGAAGGGTAGATTTTCAGAGCTGATGGGCTAGCTTGATGTAGATAAACTTGTAGAAATCCGTTCAATTATTTGTAGCACAGTTTTAAGCACGTCCTAATCTGAATTAGCGAATTTCTGTCGTCATCCCAGGATATTGCTATTACATTAGTGCAACCTAATTTGTGGAATTTATGTGAGCTGTGTATATTCATTGTGTTACAAACAGCAATTGCCAGCAAAGCCTCCAGTCCACCACAGCAGACTGGACTTCCAAACAACATCGTGGATGCCGCTGTTTCTCAGGGAGCTACATCACAACACGGAATGGAAAGTTATTTTAATTACTCCCAACAGCATGGAGAGTACACCCAGGTACGTCGTTTTGCTGCACTTTGTTTTGAAGCCTGGTTTGTTGCTCAGAGCTCTGGTAGCAGGATTGTTGGCAGGCTGCTCAGAGATCCCTGCCCGAGTTGCTTGTTGTTTTTCTCTGTGTACCTTTAATGCACCTCTCGGTACGCGTGGTCTGATAGCCCTTCATGCAGTTGAACAGCATTGCCCAACATCACGAATCACTCTTAAGGAGTCCTAGGCTTTCCTACAACCGAAGCCCACCCTTTTTGTTCAGAATGAACCTTGTAAGTCCTCTTCGCTGGTAGCTTATCTCTTTCAGTGGTACAGAATAGATTTAGCACAAAGTATACCTGATGTCACTCACAAAAAGCCCTGGTGCGTTCCCTGCTGTGAGGTCATAACTGCTGGAAGATTGCTTCTTCAGAACCTGAATTCAGTACAGTCAGCTGAAATAATTATTCTCTTATAAATTCCAGCTTGGCTTTTGTCTATTTTCAAAACCACAAAGTTTTTCTCTTTCCCTTCCCAAGATAGTTTTAAAGTTTTCTTGAGCTTTGGCTAGATCCCAGAGAAGAGTGTGTTCTGTGTACCAGAAGTTCCTGTGTAGCTCTGGGAATTTGTATAGCCTCCGCCAGCTGGATTCACTGCTTGGGATTTCTTCACCGTGTGTACCGTTTGGTGGTCAGAGCATTGCCATGAAGGTGATGGGCTGCCCCTGGGCTGGAGAACGTTTTGTGGTAATACCGAAAGCAATGCAGAATCACAGCAGGGCCCCCCCGAGCAGGGCCCAGGCCCAGGCGGCCCCGGAGCTCCCCCCGAGGACCCCCAGCACCTCCCAGGCCATGCCCAGGGCCTCCTGTCCTGGCACCGTGGAGCAGAGCCCAGCCCCATCCTCCCCGCACCTCCCGTCAGGTGCTGGTGGGCACGGGGGGATCCCCCCGAGCCTCCTCTCAAGATCCTCCAGAAGGATTTCACAGACATTGGGATGCTTTGTGAAACATTTCTATATTTCTGTTAGCCAGTGTAGAAATGCAGTATACAAATACGAGAACTGGACTGTAGAACAGGTGCTCTGTAAAAAATCGTGGGCGTGCTCCGAGACACCCACCCTGACCGTGCTTAGCTCTCTTCCTGCCCTGTCCCAGCTTTCCCTCTTCCCCAGAGTCTCCTGATCTCATCCCACAGCAGGCAGACAGAAACGCTGTGCTCCCCTCTCCTCTCCTGGGCTGATGGTGACGAACCCTGCCTTGCCCCAGGACTTCTGGGGGTAGAGCAGGGCTGCTGTGAGGGTCGGTGGGGTCTGGAGGACAGAGAGCAGGCGTGCAGGTGGGCACGGGGTCGCTCTGTGTTAGGAGGGTGTCCCCTCAGCCAGGAGGGCTGGCAGGGACGGGGTCACTGCGCGGCGTTCGCTGCAGTGGGGACCTTTGGTGGGCCAGGCTCCCACTGAGATCGGGTCTGGTGACAAGCGTGGGTCAGAGGAGCAGGAGAGGTGACCCGCGGGCGGTCGTCGTGTGTATCATGCAAGCACTAACGTTGTCTTGAATATTTTTGTTGTCTGATTGTTGGCTTTAAGTTCATTTTGATGCCTCCTGGAGGTAGTTTGCATCCCCAAATCCTTGAAGTGTGCTGTCAAAAAGTTAGTAGTATTGCAGTATTAGAGTACTTAGCGTTACCTTTAGTATTAGAGGCACGAAGAGCTCCAGAGATGTCACGTAGGTGTAGAGATGCCTCTTGCCATCACTCACCTCCATTTGTGCTGTCCGTGTAACAGCAATGACCCACTGCAAGGCAGCGGTGCCTCGGGTGTCTTTATGCACTTCACGTAGTTTTAAATGTTTGGATTGAGTTTTATCGTTGATGTTAACCATGTTTTGATGCTTCGAGAGCTTTGCCTTTTAATTCATTCTTATGTCCCATGAGGTCATAAGAAGTGTTTTAATTTAAGGGGATCTTAGTAGACAGCTAATGGGAAGAGGTTTTTTCCTCCTTTATAGGAGGCTGCTCAGCAGTGGTATCAGCATTATGCTCAGGCATATAACTCTACCCAGGCAAGAGTCGATGAATTTGAAAATGAAGCCTCTGAGGTGAGAACGAATTTTATTTTCTTCATGTCTCCGTTGGCTGTTTCTCCCGTCAGCCCTACGGGTGCTTTAGGACTCCGGACACTGCTGCACTGTGTTGGTACCGGGAGGGCGGCCCTGCCCCGCTCCCTCTGCAGGGCGCCCCGGCACAGCCACTCCCCAGGATCCGTACTCACGTTGCCTGCTGTTCCTCTCCTTAAATCCCTCCATCTGAAGTTACCTACTCCGTTCAGGAGGATATTAAAATACTCCTACCGAGAAACAGTAGACCGTAACGTTATTTCTCAGGGTGTCTGTTGAAGGACTGCCCCGGGCCATTTTATAGCCCTAGGTTTGTGTGAGCAATGAGGACACTTTTTTTTTTTAAAGGAATTGTGTAAAGTAAAAAAAAAAAAAGAAATCCTACCTTTTGCTGAAGAACTTGCTGAAGAACTTGCTGCATGCCTGAGCTGCTGTGAATTGTGCACTCGTGTTTTTAGCAACAGAGTGGGACTCAGATATTTTTCTACCTGCTCAGTGCTCATTACTGTATCGAGTAAACGTGAATGCTTGAACCTATTTTCTTTCACATGCTGGTTTATCACGGATCCCGTTCTGCATTTAGGAATCTACAGGTGGATCTTACCCAGACTACAGTACCTGCTTGCAGGTCATGCCTACATTTTACAGTGGAGCCCAGGGATCATACCAGCCAGGCAGCTTGCAGCTTCCTCCACAAAACCCATTAAATAAGGTGAGAGGAGATCCCGAGCAGAGCGGTTGCAGATGCAGCCCGAGCTACAGCTGCTGGCGGAAGCGTTCCTATTTGTCTTATGCTGCCACCAAGTGGCTAAGTGGTAAAGGAGAGGGTTTTGGAGGCCCAGCTCTGCCGAGTCCTTTCCCCAGCCTCAACAGGAAAAATAAAATGCTTTTTGTAGACTTTGGACCCGTGACAAACTAAGGCAGAGCTTTTCCGCCGTGTCACAGCCAGTCAGGATCCAGAGTAGCTCGGGAGCACACGCGGCTCCTGGTGGATGTGATGGATGAAATCCGTGGTAGGGCAGATCCCTTTGGAGCCTCCGGCACCGAAGGGATGAGTGCCCACCAGGCACCAAAACCCGCAGGCAGGGATAGGTCGGACATTTGTCAACAAACTCCTGGGAAAGATCGTATCCGTGAGGGCGAACCTGCAGAAGTGCCTCGAAGTAGGCAGGTGAAGGAGGTGAACAGAGGGTGAGGAGGTGGTTCGCGCTGGTTTCGGGTGGCTTTCGTCTGACGTGCAGACAGGGCCGTGTTTTGCAGTGAGTGCCCCTGGGGTGAAAGCTCTGGAGTGGAGTGATTAGGTTATGGCAGCGTGCGGGTGGGTCACCTGCAGCCGGCACTCTGTAATAGTGTGAACCACGGCCTGGGAGGGAAAACACGGTTAAATAGCTTGCACTTGAAGTGCATAACGCATCAGATGCAGCCTGCCTCTGTCAGACTCCGCGAGCAGAGCAGTGTTGGACCCAGCAGACACTTGGTTTTCATTAGTAAAAGAGCCGAGGGGTGAGGAAGGGCTATGGGGGGTGAGGACCAGCTTCGAGGAGGCTGTAGGGTTAGACCAACCGGAGGCCGGTTCAACAGGATGGGAGCGAAAGCTTTCTTCAGTCTGAGCGCAGGTCTGCTCGCCTCCCGAGTGGCGGCGAATCCCTGTGGGGGTCAGCACGTGGTGCCCTGGCATTAAAGTCCTCGCATCTCACACTTGGCGTGAGATTCCCCTTTTTTTGGAGGAGATACACAAGGAGCAGGCAGCTGTAGGAATTCACAGCCGGGTAGCAGACGAGGCCTGGCTGGAACCGGCTTTGAGATGTTTGGGGATAAAGGTGGGCGAGGCCTGAACGTGTGCAGCCTCTGTCTGCGTGCTGTGAAGGTGTGCTCTGAGCTCCCCGGCAGCTCTGATACGACTGGAAACTGGAGAATTGTAACGGCATCAGAGAGAAGTTTGGGGTGTGAGTTAGCTGCTGCCTTCCAGTTTATTTCCAGTCTGAAGAGGAAAGCTTGCGTGTGAAGGCGATGTTGAGCAGCTTGCCCTACAGTTTGTCTGAGTGCCAGATTCCACAGGAGGCAGAACGAGAGCAATCCCCTGGCACGGGCTGAACAGCAGCAGAATTTGCCTTAACGCCAGGTACTGCGCTCATTCCTAGAGTTAAAAGAGAAATCTCAGTGAGGAGGGCAGGCAGAGAGGCCCGCTGTGCTTTTGTGTGCGCTCTCCTTAGCCCTGCAGTGCATTTTCCTCCCGCTGCCCTGAGCTGTGTGGCAGAGGCTCAGAGGAGCGGGGCCTGTGTAGGAACCACAGCACCGTGTGCAGGGGCAGAGCTCGCGGCCGGCGGCCCCGCAGCTGCTGGAAGTGCAGGACAGAGGAAGGGGGAAAACCAGAGCCTTTCCTCAAGCAAATTCCTACTTGTGATAATGACAAGGGCTCTCCAAAATGGAGCTGGACATTTGCAAAGGGTAACTCGAGCTGCCACTGTGACCTAGTAAGGGGAGCCTCAGAGGTTTGTTGAGGAATGCTTGGCTCGGAGGCACTCGGTCGGCCTGGCTGTTCTTTTGATAAAGGAATGAGTTTCCCGGTTTGTGAAGCGTGTTACGGTTCCTAAAATATTCATCCCAACATGAGCCAAACCCCGTATCATCTGATCCAGGAGCCAGACTGGACGCAGACTGCTCGCTGTGCTCGAGCAGGATGTGAACGGGTCAGGGCCCGGTGCTACTAGGGCAGATAGGGCAGGCTTTGAGAGCAAGGTGAGCATCTGAGCCGTCTGGTAATGAAATTAGTGACATGCTGGGGGAAGAGAGAAGTGGTTAACGCTCACCAGTGCGGGTGGTGAGCTCTCTGTAGCTTCTGTTGCTGTAGGTGCCATGGATTTTGTAATTCCCTGCTCCGATGCCTCCCAAAGGGGAATTGAACGTGAGCCTGGGGTGCCCCTGTCGCAGGGCACTGGGGCAGAATCAGGGGAGCTGCGCCCTCACCAGAAACCCTGTTGGGGTCTGCCAGGACTTTGTGTATTGGTGTGAGGCATTTTGCTGAAGTTTTGATGAAACACAACTTTACTGCTCTCTTCTCGTCGGTACCACGCGTAAATTCATGCCTGCAAGCGGCAGGTGGCCGCCCGTAATCCCCAACACAAACACGCTTTGGAACGGCCGGGAAACAAGGCCTTAAAAGTCCTGCTTGCAACGATAGCGGTGCCAGGGCAGGGTGACCCGTTCAGCTCTTCAGGAAAAGCAAGAGGAGCACCGGGTGGCCCACTGGGGACCTGCGTGAGAGGGTGACCGTGCCTGGAGCTGCCATGACACCGCAGGGTGACAGCATGGCCACCGAGCTGCTGCTTTTTACACGCGCATCGTGGAGCACGGCCACCTGGCCCAGCCAGCCCCTTGCCCTCACAAAAATGCATGCACAGCAGGGCACCGGTGCTTTTATGGTCGGTTTTTTAGGGAAAGGGCACAACCACTGACTCATGCGCTGTGTATAGCTGGGCTGTAAAGCAGGAGCGGGGCGTTCGGAGTTGGCTGTTGGCTCCTGGTCCTTGGTACTTCACAGACTGGAGCTTTATTTATTGACGCTGTTGCTCTGGATCATGTGTCACTTATTTTCTTCTTGCCCTTAGGTGGCTCCATCAAGAAGTGAGAAGCGAGGCTCTTCGTACCTCATTTCCTCCCCAGAAGCTGGCCCGGTGGAGTACATTGGCCAGCAACCTCAGGGCTCAGCCGTACGTTACGCAGAATCCTCTCTGAAAAAAAAACGCGTTTATTGAGACCTAACTAATCCGTCCTGCCTTGACGTGCGAAGGCAGGCTTTTCATACCTCTCCTATTTATTGCTGCCTTAACTTCAGACAAATTTCTTTCTGCGTGGGTTATAAAAAATCCCAAGAGGAACAACGCTGTGTAATGGGCAAATTCGCCAAGTAACCCGTACGTATTGATCCGACGTTAGCCATTTCTCCGTAATCTGCCTTGCCTTTTGAAGGGATGGAATGGTGTTTCCATTTTTGTCTACCACTGAAATTAACAGTGGGCTGAAACTGACCAAGAGAAGTAACTTGGTAATTGTTGGTAGCTTATCAGCTGAAAGCAATAAAAATACTGAGGAGGGAATCATGAGCCTTTCTCTAGTCCTCATGCTGAGGAATTTAAAAGACAAAGTCTTAATAGTAATTTTTTTCTTATTTTTTTAACTCAGAATGTGGGTTTTTTTTCAAGCTTACTTATCCCAGGATTAAGACTTCTGCATTTACAACCTTTATATTTTTAATATTTCCTCTTAATCCTGGAGTGGAGGTATACCAAATGTATCACTAGAGTCGCTGTGATGTTTTCAATAAATGTTTTAAGTAAGATGCTGTACTGTGTGCTGCCTCACAATACTGAATTGTGTTCGGATAGGTGACATCTCAACGATGGAGTAACCTTTATCTGCTTCTAGGCAAAGAATCCACAGCTTTTCCTTGGAGTAAGTAATTTAGTTTGTGAATGGAGCCGAGAATAGAACAGTGTCTGTGGAGTCTCCTAAAATCTCTGAGCGCAGTTGGTTTGCTGTTCCTGCACCCATCCTCCTCCCAACAGGACCGTATGGCCGTAGGGCTGCTGGAAACACGCGGACGTGGTAGGTGATTGTTAGAGGTAACCACAAGGGGAAGAAGGTGTATATGCTGTCTAGTTTACTTTTTCTGGATGTTTCTGACTTAGAGCAGAAGCAATCTTAATGGGCTCAGATGACTTCTTCAGTCCTGCCTCCCTGCTCTCCATCCTTTTTTTGTGTTTTTTTTTTTTTTTTTCCAAGTGTCTTTAGAAATTTGCTGCAACCCAAAGCCTGCTAGAGCAGAGCATCCTGGCTCCAGTTTTTGTTCCTTCTTACAGCTTGCCTTTTGCACAAAGGAATTCTTATTCAAAGGGAAAGCTATTTACTTGTTCACCTAGCACACAGAATACCGGCTCAGCCCCATGCAGGCTGCGTGCAGGGAGGCTTGTTGAGCAAGGCAGCTTGATTGGATTTCTTTTTAATTTTCAGTGTTTAAAAAGACTTGGGCGTTTTTGGCTTATTAATTAAGCACCTTTGGTACAGGCTTTTTTTTTCCTGCTGTTAAGCCTTGTAGCTGAAGCGTTAGAAAGCTTTGTTGTTGGTGTTGTTTGTATATCAGTGTTTGTGACAAATTATGAGCCAGCCAACTGTGATGGACAGTGTGGGTTTGCTGCCCTAGAATCCTGTTGCAAATGATTTTGGAGTTAGTTCACGCAATGATGCCACTGAGATGGCACCAGCAGGCCAGCTTACTCTTGCTCTAGCTCAGCAGACAGTAGTGAAGCCATTTTTTCAATACGGATATTTTTTCTTTTTAAAGAAAGTCTTAAAATGGCAGGTCAAGCTTTGTGATGTGACCAGGATACGTATTTTCAAGGCTTAAAAAAAAAAATCCTCTCCTCCCTCACTTACTATGTTCTATAGCTAAGATAGTCTGCACTGGGCATGCAGGCAGGAAAGGCTTAAGACAGCCACCTACCCATGCAGTTTATGGACTTAAGTTTTTCTGGGATTCGGTATGTATTGATAAGTTCACTTGTAATATTTTGTTCAAACTCTTTATATATGGAACTTGCTCAACCTGTTACCCTTTTCAATGAAAAATACATTGTTGGTACACCTTTAAAGTGGCATTCTGTGGAACAGAACCATCTCTGGACTACTGGTTAAAGTGAGCTTAGAAGGTAGGGGAAGGTTGTTTTAAGGACATGTTCTGAGCACTATTCCTATGGCATACACACTTTAAAAAGCTTTAATAGATGATGTAAAAAGAAACAAATGGAGGAAAAAAAAAACTTTATTAATTTCTTTGTATAAAGAGTAACAAAGTGCTTACAGATTTAAGTCGGGCTCATACGTGACATACAGAAAAAAACAGGTAATACTGTAAAAATAAATCTGACCTGGTTGCTGCTCATAATTACAATTTTCTATATATATATAGATAGATAGTTAAAGACATCTTTCTCTGTTATTGCCAGAACTATTTCCTCAAAGCACTTTCAAAATCCAGGTTTGGTGGAAAAACAGTGTTGCCCAAGTGCTAGGACGCGGGTCAGCAATAGGTTTCCAGTTAAACTACTGTTCATCAAAGACTGACAGATGTACAAAACGAGACTACACTCCTTCACTTGACTCAATTACAGTTTAAATGCTGGATCTGGTCCTGACAATAAAACTTCCCTGGTCCCAGTCTGCCCCAGCTGGGCTCTGGCACTCCTGGTCAACCAAATACTTCACAAGCATATGGCTGGAGACTAAGTCAAATTAAACAAAGGCCAGTGATATTATTTAAAGCATAATCACCTTGCATCAAGGGAGCAGCTTTACTGAAAAACTGCTAAAATGAATTAACATGCTGGCCAAAACTGACAAAAAAAAAAAAAAAAAAGTACGGTGTGCACTCCTCTGGTGGCACTGCTGATAACAAGACACCTATTTTATGTGTCTGAGGTGTTCTTTCCCTCTCCTAGGGACAGTTTTCCTGGTGTTCAGTCCTCTCCTTTACAAAATTATTCTTTGCTAGGGGAGTGTCTCCCCCCAGTCTGTACATGGCTTAATTTTCTTTTCTAGCCCCAAAGAAGTTATATGTTTTCCTGCGTACATTTCCCCACACCGTGCACTGTGGCTTACCTGCAACACAAGCTGAAGATCAACATGTTTGTTTGCATGTTCAATAGCTACATAACTGGTGGAAGCTTCAGGGGGTAGAAGTGTGTAATGGGGGGGGGGCAGATGGGCTAGGAAAAGTAAATGCATTTATCCAGAGACGGGGTTTCTCAATGAAACGCATGCTGATTCATGCTTTTTTTTTTTTCCCCCTTTTTGAAACATGATGGTAAAGCAAATTTTTTTTTAAATATGATTGAGAGCGCAGAACCGCAAATGGCTTACGAAGAGTTATGATACTGTTTTCTCTGAATTTTTGCGCCCAAGTTGCTTTTTTTGTTACTGAAAGGTAAGTGCACCTCAGCCAAAATTTTCTAAAAGCTTCCTCAAAAACGCCATAAAAATTATGAGTTCTCTTATGTCCACTAGGTTCACGGAATAAATGTGAACCACAGACTTGTTTTAAATGCTACAGGTTGCACTGAGATCCATGCACTGAGAACTGTAGCATTTTTTTTGACACTGCTCTTTCAGCTCACGTTTATCTGGACAGTTCAAATTGGAGCAAGACCATAATCAAATAAAGGTGAAACTGTGTTGCAGTAACTGGCGTAAAAGGAGTTGAAGCTATTGTTTCTGCCATACCTTTTAAATCAATTTGATCCAACTGTTGACTAAATAAAAAAAGGAAACCTGTTGGAAAAATAATCCTTTGAACACATTAGCACAGTCAGAATACAAATTACAGTAGTTAAAAAATGAAAGGTCTGGGCATTTATATTTTGACACACATTTAAAGCACTGACATTATAAAAAATTAATTATATTTTGCTCATAATTGTTTCAAATCCTTGAATCAGGTTGTGAAAGGTTGTCCGTTTATCATGCTTGAATATCCAGCATTTCCTCATCAGCTGGTCAACCTAGCAGAAAAAAAGAGAAATTTTTAAAGGCTGAGTAAAACGATTTGTATCTCCAATGAACATCATAGACCTGATTCTTACTGCTGTGAAGTCAAGAACGCAGGATAGAAACATGCCAAGGATTCTGCTCAGAACTGGCAAGTTTTTGAAAGCAGGGCTTTTTTTGGTTTTGTCTATGTAAAGGTGTATGTTTGATAGCACAAACCACTGACACAGTAATAATGTAAACAGCTGAAAACAATGCAACAGCTTTGTTAGTTTCAGGAGTGTTTGTTTAGTCACAATATCTAGTAATTGCCTATCAGTGGCTAGGGCACTGCTTAACCAACAGCACCTGGAGCTAGAGGACTGACTGGCAGCCTGACGCACCTCTCAGTGTTGCACCCGTCTGGGCACCAGGAGCTCGCTGGCGACCAGGACCTGCTGGTGCTGAGCCCTTCCAGGCCGGGGCCCACACACAGCTCCCCTCCCCATCCTCCCGAGTCGCTGCGGCAGCTGCCTGCCCTGCCCTGCGCCGCACTGACCAGCAGCATCCTGCCTCCGACAGCCCACAGCCCGTCCCCGGCGCAGCGCAGCCAGCCCCTGGCTCCTCCACGGGCAAGAGGCCACGGGGCAGGGTCTGCTGGGGACAGCAGTCTGGACTGCCAAACACCCAGGAACTGTACTTCAAAACTCAAGGACTCCAAATGAATTTTATGTGGAACCAGGTCCTTTAGCCAAGTTCTTAACCTCTCTGCAGGGATGTTGCAATGTGGTAAAATCAGTGCTGAAAAACATTTAAAGATAATACTTAAAAAAAACTTGCAAATGCCTTTCTAATAGAGCTGAAGCACTTCTCACTGAGAGCGTATCCAAAACAAATGTGTGGTGCTTTTGCTGCTAGTTCACTGTAAAAGGAAGAAGATTATAGAAGTGTAAAATTGTTTGCTAGTGTTAGTTTATAAAATTATAAAAGTGTAGCTGTGTTACCTCTTCTGGGCAGTTGGGAGGACGTGGCAAACGCTTTTCTTCTTGTAAGACGCGCACGAGCCGTGCTACTGTCATCTGACCCTGCGTGGGACCGATCATTTTCAAGAACTCCTGTGAAAAGAGCAAGAGTCAGCTGTGCATCCTCTTACCCAGCACAAATCCAGACTCCTGCAATTTGACATCAAGATGGCATTTCAAACTCAAAATGAAAAGAAACTGTAGATGACTGCCATGCAGGTAACGTGCCCCATACACACACACATTAGAAAACGGGGAGTGACATCTGTAAATTGAGTTTCCTCGCCAGGACGTGCAGCCTGTCACCCCAACTTACCTCTGTCTTAGTGAAAGACAACCTCGAGGGTTGTTTTCAGAAGAGAAATTCTTTCCGTTTCTTGTTTAAAAAGTAAAACAAAACAACAAAAAAAAACAACTGATTTAAGCAGCCTTAACAGCAGTTTCTTTCACAACCACTTACCGCCATCGGGCTGGACTCCGAATCACAGTAGGTTAGCAGCTCATACAGTGTCACCCCAAACGACCAGACATCTGAAGCGATGTAAAATTTACTCTGAAGCAAGCATTCTGGAGCATACCTGTGGACACAACGTGACAGTGTTACATTTTTATTCACAGCTGCACAGATTTACTCGTAAGTACACATATCTAAGGTAAGCAAATTGAAGAGGTGCGCTCTGCATTTATAGAGGCCTTATACATTAAAGTGTCCATAGGGCTTGGAATGCCACAGAAGTAGTGAACAGGGTGTAACTGTTACACAGCAAATCACTGTGAGACTAAGGAGACCAAAAACAAATACAAAATAATGCAAAAAATACATCATTCAATGCAGGAAGAAATTAATAACACAAGAGCAGATTATAATCTATACTTACACAGATTACATATCTCAGGTATAATCTACCATGTGCCTCTTTCTTGCTCTGATACCGTCTCTTTATTGAGGCCTCTTACCAAAATAGGTAAAATTATCAGGACGCTTAAACGCCTAAGCTTATGGGAGCAGACAGGTTATTCTGCTGCACAGTCTGATTAATGAAAATTAGTTCTAATTTATTACCAAAAAACAGGGCTGTCGAGGTCATCTTTGACAGTGTAGTACTCCTTATCAGTCTCAATTGCTTTGGTGAGACCAAAATCACCAATCTTCACTCTGTTCTCACTTTCAACAAGGACATTTCTTGCTGCTAGGTCACGATGCACATACTGACGGGAGCCCAAATAGTGCATTCCCTGCAAGAGAAGAAAGACTTTTACTCTAGTTTCTCCAACATTTATGTCACTGTTTTTCTTCCAATTTCCCCCTCAAATGCTCCCTTATTCATCTGGTAATACTCCAGGCAGATATTCAAATGGCAGGCTCTCCTGTTGGCACTTCCCAGGGTCCTTTTCTGACCCACATCCTCCCTCTAAACTCTGCCTTTGATTTCCCCCTGTTGAGGCAGTTTGTTGTGCTTCTGCTTTTACTCTGTTTAACTTTCAGCCAAGCGACCACCGTGTCCACAACCACCTCTCCATGACACGTTTCTTTGTGTGCTGCTAGAGCTGATGTCTGTGTTTATGCTTCTTCTAATTGCCTGGTCCACCCTAATCACAAAGCCGCAGCCTCTTAAAGCGCGTTGCTTCACGCAGTCTCACTCGCTGTACTGTGCACTTGCATCCCTTCCTCACTTACAAGATTTGCAGATTGCTCCTTCCCTCTTACCTGCACACCATTTCTAAATGTTGTTCTCCCTCCTCTCTATTACTTCCAATTCTGTAGTAGGAACAACAACTTCTCATAGTAATCTTTTATGCAAGCGAACCAAATAATTACTGCCTTGCTGATCTTTGTGCCAATAGCATCTGCAACACTGGAGAGACTGCTTTAGGATACAGGTTCTTGGGGACAAAGCAACGAGAATGGTTTTGTTTACAAAGCAAGCCTCCCTTTCCCTTCTCCCTTACTCTACAAAATGAAATAAACTAATTAAACTAATAATTAAACTAATCAAACAGAGGAGTTGGCAGGAAGTCTCTGGTGCCATGCTCACCTTGCAGATCTGAACTGCATATTTGAGAAGTTGTTTGAGATTGATTTTGTTCTTGTTCCGTGGCAGATACTCCTTTAAGCTCCCAGAAGGAAGAAATTCCATGATGAGTTTAATCCCATTTCCTCCTAAAAACAAGAGCGTATGCTTAATTTGCGAGCATGCATCCCTTTATGTCATTAACACCTCTTGTACAAGGCCCACAGCACTGGTAATATTTGTTCTGGAATAATACTGACAACCTTGGCCAGACTATGGGCTACCTCCCGCATCAGTCATTGTACCAATACAGAGGAGAATCTATTCCAGGCAGCACAATTACTGAATATAAAGTTCTTAAGGCTTTTAAATATTAACTTAAAATAATCGCTTTTGCAAATGCAAAGTATGAGGCAATGGAGCTCTCTTTGATGATACCGCGGTTTATGGGGTTATGACCTGGCTGATGCTGTCAGCTCACTCCTGGAACACAGAAACCACCACCCTGCCCAGGTGGCTCATTCCTTTTAATGGATTTAGTGAGATCATCAACCCCTTTGGTCACATCAAAGTTAGCTAAGCACAAAAATGGGCAGGAAGAGGACAACTTCTGCCTCCTTCTGCCTCTCAGAGAAACTGCTGCTTCTTCCATGAAGAAAGAGATCTAAACCCGTAAGATAGAACTAGGACTGTTCTACTTTTTAAAATGCTTAACTTTTAAAGGAAAACTTTTATACTTTGGTATATAGTTTTAGTATTCTTTATGAAGATTTACCGTCTTCTGTGCAAATTCCCTTATATTTGACAATGTTCTCGTGATAAAGATTCCTCAAGATTTCTATTTCCTTCTTGAGGTCAGCAATGTGATTCCCTCCGCTCTCCGGCTTTAGAGATTTAACTGCCACTTGTTCTCCTGTGTTGTCGCCTTCTGGATCGTATCTGCACAGTTCAACCTTGCCAAAGTGGCCCTAATTGTCAAAGAAAAGATAACATTATTTAACACAATGCTCAGTAACCGTAACGTCACTGATGCACTACTTCAGGCATTTACAATTCACATCTTCCTGCTGCGACACAGAAAGCACACGGAGCTATGTACACACACACACTCTCATTTCTATAAAAACACAGAGACCAAGAGACCAGAAATTCCCCTTAGTAACAAGCCTGCAAACACAATCACTGTTAACTGGCTATCCCCAGAAGACTGCCTGAATTTTCATACAGAGCACACCTACTTTCTTGAAGCTGGATTCACCAGGAATTCCCTGCCGCCCGTGCCCCTGAGCAGGCCTAGTGCATACAAAAAGCCTCCTCCTCGCGTTGCCTCCACCACCCCCATACCGCGTGCAAAAATTTTTGCAGCTGCCCTTCATGCTCAGCCCTAACTGGACTTAATGGCAACCTGGTCCAGAAAAAGTTGTATTTCTGGCTTCCAGCACAGGGATCTAAAGCTGACATTCCTCTTACCTCTCCCAAATCACGGATCCTCTTCAAGAATCGTTTTTCGAAGAGCGTGGGGTCGACCTCTGTAACGGGCTTCTTCTCTGAGACAATATCAGGATCTGGGAGGGGAAAAAAATGTCCTAAGTTAGGCAGACCCTTCTGCAAGGACTTCTTGGTCTTGACACTTCAAGGTATCCTTGGTCACTTCCAACCTGCTGCTCTAAGTGCCTCTCTCCCTGCTGTCCCAACCTATTATTTAACCCTTGCCTATTTGTTGACAGGGAATTCCTCCCATTTGCATGTGCCAGTCCATCATTTGCTTGCTGGGTCTTTCTGCAGACTCTGACTCAGTTTTCTCTCACAGTACTTCCCACAGTACTTCCCGCCCTGCAGGAGTTATTCCCCTTCTGACTCTGTACTGCTAGATGGGCAGTACAGCTTTGCCCTTATTACACGCTGATTTTCTGTTAGCTGCTCTTTAGTAACTACAAAAGAAGGTGAACCAGGAATGTTGTTAATGCTCTGATTCAGTCACGCGAGCCCTGTGGAAATCTCATGGATCTCAAGGATTGCCTTAAAACTAACTTAAGCTGTTGCATAAAATACAGACTATCAAATGGCAGTAAACACCAGCATAACTTAAGCCACATATTCAGTACAAATTAAACACTTGCATCCTATTTGCACTTAATCTATAGAAAGGGGCACTTCCACTGTCATAAGGACAGCTCCCGTCAATACAACCGTACATTGCGTTGTTACTGAGATTCCTAATTCCTGAGATGCTGCTGCTCAATTGCCTACTTGTAATGCCCACTAAGTTCTAAAACACCTTGTTTCGTAGAACACAGTCAGCACATGTTCCTTCTAGCTTCTTTGTTTACAAGCTGTGAAGGCAGGAATTTTATTCCGCAGAGGAGCAGCAAGTGGGTATCTGACAAAGTATCCACCTGCAAGATCACTGTGGAGAGGAGCCTGTTTTGTACAAGGGCTACACGTTACAATAAATGGTTTCTAAGGCTCAAAGATTAAAAAAACACCTGCATATTAGCAGACTCTTACTAAAAATAAATCTGTTCTTACATAAACAAAAATGGAACATATGACAAAATCGTGTCAACTGATTTTATAGCAGCTGCTGTAAAGATAAGAAAGGATTTATAATTTGTGGT
Source organism: Anser anser (assembly GCF_964211835.1). NCBI lineage: Eukaryota > Metazoa > Chordata > Aves > Anseriformes > Anatidae > Anser > Anser anser. The sequence goes on from NC_139728.1 coordinate 30,397,634, forward strand.
ATATGGAGAAACAGGATTCAGAGTAACAGGATCTCTTCTCTCTGGTGACTAGCAATAGGACCTGAGGGAATGGCATGAAGCTGCATCATCGAGTTGGACTCGATGATCCTTGTGGGTCCCTTCCAACTCAGGATATTCTACAATACTGTCACCATGCAACAATGCCACTGTAAGGTGTCCAACTTAGCCAAAAAAACAGGCCTTCTTTATCCAACCCTTCAGCCAACAAGCAAAACCAAGCCTTACTTTGCTCCTCCAGTTTGTTGATGTCTCTCATGATTGCTCTGAAGAAGGGTCTCTGGTGGGGATCGTAGTTCATGCACTGTTTCATCAGGTCAGCTAGTTCCTTGCATGATGGTGTTGCCAGCACGAAATGCCCCTCGTAGAACCTCTCCTTCTGTAAGGTGCAAATCACAGAATCACAGAATCATTAAGGTTGGAAAAGACCTCCGAGATCAGCTGGGGCAACCATAACAGAATGGAAACTCCTGCATGAATTTTAGCTTGTAACTCCATCAACCCATGTTCTGTATCAGAAGGTGTGACCGTAAGAGCCTGAACTCAGGAACTTTTTCGTAAGTTCATCCTCCTTTTCAGCAGTGACTCTAAATCATCTGCTAGTAGAGAGCTATTATTGAGTCTGGTGCCGTCTGGAGCAACCACTTACAGCACATGCAGTTCGCAGTATGTGCGGAGCATTTCACCTTTCAGAAGGTATTTTTCTGCCAGGCGCCAGGCTCACCACGTTACTTAGGCACTGGGACACATGGCCACATGGAAGCACTTGCCAAAGAAACAACATAATACTGGCTGCTCTTCACAAACTCTGAGAAGGTAAGAGCTCTGGGACAGATGGGACGAGGGTGGCCTTGTGCAAAAGCTCAAAGCAAAACTACCCAGCCGTCTACCACATGCAGGAGGTAACCTGCAGCCAGGGCAGCAAGTTCCTTTCAGTTACCTCCTGTTAAAACAACTCAGGCAGTGACTCAAGTACTCAAGTCATTTCCTTCAGGCAAGCAGCAGCTGCCTTGCTCCATCACCTTCCCAACACAGCAAAACTTCAAGAGAGAAAAGGCTGATATGGAACAATGCTGAGGGACTCTGGCAGTGATGAACAGAAACTGCCAGCAGTAAAGTAGAACGATTTTTTTTTAAGCTTTCAGATCAAGCAATGTGGAGTCCCAAGGAGACTAGTTACGAGCCAATGTCCAAAAGGAACAAACAAGAACAGAAAACTAGGTGCTTTTAAGCAGAACCTGAGTAAGTTTTTAACTGGACGTATTGATTAGAAAAGGACAGGTGTGACGGCATCAGAAGCTCTGTTCAGTTGTCACCATGCTGCATTCTGAGAATCACCAACAAGGTCAGGTTGAAGCAATAAACAGCATCTTTGTAGTAAGGACAACAATTTCTGCTGTGATCTGTGGCAATTTAAACAGCATTCGCCCCTTGTCAAGTACAGCTGAGCTGGTTTTGGTACAAGTTGAAAGCAACTTAAATTGGGTATAGAAACTGAAGTGCCAAAGAGGATGCATGCCCTGATAAAGTTAATATAATGTAGTTTTACCTCTGCTAACGTCTTGTCTTTCAGTGGTATTTCTCCATTGTAGCAGATTTCCCACAGCGTTGTACCAAAACTCCACTTATCTGCTGCAATGCTTAAATTTTTTGAGTCTTCAACACATTCAGGTGCAATCCAGGGGATTCGCTCGACACATTCTTAGATAAAAGACAGAACCAGAGCATTTTGGAATTAATATTGAAGGGCTTAAGACTTCCAGCTTACTTCTTCTTGCCTAACAGCTGCTTAACTAAAATAAACGAAAGCTGCAGTATTTGTCCAGTTTCAGGGAAATCTTGATTCTCAAATCCCTGTTCTCATACGGACATTTTTGTGGCTTTTATAAGCTCTAGCTTTGAGCCATCCAGAAACTAAGACTCCTCCTATATTATCTCACTGGACTTTCACATGACTTTAGGAGAAATGAATACAACAAGCACTGACCATCAGCAACACCCCTTTGGTTCAGTGTAGTTTTCAGCTTCACAAAAGCTGATTGCTGTTATTTGAGAACCAATTCTAGCTGGTGTAATCTTCATTATTTCCCTCCCCCTTCCCCACCACATTGAAGAGAAAAATCCGATTCCTGTAGCATACCTTGTCTGGACAGCACGGTTATTGGTATTCCTGGGTCGCTCAGCTTTATGAAAGGACCATATTCAGTATCAATTCCCTCTCTTGCCAGTAGGATGTTTTTAGTACACACATTTCCATGTACCAAATCCTTATCCTCCTACAGTAAGGTAGGGAAAGAAAACGGTGAGTGCAATGAGCTAGCAATGCTCAGCAAGTGCTCTAACACCTATGGCATGGGGGGAATCACTGTAGAATACTCCAAGCTGAAATCCAAAAATACAGCTTGGAAGAAATCATCCTAGAGAAAAAGAGGGAAAGGAGAAGTAGGAACATGCTGTTCACTCTTAAGCATTAGTATTTGTAGGTCTGATAGATTTTAGAAAAAAGACCAACATTTGATTCCTGTTTCATGACAAGAAAAACTGCAGAAATGGAACACTGACTTGCAACTACAAACAAGGAACCAGTGGCAAACACAAGCATGAAGAGTGTTTGGCTTATTTAAAGTAATATAAAGATTTTTTTAAAAAAATTCTATACATTGCACAGTCCCACTGCCTGCGAGAGGAAATTCATTAGTTACTAACGCAGATGAAATCTGTGTAGCCTTAGATTGCAGCAAGCTATAGACAATGCTTTTCTCAAGGTGCCTTCTTACCAGGTAGCTTAGTGCACTTGCAAGTTGCTTGGCTACTTTGAATTTCCAAGGAGTTGTCAGGAGTTCACTTTTCCGATGCATAAACAAATCCAGAGGCCCAAATTCAACAAACTCTTCAACCATGACATCTACAAAGTCGGGTACATAATGGCAGTATTGCAATGACCAGTGTCTGGAGAAACCTAATAGGCCTGTTCCCAACTTCTCTTTCCACCCCCCACTTCAGTGCAAACTGGTTGTAAGATGTCATTATTCCACCTTCTTAAAGTTTATTTCAGTGCTCAAAGAGTCCAAACTAAAAGGCTGCCAAGAGAGGCTTTGCATAGTAAAAGACCAGAAAACTTGGAACAAAGCATTTCCAAGGCCACGGGGCAGAGCCTTGCCAGGGAAATGGCTGCTGCTAGAAGGCTAGTTTGTATTGACGCTACTGTCAGCACTTGGCTTTCTGACCTCAAGGAATCACCCTGTAACACTTTTATTCAGAGACAGCACTGGAAGGGAAAACTCGTTAGTGAAAGGACTTGGCAGCTGCTTGGCTGTTCCCATTCCACTTCTGTCTGCCCTGAAAAATCAACCACATCTCCCTCAAGGCTAGCTCTGAACTGAATGGCTGCCCTGTCCTTACCAAAACCTGCTGCTTCAAAATCCGTCCAAAGAGATGTTAACTGAACTCACCTTCTACGTCCCGGACACAGACTCCGTGGAGGAGGACAATGTGCTTGTGGGAAACCTGCCTCATCATGCTCGCTGTTTCAAAGAATGCCTGTTAGAAAGTGAAGGAGATTAGCCATTAAACTGCTGATCATTGTGGCCGTCGTCCATGCCCTTAACAAACCTACAAAGCAGCAATAACACAAACATTTGCAAAAGATCCCTGTGTTTTCCAGTAGCATAAAGGGATCGACATAAAAGGATCATAAAAGGATCAACAGCAGGGAAATGCTGTCCCGCTGCAGTAACGGGGCAGGGGAGGGCTGTTGCGGATGTGTTGTTCACTGGGTCATGTAAGCAAGCTGTGCTCTCCCTGGCACTCTCGCACACACACAGATACCAGGTCTGATCACCCCCACTGTGATGCGTTATTAGCTTCTCTTAGTAGATGACTAAGCAAAATGCACATCAAATAACTTGCCTGTGGCCTTGTTGATGACAGAGCTGGCAACAGACTGCCAAGCCCACTGCAGAATGCAGAGGTAGTTTCTGGAAGGTAGCGGTGCCCTCACTGAACTCCCTTGCTCTCAGACGACAGTTCAGACCTTGGTATGGGTATGCCCGTGCGTTTCACACCACTGCAAGGTGTGGGTCCATGTGCAGGCTAGAAGTAAATAGTGGATTACTCCTGCCAGAACCCAGTGCTGCTTCCTGTCTAAGGAAATCAACTTTTTTAGCTTCTCAAAGGGCTGATCAGTGATGGATTTGACTACCTGGAACGGTGAGAGCTATCTTCAGCGTTTTTCCATTCCCCTACCACATACACAAACACTAAGTTTCTCAGGCATTGCATAGTTACAATGTGGTGAGGCCCAGTATTGCAGGACAATAGAAAAAGAGAAAAAACTTGCCAAAGAAATGTCTCTGTGGCTGGGGTCCAAGACTTTGAGGAGGACTTTAATCTCTTTTTCATTTTGATATCCTTCATTCTCATCATCTTTGTAGTTGAGAATCCCTGAGTAAATCTGTGTTCTTGTCCCTCTTCCAAGATGTTCACCCTAAGACACAACACGCCATATACTTTCAAACCAGGACACGAAGCAAACAAATAGACGTTTACACAAATAGTTGAATCTGCACTCAATTCTGCCTCTCAGAATTAGCCCTCCACTTGATCTAGCTACATGTACTTAAAATTATTAGAGTGGAAAAAACAATGACCGTATGTTATTCTTCATTTTAGTAGTCTCTCTGAGAACACTTACCCCGTAAACTCATTGGATATTAAAGGGCTATTACATCTCCACTAACATCAAACAGGCTCAGTGTGATTTACTGCGATTAGACTAAACATCAAATGAATAAATAGTAACTCTTATTTACAATAAGCTGCTATTGAGGCAATCTTTTATGTGTTTCCAAAAGTTCAGGAAGTAATATTTCAATGGAACACTTTGTTTGGGAATGTAATTTCCTCCTAAATAACAGAGGATTCCGTCCTGGGATATTTTTGCAGGAAGTCTGCATACTGACTGCAAATTACCAATCAAAAAAACAATTGATAAAAACTCTATCTGTCTTCCCCAGTCAGTAATGTTTTTGTTTTGTTTTGTTTTTAAAAAAGAAAAAAAAGATGAACCTTTATTTAACCGAAGAAGCTAACTGCATGATTTAAGAGGCAAAGTCTTTTAGAAACGTTCAGTGTGATCTGTGCATTCAAACAAATGTTTTTTAAAATTTATTCAGGTTACCTGCACCACTAACTGCAAGTGACTGTCACAAGATTTAGGAACATATCTGCTACATCAGTTTGGAAAACAAGATTCTGAATGCCAAGACTCTGCAGACCTTTTGAATATTTTACCCTTTTTTGCTGTGCTTTTTTGTGCTTATTGTCTTAAACCTCAAGTTGCCCATTTCCCCAATATGCCAGGCTTTAAAAGATACAAGTACACTTAGTAACAAACCAGGTAGCAACAGCAGGTCCTAAGACTTCCATGATTTTTTAATAATGACCTTACAAGCATCTTTTTTCACATGCATTAGAAAATTGCTTAAATATTCATTTGATTTCTGGTGAAACGCATTACTCCCAAGCTTTGCTTCTTTTTCCATGCAAGGCCACGTAAACATCTAGATTCTGCAATAAGAAGCTTTAATACAAATAAAGATTCAAAAAGTTTTATTGAGGAGAAACGGGAATAGAAGAACTGTCCAACCAGCCATAATGTAGCGATTCTCTATTACCTGACTGGGTATGGAGGGCTGCCCTACTTGTTGGATTTTAAGAGACAAACAGTGTTCAGCAGCTACCTACCTGCGTAATTTCTTCTTTGAGAATTCGATGGAAACTCAGCTGCCCTAGATGATAAACAGGCTGCCATTCCTGAGCCTTCTTGGTTGCAACTAGCAAGTTGGAGATCTCTGGAAGGCAAGGAGAGAAAATACTCGTTAAGACTTCTCAAAGATAACTGCATACATTCACCTTTCTCAAACAGTAACATTTTTGTATGTTCACTGAAGTAAATTCCCAAATGAATGAGAAGGGAGAAAAGAAGAAACTTTGACCAAATTCCTGTTCAAGTAACTTCTGCTCATCACTCAACAGAGAATTCACCAAAACAGAGCTATATTTTTTATTTTATGTACACAATCTAACATGAGCTGTATCACAGCTGATAAGAAACCATTGGTACTTACTGCACAGAGAAGTATCCAGGGCCCAAAAAGACACTACTTCGGCCACAGATTAAGTGAAATAACACACATTCCCTCCTGCCTACAGGTATGGCCCTTTTCCACTGTCCAGGTGGATATGAGACAGCTGGAGTCTCATTTCCTCTCTTTACCTCCTTGAAAGTTTCTTGTGCTCTGGGAAACACTAACAGTCTGTTTTCAAAGCATAAAACTTAAAGTAGGGAACGCGAAATAAGCAGAAGGAAAAGTCTGTTGCTGCTTCCCCCTGTTTCTGGTCAGGGAGAGGCATCATTAGATCCAAAAGCCTTACACGTTACTGTTGTCTTCCTGCATCTGACAGCTGGCGTTATTTATTACGATACAATGGTTTTAGATGTCTGCGTGCACCTGGCCCTCCCAGTACTGGGAGCATAACACATACCTGCATCAGGACTAAACCACGGTCTAGCACCTGAAAACAATCCGTTAACAGACCATTTGTTGGAAATGTTCTTCTCTTTCTTCGGGCCCTAAGCATCTTTGTGAATAACCAATTAAACAGACAGATTCAAAAGAAAATGAAGAGAGAAAAAAAAAAACAGAGAAGAAACAGAATAGGGAACAGCAAAGACAACACACTGGGTCCAACTGAAGTTCAGAGATGCAACTGTCATGACAAAAGCTGAGGAGGGGAAAAAACTCCTTGATCTGTTTTGCTTATTTCATTCTGAATACAGCTGTCAAAATTTAATTGAAATGTCAAAACGTTTAATCTCTCCATGCTCCAGACAATTAACAACGTTCTTGAGAAGTGCTAAAAAACTCAAACTAGCTACACAATGCTCTATGACCTTCTAAACAAGCAGGTAATGAATGCAGCTCAGTTATTCCCCTTATTCTAACAGGAAACCATTATCTGATCAACACAACCATGCCATTGTGTGTTTCCTTTCATAAAAAATTCAGCTGCAAGACACTTGTAGCTTACAGCAGTTTTAATAAGTGTTGGCATTAACAGTTTAACAAATGCACAGTTGTCCCAGTCATCTAAAATCTGATCTCACAGACAAATCTACTGACTTCAAGGGTGCTCGGCTTGATAACAGCTCCAGACAAAGCTTTCCCCACTGCTCTGTGAAGATTAATAAAACAAACAACACATCATAATGACAGCAAATAAGCTTGAAACCAAAGGTTGCCATGCAACAAGCTGAAGGTTGCAAACCTCTGCTGGAACAACATAACGTGATGCACGGCGGCACTGCCTGGCGTACGTGACTCAGTGGAGAAAAGGAAGAACCGTATATGGTCCCTGCTTTGACACAACATCGCAGCTCATGACTCAGAGTCAGCTGTGACATTTTCTTCTTAAACAAATCTAGCGCTCTGCCTCTGCCATCGATACTGCAGAGGCCAGTTGTTCAGGTGCAAAAAGGCAAACCACTGTCATCAGAAAAGTTCATACAAACAAGGCTCTTGAGAAGCACCAGCCCCTGAGCATCCTGTACTGAGCTTGTAACACTAAAAGGAAACCCCTAAAGCCTTGTTCACAGCATTTGCTTTTGCTTTTTGACAAGATCCCCAAACACAAGAGAAGCAAGAAACTTAAGTAACAGAAGAGCCTGACACAAGAATACAGAACAAACAGAGCAGACTAAAAATGCCTCCAATGCTGAAGCTTATTTTCCTTTCAACAGCAAAGTTTGTAGTTTTTCTTAAGGGACAGAGACTACCTCTTGGTTTTGGTTGGCAGCACCTCTTCAGTGTAAAGCTTATGTTGTCTGTCCGAAGTATTTGTCCTTTAAGGTGATCCATCAGCTCTTTTAAGGATGCGAAAGATTTGTTTGAACCGTGTAGGAAGTACCCGCCTTTTTTCACCTCAATCTGGAAGTTCTTGTACTGGATTGAACTATTTATCATCTGGAGAGAGTGGGAAAAAAAAGAAAGGAAAATACTGATCACTAAAGTGAAAGAACATTTGTAGGAGTGAATAAAGCCATAAAGCCTTTGAAATTACTTCTAGGAACAATTAAACACTTGCTCCTATGCTAGCTAGGTTCCTCTAATCAAACTTCAACAAAGCCGGAGAAGGCCCTGCAATTCCTGTAACCTTCAGTCCCAAGAAGGCTCATAAAAAAACAGAGTGGAAAAAGAGCAACATAAAGATGCAAACTTTTAACAGGTCCAAATTACAGCTTCTGTGTTCTGCACAGCCTGAGAGTATTCAGAAGCCCTGACTCTTCAGAAGGAATTTTCTTCCATGCTCAAGAAGCATTAGGTAAGTTGCAGTGACAAGCATATGAGTTAAAACAGCTTAATTTGAACCATGTTCATGCACAGTTCTATTGCTATGAGCAGAAGTGTTCTGGATGTAACAAAACATATTTGTCAGAGAGAGCACAAGAGTCTGGGGAAAATAAAGCTATGAATACTAGTGTCTACCCCCTGCCGCATCAGCTGTCGAAGAAAACTAAGAGGAACTGCCCTAAAGAAGACAAATATAACATCATGGATTACAGGGAGCCACTAGTCTTTAGCTCATTACCAGATTACTGCTGGGAATGCCACACCTGACGTACCTCTGAGCCTTCGAAACAAGTCACTGTCATGAGGATGTGGTTAAAGTTCGTGCAGCTCCATCTCAACACGTACATTCCTGCTTCATTTCCTTCCTGTCGCAGTTTGTTGATGGCATATTCGGTGCTGAAAGAGTCAACGTGCAAATGAATAAAACCATCAAATGAGCAGTTGCATCCAAAAGCTATTGTTAGTAAATACACAGGGAAGTAATCCTAAATTTGGAACAAAAACATATCATCGTAACTTTCGTAACTTACAAATATTTATACTATTATTAAAACATAATTTGTGTTTATTACATATGCTCACATTTATCTGCATAAGAGCAAGGAAAGATTTATTATGCTCTTAGCATGCTTAGTGGGGAAACTCTGCTTCCAACACAGTGCACACGTAAGTTCTCTTAAACACAAAAGGAGAAGCCAGAAACATGAACAGAAAGGAAAATAATTCATTCAGCAAATTAAAAATAAAAAGCAAAGCTTCGTACATCCATTCAGGGACTCCCAGGGTCAGCACAGATAAGAGTAGAGTTTACCTTTGTGTACCTAAAATATTCCCATCTGCTCAACTGATGATTATAGTTATTAGTGAAATAAGTCTCAAAATACTCCTACGCTGATGACGAGAGAATTGGTGACATTATTTTTTCTTCTGATTACATGAAAAAAGTTGTCCTACAACCTCTTGGTAACTAATACTGGCCATTACAGAAACCTTTTAAAGCCAGATTTCCTCAATGGATTCAATATGCCGCAGAATTAGAGGACTAATTATTCAAGTGGGTCAGTTCAAATAAAACCATTTTACTAACCAAATGGGTCCGTGGCATCCGTTTTTTATGTTGTGCTCGATCAGTGGGGGAGCCACATCTGTGCAGAGATAATGGTGGGCATCTGCTGTAAGTCTGAAGTATCCATCTATCAACGATGCAAATGACAAGGCCTCATCATGTGAGGACAGTTTTAATTCCTAAAACAAACAGATATTTTAGTCAAGAATTCTTACAGTCCTGTTAAAATATTTGAGAAATATCTAGCAATTTATTCACAGTGAGTAAACAATTGTTCAGAAACACATGATAGAAAACCATACACATTTAGGAGGCCAACAGTGACCATTCTGCACCCTCCCTACTTATTACTGGCTAGAAACTCATTCTGTGGCATGACTTGCGTTCTGCTGTAATCCTGGGTGAGATCTGTAATGCAAGCTCTTGCAGTACTCATTGTGAAACCTCACAAGTTCAGGACTAGGGCAGGCATGTTGGATTTGAAGCCAAGGGCACTTTGGTAGCTCCTTTCTAAATTCTAACAGCTGACAGCCCACAGAAAGAAAAAAAAACAGTTAGGACACTAAAATTAGTGACTCTCCTCCTCCTCTCTCCCAAGGTCCCTCTGCCCTCCCTCACTGAGCTCCTCTTTCTTGACGCTGCTTTTGGCTCTTCCAGGCTGTACCCAGGAAGGCCACGGGCTGAGAAGCACAGCTAGGAGATCATGAAGAGCTTGGGGAGATGATAAACTCTTACTGGTATGCAGTAACAAGTGTAGAGAAATAACTGTCTTCATCAACTTGCTGCTCTTCTAATTAGCACTTTTGCATTTGTACACTGTTGAAGACAGCATATTTAACTACTATTTAAAAGTCCCATTAGGAAATGTTCCCCAAGGAGGTTGTCACCTGTCGCCCAACAATACTGTGCCACTGTAACAACCCACAGGAGGGAAAACGATCCAGGTTTGGATCTTACCATCCTTTTGTTATCCTGCTTGTTAATGCTCACAGTAGACTCCTTGATGACAATGTGGGTGATTTCAGGGAAATAGGAAAAATTGTTCCATAAATCTCGAATTTTGTGTTTTTCTTCTTCCTTTTTGGTTTTGCCATCAGATTTTTTCTTCTTCTCCTTTTCTGTCTGTACAGACTGCAAATATATTTGGGATAAAAATATATCAATACAAACATTTTTTTAGCACAGTGCTTTCACTACGAAACAAAAATTCACAACAAATTAATCTTCTACATCTAGTTAATTGCTGAATGCCTTTGCACTGAATTATCAATTCTGTGATCACTGCCTGTATTGCCAGGACTTACTTCTATCAAGAACTGTCCATAAGACAACTTTCATGAGGATGAAAGAAACCAGTTGTTAGCCAGGCAAGTTACCTCTCTCTCTCTGCTAGCAGTAATAATAGTGGTAGTGCAGGGCTGAAACAGCGATACTGAAATTTCTGAAGTATGTACATGAAGTACACTTTCTGAGCTCAGCCCAAGAGCCAGAGCGACACTCTTCTCACGGCGCCTGCCTGAACTTCTGCCGACAGCAGCTGGAAATCTGCACGCAGACCACAATGACACTGGTCGCCTCACAGATCAAAAATTACTGAAAACTATTACTAACTACATACTTAAAAAATACAAACGTTCAGACTAAGCAAAGCTTCCTGCTAGTCACTGAATGCTTTTCACTGGGATGAAGTGTTTGGTTTAGCCATTTAAATAAAAATAATCTACAAATCAGTAGAAACAGAAGCCTTGCAAGAAACAGGCTGTACATCTTGCAAGGTTTTCTTCTCAATATCCGTTCTTCCTTCCCTCCCCCTCATTAATATTATCATTTCAAACAGAAATTCTCCACCAGAGATAATTAGCTTACATCTAAATGTAGTGAAGCACAACATTTTCTGTGCTACAAAAGATAGCCATCAGTAGGTTTCTCATCACAGTAGGGAACTGAGGCAAGCAAAAAGAGGTCTATTTGTTCATGTATTGTATGTGGAGAAAAACTATAGAATATGCCATAATCCCTTCAAGCACAAAGTACATTTAATATTTATATACACAAAGTACAAAAGAGGTTAAACAAAGTGAGCTCAGCAGCACTGAAAGTACATCATATAAAATATCACTGGCATGAGAAAGCTGAGCTTTAATGTCACTATATTTTAACTTACTCATGAAAAGTCTATCAGTATGAGTAATTCTGGCATCTGGGGTTGCCAAACATACAAAAAAACGCATAAGCAGACCTTGATATCAAGACAGAGCACCAAACCCTAAGGGCCTCCACGTGCATTAATCTTTCATGACTTGAATCTGGTCTGGCAGATACAGCAAAGTCTTAAGTTTTTCTGGTGAAACTTCCAGGCAAAGAGGCTGCCAGAGAGTATGTGGAGTGTGCATCCTTGGAATTTCCCCAAGACCAGAATGGCTAAAGCCCTAATCAATCTGGTCTCACCTCGGAGCTAACCCTGAGCAGGGGGTTGGACATGACAAATCCTGAGGTCTCTTCCAACTTGAATTATCCTACGATTCTATCAAAGGAGCCCTTTTAAAAAAGAAAAAGCTGATCTGCAGTGTCTGAAGATCATGCACACTTTTTAGCAGTTGTTGTGCCCCCAAAAGTAATCCTCAAATTCCCATTTATCAAAGGATACTTACATTTGGCTTGAGCCTCCACTGGATTCCATTGTTTCCTGTCACGATGACTTCATATAGTGGAAGGATTTCGTTGTCACCACAATTAAATCTATTTATTTCATTCTCGGATGAAATCAGCAGAGATGAAGTCTCAAAAATTTCTGCTCCATAATGTTTAGTCAAAGTCTCCATTGTTGATAAGTATTTAACTTTCAGATCGCGTGGAGACACACTACTGTCACAAATGGTTTTGTTGTTAAACTCTTTAAGGAAATGCTTGAAAACATTATTTATCCGAATCCTGGTTAAGAAATTCCTTTGTCTGATAGTCTTGTTCAAAGTTTCAGGAATATAATGTTTATAACTAGGAGGAAAAACAACAGTACGAGTTAATACAGTTGATTCCTAAGTTTTTAACTCTAAAATGTGGTACTGCCTTACATTTTGAAAGTAATTTATAGAGAACAAGAGGCAGTAAACCACTGTGCAGCTGGTACTGCAGAGGCAGTTTATGGCATTAGTAGCCAACAGGAATTCAAATAATAACCTTACCCTGCAAGCTTTATAGGCAAACGGATACAGCCCACCCAAATCAGTAACATTAAGTTGCCACTTAACAACGCTACCATTTCTCAACTTATTAACCTGAAGTCCTGAATTTACAGCAAGTACGCAACACATCAGTACACTGGCTGCACTAGCTGCATAAATTTCATATAATCTTCAGGTAAGAAGTAACTGAAATTTTCTATTACATATCCCAATTGACCAGATTAGGAAGACACACATAGCAGTATTAGTGTTGGGGCTTGTAACTCCTACATAGTCAGACCGTGCAAAGTAAAATGCTTCAGATCCCTTTAGGAAGAGAAGTGAAGCATATCCAACAGCAAGGAAGAATTCAGCCCAACTTACCTGATATCTTTGGGAAGCTCTGGAAGCTTCAACTTTTTGTTGATGGCATAGTGAGAGATTGCAAGGACAGCCATTCCCAGACATTCATTTTCAATTTCATGAACTTCTTGATCATTTTTAGGGTCACGGATTGGTGCTAGGCCTTTCACTAAGTCATACTGACCCTTAACAAGGAGAGAAAAAAAATATATAACAGGTTTGGCATTTGTCATGCTAGCAACCGAAGTCACAAGATCAGAGGCTCTCCTTGAGCAAGAAAAGTCACCCAAAACTGAAAGCCATGACAAGAAGGGGTAGAGGAAGAAGATAAGAGCTATGCAGTAAGATGCCATCTTCTCTTAGACCAATGAAACAGGAACGTAGGCAAGCACTAGTCACCCCACAAACCCTGCCTATTTGAGAAGAAACATCAACACTTGTGCCTGACAAAAGTTTATTAAAATGATGATTCATGGAACAGGTGGAATCATCGCAAACATCATCACAGCACATCCACCCCATACACAGTCTCTATTGTCTGGCAATACTCACTAAGGTCCCTACCCATTGTTTTTACCTTTTTTGCTGGCAATCAGAAAGGAAAGAAAAAAAAAGACAAAACACACTTTGAAGCATGTTATATGCTCATATAAAACAAAGCACAAATTTGGTAGATTTCGCAAAAGAAACCCTTTGCTTCTTACTACTTTAGAATGCAAGTGGTACCATTAAGATGTATTTCTAGCTGTAGCTACCTGGGTATTTTCTCATATTGTGGTTTCACAACAGAACGATTTTCAATTAGGAACACAAGCTTGCTGAAATAGAAACTGCACCTACTTGCCACAACGAGCATGCAGCATGCTACCAGCAACTGGGAGGCACAACAGAAGGGAAGAAAAACTGCATGCAAGTAGGGAGTGTGACAATGGCTCACTCAGAGGGTGGTGAGGCACTGGAACAGGTTGCCCAGAGAAGCTGTGGATGCCCCATCCCTGGTGGTGCTTAAGGCCAGCTTAGACGAGGCCCTGAGCAACCTGATCTAGTGGGCGGCGTCCCTGCCTATGGCAGCGGGGTTGGAGCTAGATGATCCTTGAGGTCCCTTCAAACCCAAGCCATTCTGTGATTCTATGAATGGCATCATGTGCAAATTTTTCACAAAAGGTATAGCATTTATATAAAAACCAGTTAATAATAAAGCAACTGTGTTGTAAAAACGTAGCCTGTGGCTACATTTTTGGACTGTGAGACGGTTTCTTTACATGTTCTGCATATGGCCTGATTGTTCTTCATTAGGAAATTCTCTTTTCACCATGTTGTGTAAAGTATGACCAATGCCAACAGGTAAGGTTAAACATACATTAAAGCTTGAACATAGTTTTTTAAAGCAGACACAATTTCTACTGGATCAAATAGTTGTCGTGCTAGTGAAATGGCACAGACACTTGCATGCAACCTCTTACCTGTGCAAAGATGTACTCTAATGAGTTTGCGTCAAGGATCGGGGTTCCTTCTGGAACGTGCTTCTTCTCGTAAGAATTCTTTGACTTCTTTGGCGAATGCCTCCACACGGAGGGTTCATTTTCACTAGTCCCATGCCAGTTTGTAAAGTAGTATCTTGCAAGAAAAAGAGAAATAAACTTTAAAAATCCGGGAGAAAATCCTCAATTTATATTAGATACATATTCTAAACTTGCAAAACAAAACAAGGTACATGCCAAAAACTTTCGATTTTCTGCCTCAGTGTAGGAGACTATGCCTCTACTGTGCATTAACCAATAGTCGACATTTGCATTCCAAATTAAAATGGCTCATCTAAAGGGTTAACATGGCTTCAGACCTCTTCCTCTATAACCGCTGAGTGCCTCCCTCCAGGCCACAGCTGGAAGTACTAGAAGCTATGCACTGGAATTTCTGCTTCCCTTTGGTTTTGGATGGAGATGGTGAAAAAGACACTAATTTAAATCATCCAGCTTTAAAGGGACACAGTCAATCTTCTCTGTGTATTACAAATAAGCTTTTTAATCTATCTGCACACAAAGCTTTTTAAAAACCTGCTAAAAGAGTTGGCATCTGCTGCAAACGAATGAAATTGTTGAGATCAAGCATCAGCCAAAAGCTTTGAAAAATCTTTGTCTGAATTGCTCCAGAAATTTCTTTCTGAGTTCTGTTAAGATTTTAAATCACATAAAGCTTAGTTAAATCTGGTTTGAATCAATGTGCCTTTTGCAAGAGTTCATTCCTTGCACATGATCATGACGTAGGTACAATTAAAAGGTTACAGGAGAGCAGATTTACCCACCCGCTAAGTAGGAAGGATTTCTGTTAGAATACACCACTAACTCCAGAGAAGCATTCGGCGCTACC
This sequence comes from Anser anser, assembly GCF_964211835.1. Lineage (NCBI taxonomy): Eukaryota > Metazoa > Chordata > Aves > Anseriformes > Anatidae > Anser > Anser anser. The sequence goes on from NC_139728.1 coordinate 30,413,020, forward strand.
CACAGCAAACAATGCAGAAGTACTTACTAATACAAGGGGAGGTGCGAAAGGAGGCTTTCCTGATGGACAGTGATCACAGTGAGCTCCACATAATGTTACCACAAACTGTTGACAGCTAAGATTTTAATGTCTGCCTAAACGTGCCATTGGCGAAATCGTAAGGAGCTTGAGTGACCAAAATAACATTGAGAACAACTTACAAAGGAAAAAGACAAATGAATGTGAATGATAATAAGCGCTGCACATAAAAGGAGAAGTAAAGAAAATTGAGTGGAAAAAAAATAAGTTTTTAAAGTAAAAAATGCTGAGGCATGAGGGATTAATATATCCAACTCCTGAATTGGAAATACACATTTTCTATATTGAAAGAAAAAGCGGAATAGATGAACTAACTTATAAGCTACAGGCACATTTGAAAATTACAAATAACAAATCTGTTTAAGTAACAAATCATAATGTTGCCCAAACAGTTTCAATTCGAATGTAACGCAATAAAAATTGCAAGAGGCGTATCCTGGAAGACAGGAAGAGAGCGGGCAGGCAGCAAATCAGTCAGCAAATGCTTACGAACGCTGCAGGACAGGACAACCCTCGTGCAAGTGTGCAAGGTCTAAAATGTGTGACTATAATTTCGTGATTTGTCCCTGACCAGAATGGGAGTTGATGGATTAAATCCCAGTTCTGCAGTGGTCGAGGCTGGTGCGTACCAGCCTCAGTGCAGAACTGGGATCTTAAAGAGCAAAAGAAAATTCGTGCGCTTAGTTTGGGACCACATGTTTTCATCGCGTTATCTGCACAGTAAGCTGACTGCCCATATGAAGAATTATGTATTACCCTACTCCTAAAGATACTTTCCGCATTGTGTTTTTGTCCTTTCTTTCTTTTTGCCAAGTCTTTTTAAGACCCAAAAGGCTTACATACATAGCATGGGTAAGAACACCAACACACAACTACGCTAAAAACTCCCAACACATCCTGTAAGATACTGCAGAAATCCTTTGGTTTAAGCACAAAAAGCAAAAGGAAAGAAAGCAAATCTTTCTGCCTCCAGGAAATTACTTTTTTTTCCACATGCTACTTTATAAAATGACTGATAATTAATAACACCAATTGTTTGTTATTTCCTGAAAACAATTATGGGCAAGATATTGTGGATTGTTTGTAACTGAGTGGAGAATTTGTTCCTTTACCTATTAGACTGCCATGATTAAAACAAGACTTATAAGTTACAATAAAAATTAAAGCCCCATTGTTTGCGGAACCATACACACAAAGCAGGAGAGTCTCTGCCTTGAAGGGACTGATTGACTTGTGGCAAGGAGAGAAAGATGATTATTATTCCACTTTCAAAGACAGAAATGGGAGCACACGTTAAGGATTCAAAAGTCCTGCAGAAGACCTGGAAAGGAGATCCATTCAGTCTGGCCAAGAAGTGGTGAAATGCTGGAGGGGCACCTGCTCTTCCTTCTCTTTCACCTATGGGTGACTCTGATGACCCTTCTTTCCTGGATTTCCAAAACCTACGCCTTGGGTCCCTTTGCCATGCCAACAAACACTGCTACCTCTGGCTTCACCACCATCCAGCTATGAAACAGTTAAGCTTGTGAGCTAATTAGTCAGGATATTACAAAATACTGTGGTTTCTTATGTTGTAGACTCCTTTTTCACTGGATGCAAATACAGGTCCTGATACAAAGTTTCTAGTAAAAAGCAAGTCCTTTCAAAATATTACCAAAAGTATACTAACTAGCATGGATTTTCCAGGGAGAAGAGGAAGATGGGAAGTCCACGCTATCAGAAACGAAACACAAAGCTTTCAGCAGTGGAAGAAAAATCTAACATCTAAAAGCATTTCAAACTACGAAGTCACATACCTTCAATTTATATACATATAATTTCAATAGGAAAAATCAAACCTATCAAGTCAATGAAATTTCAGAAGTAAGGTTGTCGACATAAAACTGATTTAGTCTCTGAATGATTATATACAATCTAATACAGTGCACTATTAAAAAAGCCCAGCCCACTTTCCTTTTTCAATAGGAATTCTGCCTCTTGCAGAGCTCTGAATAAACAGTATTTATTTAGAGAACAGTTTCACAATCCTGCGCTGTTCATAATTTCTTAGTGCCCAGCCCTCTCTCAGTTCAGGTTCCCAAGCCAAGACACCAAACAGATAGTAAACGAAAGAAAGGAAAACCCCACTTCACCAAGGCACTACAGTATTCCTGGACAGACAGGAATCTCTAGATTTTAGCACCTAAATTTACAGAAGTTCCTGGAGTGAGTCCCCATCACCCACCCAAAGTGGAAACATACAAACACTAAACACAGTGGAAAATATTTTTTAAGAATTAAATTAAAATAGTTAAAAACAAAGCATCAAACTTCTAATCAGAGGATTAAATTCACACAACTGTATGTTTAAAATACCCTCTTTTTTTTTCTATAGAGAAAAGCAGACCACATCAAAGAATTCCAGTATCAGGGGAAAACGTCCCAGATTCAGATTATACGAAGAATTTATTATTTTTTATTATCAGTATATTGTTAATCTGACTGATCTCTTAAAGTAAGAAAGGGCACTTAATGCTCTGTAACAAGCTTTTAGAGTCTTCAGAGCTTTCTTTAGAGTCACTCAATTCCACTCTTGTAGGGTGTTTATCTGCCAAACTTAATCACAGCTGTTTAAATCCAAGATTAGCTGAGGTTAAGTCATTAATGCTGCTAATAACAGCATTTATGCGGTGTTGCAGAAAAAATAAAATACTATAGTATCCTCTTCCTCCTTTGAATGTAGGTATCAGTACCATGATTCTTTGAAAAGCAAAGATCTTTGTGTAAACTGGCAGTATTTTTTTTCTCGTAACAATTCAACCAATAATAGTAACAATTCCAGTATAGCACAAGTTGTAATCAGAATTGGAATACTTTACAGTTCAAAGATCCCATTTACAAAGCTCTCTTTTTGTATCTGCATAAGCAAAGTGTCTGTTATTCTCTAACAAGCCTAGAAAACGGTTTGGATGCACAGCCTGAGGCTTACATGTGCCAGTTCCCTCATTAGCATGTACAAGTGATAGCGATGTTGATTATCAAGAAAAAGATATTACAATGCATACAGCTATATAAGCACCCCGTTTTAGAAATGTTTTTCTCTGTAGCCTAAACTGACCACATATGTGAGTATTACATTTTATGCCGAGGAGGGGTGTTATATAGAAGCTTATTTTCTTATAGTTGTTCCTTGAAGAATCAACAAAAACGTGATGATTAGTGCACTTGCTTCAGGAACATAGGCAAAGCTTCAGAAAGTTCAGAAAGTTTTTAGACTAATTATTCCTACATTGCACACTTAAAAGCTCATACTGACGCAAAAAGTCAATTTTTTTTTTTAAAAAAGAGGAAGCATAATGTGCAGAACTGGATTTCTATCAAAATAGAATAACAAAAAATATATCAAAAAGGAAGGACATCTTTTCTTCAGCTAGTGAATGTGGCAGTGCTCAAGAGCTGTCAATTCTGCTGCTTTCACTTTGCAGTGGATGAGAGCCAGTACTCCCATTCTGCCCCACACATCTCAACAGGGAACGCGCTATATTCTAACAGTACCCCCTGAAGTTCAACCTCCTGGTATGTATGGAGGATAAAGATCCTGCCAACAACGGCTTTGATTTTCGGATGCTTTCTCCGGTCTAGTAACTGCCACCCGCAGTCAGGCCACATGGATTCCCCTACGGTCCTAGAGGAGAATTTCAAAAGCAACAGCGTGTTGCTTTCTCCTTTCAAGCTAACAGCAAAATTCCCATTGACTTCAGCAGGAGTACAGTTCACTCTGAACACTTCAAATGGAAATTGAAACATGCAAACTACTGATATGATGAAACAACGTTTCTGAGCCATTTTTTTTTCAATTTAGCTGTTAGACAGTTCAGTCACCTACTGTTTCGTGGATATGGGTTCTTGTGGTTTTCAACTTCTGGGGTGTTTTTCAGGGTTATATAGCGGAGATGAAAAAAAATCAGGAGACGTTTAAAGCTTTTCCTGTTAATCTCTTATCTATGGTGTGAAGAGCAAGCTGCTGCTTTTGGTTTTACTTTTTAGCTTCTTTAGTGAGTTCAGTAGTATGAGTTAGAGCATCTATCTGTTGTTAAGATAAATGCCCCTGTTCCTAAGGAATCATTTTTCAGATGTTTTACACTTACCTCATTCGATAATGCAGCCGGTGAGAAGTTTTTTCATCTATCTTAAAGACCTGGTTTGGTGCGTACCAGAGTCTTTTGTTCTCATCAAACAGTGCAAAGAGATTATGGCACAGAGGAGATATAGCTGTCAGAGGAAAGAAAGCAAGCACGTGAATTCACAAGGCCACAATACATATGCACAACCTAAAAACATAAATACATAAATTAACTATCTGATCTTGCAAAATATACCATAAAGAAAAACTGACACAAGGATTAGCTTAAAACAATTATTAGAAAGATATGACCAAAGGGGAAATGCAAACTGTGTACTGGTCGACTCCACTGATTGTATTATGTATTAAACAGCCTGACATTTCTATTAGCTATTTCTACCATGGAATTTATTTGGAAGTTGATGTTGCCAAAGGTCTGAACTTAAGAGGAAAAGCTTTTAAAAAATTCACTTTTTCCAAATTACAGAAATGGGTGTTTTAACAGAACCACTCAGCAATACCACAACTTTGTTCTCAGTTTTACTTTATTAATAAATTTTGCTCCCATAGCTGAAAGAGAAGGTTTTAGGAAAATGATCAAAATCCCCTTCTCGTTAGCAGACAGGCACAAAGCATAACGTATCATTTTTCCATTCTCAGCTAATTCAACAGAGGGTTTTCCAACAAAGAACAGACTTTAACTTGTAGGTCTAAGCTGACCTGCTTTAACCTTTGCCTTTACATCATCCCAGAGAAAAACAAGCTACGGTATGTTTACAGGGCTGTGTTTGTTTGAATTCCTTGCTTCAGCTTCCTGTTCAATAGGAAGCAGTACCTTTTTGCAAAAGCCCCATCCAGGCAAGAAGCTCTGTCCCAGAGAGCACTAAAGCATGTGCTTAAGTGCCGTTCTGAATCAGGGCCAACTGCCGAGCACATTGTTTGGGTCCTACAGAACTCAGTGAAACCAATTCTGCTTCGAATTTGCAAGAGAGAGTGCAAAAGAGAAGAAGAGAAACCAAGGAAATAAAACCTGAACAACCTAATCGCAAAGTTCACAGAAGATGGGGCTGGACACCCACTACTTCCAGCAGGCCAACCAGCAGCACGGAGATGCCGTCGGTGGTTTAACTACGCAAGCAGTGATTTACAGCAGAGACCAGCATCACGGGCTTGCTGAAATGGGTAAGGCTTTTGTCCTTCACACGCACTTGTTGTGGACTTAGCAAAGACCAAGAGAAGGCAGAAAGAAGGTCCCTTAAGGAAAACTCACCTAAAGTCATTTCTTTAAAAGTTGTAAACTTTCTAATAGAAGTTACTGGCAGCAGTTGCACAGTATGTGGGCTCACACCTCTACAAAGAGCAGCAGCTCATAGCTCTTACATGCTGACACAAACAGGTTTTAAGTATTCCCCATTCTCATTAAAACTATTCAAAAACAGTATGAGTGCTTATTTGATGAGATTTGTCCTTCAGATTCCTATCATTCCTGTCTTTAGAATGAAAGAGAAGTAATTAGGTAAATGAACTGGAGGGTGCTCAGTCCCACAAGAACCAAGATGGTGTGGGAATAGAAAATATTGTAAAACTGCAGAAAGCTTACGCCCAGAAACAGACAGTTAGATGTTTATACAGCTGGATTTACTACTCCCGTATCAGCTGAACAGTATTTAGTATTCCAGGAACCTTGGGAAACAGAAAATTCTGGGGGATAAAAGAACCTCAGAAGTTCAGAAGTGTAAATGCAGAAGTACACTACACCTAAGATTCATGAGGCTTAAACATAGATTAAACAGACCGATTCCAGTAGAATTCTACATATATTCAAATATTTTGCTGAGTCAAGGAACGCAACGGCAAAGCAAGAAGTTTTCATTATACATTTCTGTATTACCACAGTTGTGCACAGTTACGGTAATCTTAGCTGGTGAGTTATTAACACTACAGACACTGTAATTCTGCAAAGGAGTGTTGGGCAACAAAAGAGAAAATTAAAACTGGGAAAGCAGCAAATGGTTGTATTTTCTCCGATTAGCCCTCTCTAAAATAATATGGAACAGATCTTGACAGGCTTACCAACTAGTATAAGGTAAAAACAGCTTTGTGTAACATATTGTACACTGTGTCTCCTCTTCTCCTGTAAGAGGCCTAATCAATCCCACTAAAAGAAATCAGTACTTGTATCTGCCAGAAACCAGGGCAAGAGATCACCATTTCACACGAATCTCAGGAAAGTCTCTTCCATTTCTTCCACTCTAAACAGTTTGAGAACTGCCCAAGCCGACCCTTGGAAAAGGTTTCCACCCTAGACTTTATATCATGCATACTTTTTCTATACGTATTGACTGATGTGGAGAGAAGGACATACCACTTTTAATGCTGTCACGCCTTGTCACTGAAAACTTGTACAAAATCCATATACTCACAACACCTCCGGGCGGCTTCAATGCACAACTCTTCCGAGGTAAACTCGCCACTGGTATACCGAATGGGATCTTCATCTTGCAGGTAGAAAAGTATTTCTAAACCCTGATGCTGAGCTTCCAGGTTTACTTCGCTCTTCTTTGTGCTCCTCATTTTTGCACAGAAAGCCATGGCTTTGCAATCTTCTTTTACATTTAGATACTGAAAGTGGAGGAAAAGTATTTAAAGAAAACATGATGAAGGAGAGTTTGATTGATTTGGTTCCATGTTTTTAATTGCCAGTTCAGTAGCAAACATTCCAAAACACAAATTTCCATATTGAAAAAAGACAAAAATAAAAATGTGACTGGAAATAGACTATTTAGGTCATAGAATAAATAAAATGCAATTCATAGATAAAATTACAGATTGCTTGAAGGTACAAAATTGAAGGCTCAGTTTGGCTCATCCTTATTTCTTGTGAAAATATTTGTCAGTACACAAATGTGTTGCCTAGAAAGGTCACTGAACACTGTGATGAGCTAGGCACAGCATTTCTCGATCTTTTCATATTGGTAACCTGATTATTCAAAGCCAACATTTTTCATAAATGAGGGGAAAAGTGAAGAAAGAAATGTCAATGGTTATTCTGTTTCTGGTAACTGTTTCAAATAATTCCCCTCAGCTGAAGTTCTGGTTGTTCCACAACTATTCTGAAAGATTTCTCTTACTGTAAAGCAGGAATAACTTTCACATCCTTAAGTATCTAACTGATTGAAAAACAATACTTGAGGCTGGCTAATATAAACAGTACAATTTACGTTTCCTTAAAAAAAAAAAAAAAAAAAAAGAGTCAGCTTCTATTTTTACAATCTATCTTAACAGCCAAATACATCTGATAGCTTTCTCCCATCCCACCCTTTGGTTTTTCAAACTCCTTATACTTCGTGTGTCACGGTGAAAAAGTGGGCTTAATGAAGTATCTTTCAGACTGCCAAGAAGGCATACACGGGAGCTCTGACTCGAAAGGAAAGGCGCGTAGCATTTTATACTTGGTACTTAAATAGAAAGGGCAGAAAGGAGTTAAGTGACCACAGACTTCATTTACTCTGGGGTCTGTGTTCCACATTTTACTAAACTTCAGTTCAGTTAATAACAAAAGCCCAAACCACCAATTCTGTATTTACAAACATAATCCTCCCACCGAAAAACAAACAAAACCAAACCTCAGAACCCAACACACCTGCATTTATGTGACTGTCTGATCCTCTACGTGACTGAAACAGATTATCTTCACGCTCTCCAAGAGCAATTTGTACCTGGCTGGAAAAAAAGAAAAAGTCAGGAATTCCTTTGTACAGTATCAGAGGCACCAAATATACGGTCAGGATGATAAAAAGCCACGTGCAGTCTGACAGATTCTTCCCATTAATGTAACCCAGATCCAGATCTAGTCAACCGAGTACAGACAGAGCAAGCATCCAGGAGTGCAGTCCACACACCCTTTGTAAATCTACTAATTCCTTTTGCCTCTTTGGGTGCACTGGTTGAGAGGCAAACAAAAAGCAGGTGGAAAGCCTTGACTGTTTTATCGCTTTTTCATATTTTCAGAGCATCAACAATCTGTCTGGTCATGCCCACGGCAACCCTGGGAGTATTTTTCCCTTTGCTTCACCTCCTTCATGGCTTTTGAAGTCACTTCATTCTTCGTAACTTTTAACTCAATATTAGCAATTGTAATTATTCCTTAGACCCTCCTTCCAGATTATCAGGTTCTGTTCTTTGCCCTTTTACTCTCCTTTGCTCTGCTGGAGATGCAGAGCCTTGGCTGGGTGGCAGAGGATAAGGGAACTGCCCACAGGAGTGAGTATCACTGCAAGGCTCACATTTCTCTTGGAGGAACCTTGTTCACAAGGAACACAGCAGTAACTTCCATGCCTTCAGGCAGCAGGGACACCTTCCAAGAGCCTATGTTTTTTTTAAGCCTTTCCCATGACCACAAATAACCTCAGTATTCTGGGGCTGCTTTGCAAAACTAACCCCACCCAAAGGTACAGCTTATCTGTACCACCTCAAGCAAACTAGGAAAACATCAATACCTCTTTTTTTTAAATGGTAGGTGTGACACTGCCTCTATTTAATGTAGTGTCTGATGCTGGGGCTGTAAAACCAAAGAGGTGCTACAGGGATGCTTAAGAAGCACAGGGAAAAGAGTGGGCATCAGTAAGGAGTCTCCCTAGTCCCAGTCCTGATGACAGAGCGCGGAGCATCGGCGAAGGAGCTGGCACGTGCGGATGTTCCTCTTCAAAGCGCACAGGCAGCATCCATCAGCCACTGCTCCATGCCATCAAGGGGAAACCTGACCAGCTGCACGCCAGGAACCACTAACTGGATGCAGCAGTAAAACAGAAGCGCCAAAATATCACTACACCAAACATGGCAGCACTGCTGGTGTGGTAAGCGTTGCCCCTCACCCATCTGAGGCTGAAAGACTCCTCCATTTGTATCCTCCATCTCTCCTTTCTCTCTTCTCCCCTCTCTCTGCCAACATGTACTTGAACTAAATGTGCATTGGGTTCGCTGCAACAGCATCAGGCCTTAATCCCACATAGCAGACTTTAAAGATATTGCTTTATAAGCCTTAGGCTTAGTTTGGGGAAAGCCTGGCACGGAACCACAAGCTTCCCTTGTGCTTGGAAAGTGCCCAGCAAGCATCACACAATCATAACAAAAATAATGTTTAACAGCACAGCACATATTTACAATTAAATTGCATGTTCCTTTCATCTGTGTCACGTTAATGTTAAATTTGAGTTTCTAGACACATTCCCTCAGCAATAATATGGGGAAGAAGTAATTGAGAGCACGATTACTGGAACATGCAGACAAGCCAGTAATTATGTCTGCACAGCACCAGAAAATGTAAATGCAAAAGGTTAAGGATGGAGCTGTTATCTAACTGAAAACACTCCCTTTTCAACGACGTATCTTGCAACTGAAACTCAATATATTTTAATGTCTGCGTGGGCATAACATTGAAGAGATTGCCTGGAGGTTTTAAAATGTGAAGGGAAATGTAAAACCATTGCCCTTGCAGATTCATAAATCAAAACTGTTTCTCTTCAACACAGCATTCCTTGGTTTTGCTTAATAGCTGGTGCTTGTTTCTAATCGGGGCAGCAATTCCCAGAACACAGAAGTACCACACTGCTGCTTCCACTGCAGCACGCTTTTGGGGATGAGAGGAGAGCCCAGCGTCCAGCTCCCACCTTGCTGCTCACTACCAAGCCTTCCCGAGGGTGCTGCGCTCGCTGTCAGGAAAGCACCTTGTCAGAAGGGCATGGTGATGGTCTGAGAGCCCCCACTGACCTCTCCCCGGCCCCAGAGTAACATCACTGAATGCCCCGGTCCCGAAATGGCTGGGCTCCTGGCCCGGCCTGCCCGAGGCCACCACGTTCACCTCAGCGCCTCCAGCCAGAAGCCCGCCTCACGCGGCCCTGTCACAGCTTCATCACAGAAGAACCCTGAGGGGAATTTTAATCCTTTGCCACTTGACAGTTTCAGAGCCTCGGCGGAGCACTGATTTTTGTTTATCTTCTGCAGATTATCTCCTTCCCTCCCGAGTGTTTCGCTGATGAGTCTGTGGGCACCACTGCAGCCCTCCCCTCGCCGAGTTCATTTTGCTTGGCTCGCGCCACGCTCGGCGGGCCTCATCCTGCCCGGCGAGCCCGTCGCCCAGCGCCCACGCCATCCTCCACCGGCGTCACCCGGGTTGGCGGGGACACGATGACAGACGTGCCCGACTCTGCTGGAAGCCGTGCGACCGCACGGCCCTCACTTTTCCCAGAGCACGTTTCTCTTCACCGCTCCCTGTTCCTAATGCGACAACAGTGTTCTGCGACGCGCTTCGAGAAGATATGTAGGGCAAGATAGGAAGGCTCTTCCCAGACACCGTCTGCTAACACCACACCTTGAAAGCTGATGCATTAAAGTCTTTTAAGCTCTCCCCAAAGCAAAAGGTTTCTTTCATCACTTAAATCCTGCCCTACCTACACACACATACTTGCCACCTCCTTGGAAGCCCGTATTGGAATCACCGAGTAGCTCAGCTAGCTGGCAGGGAGAGCCAATTCCCAGCCCGGGGCACCCACCAGCAGAGGGGGACAATGACTCATCCTTCTCACAAAGGGTTTCAACCACAAAATTCGTGATTTTTGGTGCACGGGCACATAATACCACAGCGTCACAAGTGTCAGAAGCGACATCTAATTTCTTTGGACTAGGTCAACCTACAGACCTAAGACCTGCAGAAAGCTTTCTGTTCTCATACACAGATGAGAACCCCGTAAAAAATTGGTTATCAGAAAGATGCAAAGTTAAAACCCACAGAGAGGGAATTCTAGAAGGCAGGTTGCTCAAAATCAGTTTGCTTCTGGTCTGGCTACTGGACTACTAAGCCTTAATGAAAATTTGGAAGAAAAGTATCTGGTGAAAACCTCCAATTCCTGCCTAAGATGCTGCAGCCAAGATCTCATCAGTAAAGGCAGAGCAGTTCAAGCCCAACACTCCCAGCATTTCTAAGGAAAAAAAGACAAACATACAACATTGTTGAATAACCCCTCCCAACCCTTGTATGCCTCAAAAGTCAAAGAAAGAGAAGGAAGGGGAATAAACTAAATACTTCAGAATCTATTTGCCAATCTGTCCCTGACCAGAAGGCAGCTGTCAATATGCCGGCGGGGATGGAGGAGCAAGAAAAGCCGACGGGGCTGCGATACCTCCTGCCAAGCTGGCACATTCTGCACCCGCCGAGAGCCCACGCTCTACAAAAATACCCAGAAACGCGAGAAGCGTTTCCCTAGAATAAGGAAACAGGATTAAATTGTCAGCTGGGGGATATTTCAAGGTATCAGACACCACAGAAATTGGCTCCGAGCTCCACCAGGCATTTGTAAATCTCATCTCACATGAGCTCACACGAGGCTCTGGATGCCCCCTAGCTCTGGTTTCCTACGTGAGCAATGGAGTTGTAAGACATTTTCTCAGGCAAAGGCAACAAATGAAACCTCCACGAGCTTTGAGAAGAAGCCCACACAGCTCATGTCTACACTCAAGCGGAGGCAAACCTGTGCGCTGAGACTTGCTTGGACCTGAAAATTAAGTTTTGCTTCCTGCACGTTTTGGGGAGCTGACACGAAAGCGAGACACGGACGGACGGTGCTGCCCAGCTGCAGGAAGGCGACGGCCCCGCTGCACCTCCCCGGCCATCGCTGCCAGGCACTCGAACCACCACAGCCAACGAACTGGAAGCAAAACGCAAAGCTGGAAGGCCTGTTTCGGGGGCAAAAGTCCCTAAAACACAAGGAGAGGAAAATCCCGGAGAATATCTGACCAAACTAGAACTTGGTTTTATGCACCAGTTTCAAGCTCTTCCTCTTTTTCTTCTCTCGCAGCCCGCTTAGTTTCTTGTTTCACGAAAAGGACACAGCCAGGGGATGTTTACGATTGCTTACGCTCACAAAGTAACATGTAGACTTTCCTAAAATGTTCTTTTTGAAAATTCAAACCCCGTACTACAGCGCACAATGAGGTTGCCTTCTAAACTGCATCTGTGTCCTTCCAGTGCATACCCATTATTACTTCATCCTCGCGATGGATGCGCTCGCCGCCCCCTTTTTTCCCACAGGACCCTTTCGCTGAACGCACCGTTCGGGGTTGGCTTTGTTCTCAAGAGCGATGCCACCCCACGTTGTTTACCTCTGCCCTACAACAGCGTTATTAATTCCCCTTGGGTTTTTCTACAGTATTCATTCTGCGATGTGACTGATCTATGCTGAAAAACTTTGTTTTAAACATCGGGCTGAGAACACAGAACGGAAATTTTCAGCAAAATTAGTTAACGTTAAAGAGTAGTGAAGTTCTTAAGAACTGAAAAACGGAGTGCACATGATGGGTAGGGCAGCCAGCCTTCACTGTACGCACGCTTACATGAACAGATGTGATATATTTCCATTTTTAGCAATCTAACTCTGAAAAGCAGAGGATGCAGGCTCCTATAGCGTTCACGTACTGACTACTTCAGACCAGACTGAGCGCTTTATGAACCCACTCAGTTCGCTGTCACACTATGAGAACTAAGCGCGCTCATTTCCTGTGCTTTTCCAACTCGATTTCAAAAACTTCTGCGAATTTCATGACATGTCACCTATGTGGGAAGAACATTTTCAGCTCACTGGAAAAGCTGCGTGTTAATTTACCACATCTGGTCTGTAACTGCAGTTGTAGACGTGTGAGCACGCACACAAAGTCCCGTTTTCCTCTCTTTCCAGCCCAATGTTCCTTTGGACACTAACTGGGCTTCCCCTGGCTGGGCTGGTGTGGAAGGAGTAGCCACCAGCGATTCTTTGAGCTTGCTTCTAAACTATAAACTTGTACCAAATCCTTTCTCATCCACAGTTTCTGGTATAATAACAACTTCAAGTGATACAATCTGTTATTATATGCTTCAACAGTCAATATTAAGCAGCTTTCAGCTAAAGCAGAACCTTGGAGGTAAATATATCTGCGTATCAAGCTTCAACCCACCTTGGAAACCTACCACACCTACCGCACAATGACACGATTTCTGTGTTACCACCTCACAGCCGATACTCCCAAACTCATATCACACACAAACCAGATAAAAGTTCTTTTGTTGCTTTTGTTTTGTTTTTTTTCCCATAAGCCGACCAGCTAAAAAAAAAGCTTTATTACTAAGACCGATGCTACTGGGATTGCAGGGGGATTCCAGGCTTGAAGAGAGAGGATGGACAATCTGATTTTTTTTATTCCTGCCTGGGACACGACACTAACGATCCCTTTCCTTCCTCTGAGTCCCCCTCCAGGCTGCTCACCTATGTCCCCTGTGCTGTGCCAGCACGCGGCGGCTCGCCGCGCGCGGTGGCGACGGAAGCCCGCTGGCCGAGAGCCACCCCATCTTCCCAGCAGGGAAGCAGGTCTTCAGGAAACTCGGCCTCTTCCTGGTGGCACGGCGCTGATTTCAGGGCTTTCCTGAGGGTCAGGTCAGATGTGTGGAAAAGCTTGCGGGACAATCAGCCGGCGTGGCAAAGAGCTCCACAAGCCCACGTTTTCTTGGAAGAGGCAGCGGTACCGTCGTGCGAAGCTCGTTGCTTCAGGGCTCAGCTGGCAAGTGATGCCCGGCAGGTCGCTGCAACGGGCACGGCCAGACTACGCACGTGCCCTCAGTGCCCGTCAACAGCTAAAACTCCGCTGCAAGACTCTGCCACGCAGAAGGACCGGAAGAAAAAAAACAACACGTGTGACAACTGAAACACTGCAGGGACTGACACCGGCACGCAGCTCGCTGCCGCGGGCGCTCAGACAAGAGCAGCCACCCGGCCGGGATGGTGCTCCCAAACACACAAGGGGAGCCGGTGTCCTGCAGTGTGCCGGGACTTCAACACCTCCCTTCTTCCTCCCTGTAACACCCTGGCGCCCCGAGCTCCCCGACCACTTGGGACTGCTGTAGGAGCCACCAGCAGTTTCCCCAGCAGGAAAAGCCTCCAGGAGGGAGGTGAAGAAGCACTTTGGCCTTCCAGATGCAGACCTGTGACTCGCAACAGCTCCTCTCTTTAACTGGACTGGATCAAGAGAGGTCATCGCTTCCTCCGGCTTCACAAGCTTTCCAGCCTCTCCAATGCCACCACGCTGATACATGCAACGAAGAGCCCTGACACCTGGGGACTCGCCATGCATCTGCACACTCTCTGCAGGAGTTCCACGTGCCACGATCCATCCGGATCCACCCTGCTCAGGGATCCCAGCTGCCCGGCAGGGTGCAGGTGCAGGGGAGATGAGCCCCAGGTCCGTTACGGCTGCCACGTTTCTCCTGGATACCTATTTAGACTTAGGACATACCCGGGGGCATCTCTGTAGCCCACTTTCACAAAACTACATCACCTTTAGCATAATACAGCAACGACATGTCCCTTCAGATATAACGGCCATCTCCACGGTCCACTGGTGCTCCCCAACGTGGGAATCCTACGTTGTATTTATTTTTAAAGAAAAGGAGAGCTTAGATTTACGATGATGGCACTTGGACTTCTAAACCTGCCTTCGATCTTTCCTAAGAAACGAACCAAAACAAGCAAACAGCTGACACCCAGCAAAGGCAAGAGTGCTTAACCAGCACAAGAACGCTATCAGCACGCCTCTTCTGCAGGCGAGCAGAGGAGGAGAAATTCAGCGACGTGCCCACTTACCAGGAAACCGGCGCCGGCGCTGGTAACCAGCCCGGCTCTCCCCCGTCCCACTCGGCGGCCTCTAGCACAAGAGGCAGAATTAGCAGCAGTAGTTCCCCCAAATACCAACGGTACGAGTAGGCAGACTTCACACGCGCTACAGCTTTCTAGTTTGAGCGTATGTAAAACACGCGAAGGGGCCGGGACTTCTCGGTGACCACAGAGCTCCTGCAGAGCTACCCCTCGCCGCGGCTCGCCGGCTGCTCACAGGCCACTCTCGCGAAGCTCCCGGCGCGGTAACCGCACACGGTCACTTCTCTCGTGCTCAGCCCTGTAGCCACTTCCTTGAGAGCAACTACAGATGTTCTTAACCTTTCTCGCTTTCAAATCACAAAATGGAGACTTTTGTCCCAGTTCTCCCCACCCCCTGCTTCCTGCTCCCCGGCGCCTGGCTGCACGTGGTGGCACCCTGGGGGGCACCACCGAGCCCCGGCCCCACGCCTCCCCTCCGTATGCCGGGGGCACCAGGCCTCAGAGAAGGACTGGGTGAAGGAAGAGGTGTCGCCAAAGCACAAGTTCCTCAGCCCGGAGGAGGAACTCACCCAGCACCATCCAGAAGCACTTCTGGCACCCAGCACCTCCTGAGCAGCAGGAACCACCTGAGGCGAAGAGCAACCTCGGGCCGATTGCAGCAGCCCTGTGAGGGGGAGCCGAAATGCTAGCACCTCTTTGCACTTTCACCATCGCTTGTAAAGGCTTGAACAGTTTTAGCTATTTGGTCAACATCTCCTGTGCACATGGCAAGACGCTCGAACCCCCCAGACTGCTTTATTCACGAAGATTTCTGGTAGTCACGGGCTTCCTGTGGCGGCTTTGCACTTTGGTAAGTGTTTTTTGATGGTTTGCTTTTTTTTTCTTTTTTTTTTTTTTAATGTGGTGAGAAGATAATTTTAAAGCTCACTCTTAAGGGCTCACCATTTAAAACAAGTTATAAACAAAAGCAAACAAAACTTCGCCAGTTATCTTTGCCTTTTTGTGCAGAGCAAAACCACCAACAAAGACGTCTACTAACCAGTAAACATGCTTTCTATAATAAACCTACAAAACCATACCATTTCAGAGCCAACTTTGGGTTTGCTATCAAGACTAAGAGCATTTTGGTCTCAGAAGCCTCTTAACCCTCTCTGAATTCTCCTGGTCTTCCCTATAACGCTGGTAGCCCCAACACTACAGCTCTGCATGCACTTCTGGCTGGACCACGTAGCCCCACGGTACCAGAACAATTTCAGGGTTAAAGACGGTCTCTCAACCAAAGCCCTTCCCATCAGGTGCCACATAAAGAGCTCCAACGCGACGCGGTAAGGAGCTGGGAGCCGAAGCACACGCATCTCCGTGAAGTGGCAGGCGCTCTGGTAGCGGAGGGGGCGCCAAGTGCAGCTGCACGTCACGGTGCAAAGACACCTGTACAACTCTCCGCATGCAGTCAAGCAGAACAGGAATGGAATAATGAGAAAAAAAAAAACAGTAGGATTTGAGATCTGAGCACAGACTGCCTCTGGTCTTACCGACAGGGCTGCAGATTAAGTTAAATTGGCAAAAAAGGTTGAGGCACGTTCCCTGCCTGCAGCCACCAAACAAAGACCACCGCTCATCTGCTGTCCTCACCCAGCTCCTCCAGCAGTCGCACCCGCTTCTGTCCATTACCTCTGACAGGTGAATGCACAGCTACGCTGCCAGCAAGAGAACCAAGGAAAGCAAGAAGGAAAAACGCACCTTATCGGTGACAAAGGATGCTCCGGTGGCACCCTGTGCCCTTCAGGCAGGGCCTGCCTCCTGCCAAGGCTCCACCCAGCACAGCAAAACCCAGCAACGCGAAGCAACGGAGCGTAGCTTCTGTCTCCCTGTCCCCCTCCATTCCCCCAGCACACACGTAAGGTAGGAATATGGCAGTACTACCTGCCAGCACTGTCACATTCCTTCACCAAGAAGGACCAGCCAGCCTTTCTCCAGCGCGTGAAGCCCTACAACCATCAGGAAAAAAAAGATGCTTCTGCATCTAGGAAGTTGGAGGCACTGGTCCAAAAGCGGCACTACCTCTCCCTCTGCCCGATATAAACTGCATTTTAATTTCTGCTACATCACGCAAAGCACCACCTGCGTTTGGAAACAGATTTGCCCCATGCGCGGCTCTCTTCTCCGTGACCGTAAGCAGAGCCCCTCCAGCCCACCCCATGCCCCACACACTGCGCAGGTCCCCGGGCACCCTCTGGAAATAAGATGCAGGTTACCACTCTCACCAGTACTAAAGCAGTCAAAAAAGGGAGGGTAAATGTTTTAATGGTAGTGGATGTTGCAAAGGGGAACCATTATTTAAAAGCCAAAAGCATTCAGGTTAATTCACACTGCAATAAACAGGCAAAAAAAAAAAAACTTATTTATCCATGTATGCGCACGAGAGACGTGCTGAAAAGAAAGTGAACGCCAAGGAGCTTTCCAGCCCAAAAAGTTCCCATGGAAAGCCACTGGACTACGCTGATTCAAACCATTTTAATGATCAAAACTATTTGGGCTGTGTAAAGAAAACTTGTTCCAAGTTCAGAAAAGCGGAGGAGGACTAGCTCAGCACTCCATGTGAAAGCACAGCCTGCCCACGGACGAGGCCTCCGGCATCTGAGGACAGGGAGCCGCACGGTGGCAGAGGATCCGCTCAACCCGCAGGAGCGCAACGTGGCCCTAACGCCGCGCCTGCTGTTAGAGCTCTGCTCAAGGGGGAAGGCTGGACGGAGAGCTGGGGGGGCACGTGAGCGAGAAGGCTTCAGAAAAGGAGCAGCTCACGAGTCCTCGTGTCATTTTCCTGCATTTTGCGATTGGCGCGTGCTGAAACGAAGTAACTGGATATATTTGGCTCAGTTTGGGCGGTTTTCTCTACAAAGTGGTAGAGTTTTTGGTGGTTTTCTGGCTCAAGTTACACAGGGCTTCCTACCCGCTCCTGGCAGCACGATGGAGACCAGCCCTGGGAAAGGAGAACCAGACTCACGTCCCGACACTGCTACTTGCAGCTAACTTTATTCCTATTTTACTGTGACTGCCTCTGGCGTGCACCGTGCATACGCTGGCCTGCTCATGCCCACGCATTTCTCCAAAGACGTGTACGACCGAGGAGGAGAAGCACTGGCTGCTGTTGGGACATGGTTTTTTATGAGTGGGAAACGCAGGTCTTTATTGCCCAGCTGTTGCGATAACCACGCGGAGCAATTACTTTTTATGACTGACTGATCACCAGAGCACACCTGCAGAACAGCCAGCTGTAAACACGTTTATTCCCATTAGTCAGAAGAAGGAGCCCCACCAGTTAATGGGGTTGTCAGACACAAAATAAGAGACAACGACACTGAAGCTCCTCTTCAAGTCCATTCACTGCTTGTTTTCTGCTCCCCTCACCACTTCGCCACGGCTGGAGCTTCTGGGGGAGGACAGGGGAGCAGCTCATCCCTGCCAGGACTGCTCCATCCTTACCACCAAGGGCCTCTCCTCCTGCGGTTCATACATCCCAAAGGCCAGCCAGGGTGGTTGCATGCGTGTGAGAAACAGAAAAGGACAGAAAACGGTGTGTAAACTGACTTTTAGAAAAAAGGAATAACAGTGACAGATCTTGAAACCGGTTTATTTTCAGACTGCCTGGGGCAGGAACTCCTCTTTTCTCTTTAAAAAGCCGAGTGCTGCTCTACCTCTTCTCCCACTAATGAGCAGCACATGTCAGAGCTGAAAAAATGAGTCCGCGCTGACCTTTGCTCGCTTTGGTCTCAGGTAAGTGGTTTGTTAAGAAAAAAGTGCTGTGTTCAAAACACGTTCCCCAGCTGGAGCTGGGAGGGTGCCTGGCAAGCCTCGCACATTGTCCTTTTCTCCTGCACCTGACCCAATGCAGGCATCTGCCTTCGAGCTGGATGCCACGTGCTCCTCGTACCGCCGGTCTGGGCAATCGAGTCCAAGATGCTTCCTACCTTGTCCTAAAACAGAAAACTAGAGTAGGTCAAACAAGGCTTCCAAGTCTTTCCTTAGACTACAAGGGACCTCAGACATCCGCAGCCACGCTCGTCTCTTTAGCCTGAAGGTTCAAAAGCTGGATGAGCAGACTCTCCCCCAGGATATGCTTCAGTTTACTTGCAATTATTTCTAGATTCCCAGGCTTTAATGAATATATTGCCTACCTTACCATAAAGAGGAGCACATAAGCCCTAAATATCACCTGTAAGGGTAATAAACAGCTGCAAATCTCACCCTAAGCCATTTTTCTCTGATCCAAGCCATGACAAAGAGCTGAATCTGGAAAAAAACATCGCTTTTCACAGCTGCAGGCTTGTTTCCTCCTAAAAGTCAAATACAAGTAAATCAGCAGAAGCCAATTAAAATAAAGGAAACCAACCAGTGAAGCTATTCAGAAACGAGGTTTGCACAGACACCTCGAGCTCTGCCAAGCGGCAAGGTTACCAAAAAGCAGAGCCCAAACCGCGGTGGCTCTCCAGCAATAGGATTTGATGCTCCTTCTCAGCTCTTTCGGCCTTCCGCGCACAGCCCTGCAGCCAACACTTGCTGCTTTACGCACACGCAACTGTTCACCTGGAGAGGCATCCCCCGCGGCTTTCGGGGTGCAAACGGTGCCAGCCACATCTCAAGTGGCCCCTGGATACTAGGACAGCACAGGTCCTGTTGTTTTATACCCCTACAGGCCTTGAGAAATTGGCGTAGCAGCGACGCTGGCTGCCAACCTCTGCAATTAGTCTTATCTAAGAGCTGTTTTTTTTCTGCCTGAAGCGGAGCAATACGCTGCTACCCGTCTAGGATTGTTCTGATCTCCCGAGACAACAAAGGTAACCGACAATTCAGCGTTTAAGCGCCGCCGACTTAGCCACAAGCAGCTTGTTCTGCAGGAACGGGGGCTGAGAAGGAACCCGTAAAATCAGGTCCACCCGTCTGCTATCCCCAGCGTGGCACAGACACCAGCATCCAGCCCGCCTGCGCATGCCTGGATTCGCTGAGTAAAGCAGGACGGGGTCTCAAAACACCGTGCCAGTAACGGTGGAATTTTTCAACCGAAGTTTTAACTGATTTCGTCGAGTTCTCTGCTTTCTACTGAACAGCCACCCCCAGTCTAACTGTGAATGCGACGGCTTGACGTGGTGTGCTTGTCACAACCAAGAGAACTGCTGCTGCGCGTATTTTGTCAGCGATGACTTATATCCTAGTATCGCCCTATCCGACAATCCAAATATTTGCATTCAATTCATTCAATCTCTTGGACAAATCCCCAGGCTATTTTTAACTAACCAGATAAACGGAGTAAGTTCTACATATTGACCTCAGAGTTGTGTCAACAGCGGCTCAAAGGTGGTAAGACACAGCAGTGGCTCTAGCGTGCATCGCCGAGCAGCAGAACTTTGTTTTTCTTCTCGAGTCCTGTTTGCGTTACAGGTTTTGGAGCTTACGCTGCAGATTTCAGAAGCGTCCTCTGGCTGATGGTTTGGTCACAGAATGACTGAAGCTCGCCTTTATGTTTATCTGTACCCAGGCAGCCTCTAGCCCTTGACACAGAGGTGGGGCAATGCATGGGACCTCACCACACACAACGATTTCTGAACAATTTCAGTCTGACAGTCTGAACGCTTTTCTGCCTAGAAAGTCTTGTACCTCTTCCGGTTCACCCGTCCGACTGAACTTTTCTCCAAAATCCTGATAGGGTTGAATCATCTCGCGTTTGTTTACAGTTCGTTGATTTCTCTTTTTAGAAAGCATTGCCTTGTCCTGTTCGCGCAGCTACTGCACGGCAACTTGGTGGTCTTCCCTTTAACAGCGAAACATCCTCCTCTGAGCGTCGCACGATGTACGGAAATCGTGGAAAAGGTCCCAGTCGCACATACTCTGTATTTCAGAGCATCGAGTGAAACTCTTTGAAGTCTAGCTATTATAAAGAAGTCTGCCCAAAGAAAATAAATAAATAAAGTTACACGATGGTTGATGTAACATCTTCAGGAGTCTGCTGGCACTCCCGGGAGTGCCTTTACATTACACAAGTTTACAGGAGCTCGCTGTTCCTCCATTTCCAGTTTTGGCTAAGAGCAATTCAATACAAGTTTATGGCCAATCCTCACCACGCACTTCCCAGTCCGGGTACAGTTTTACGGCAGCTCTTCGGAAGCACACGGGAGCAGACGTTGCTTGGCTGCAGCCCTCCTGCCCTCACTTCTGAGGCCCCTCTCCCAACAGCTCCAGGCTCAGGACCATTTCACTGCTGCCCCGACTCAGCACCAACAAGCCATCAGGTCTTGCTTCGCCTCCCGCTGCTGCTGAGTCCCACGATACCAGCTGCACACACAACAGGTCGGCCTTTCCTTCCAAGAGGCTGATGACCACGAGTTATCTCACCTTTAACAGCCGAAGCACGCCCAGTTTATCCCAACTCAGCCACAGTGCCTCTGGTCCGAAGAATCGTGACCCCAACCAGCTTCAGAACCAACACGGAGCTCGAGGAACCGGGCTGCGCACCGGACGCTTGTTTGCACAGCACGAGAAGAAAGCGACTGCCAGGCCCTGCATGCGCCCCACGGCTGCGGTCCCTCCTGCAGCACCTTGCCAGGAGGTGGGGACGGCAGGGGAGAGGCAGCTGCAGGCCGGCGTAACAGCGAATCCACAAGCCACACTCTTGCACCTTCTTTGGCCCGAGCCCAAATCCTCACTCAGCAGCAGTAAACAGGAAGCCACCGCTGAACTCCACGACACACGCACGCACCCCAAGCGACCTCCTCTACTTCTTCCTCCTGCAAATACAGCTGTCAACACCTGTAAAGAGAATACCTGTGTCTGTCAAGGCGTGGGCCAGGGCCGCACCTTACCTTACTGGTCTTAAGAACTGCAGGGCTGAACGCGCTGCTGTCCTGAGAAAGGCAGCACTCGAAGCATTACGGAAATTGCAAGCAGGGTTATACAACAGAAAAACTGTGAGTTGAATATTCGTGGCGGATAAAACCCCAAAATACTTTTTAAATGTATTAGATCACATCCCTTATGAAACACCTGGTGGGGCACAGAAGCATCCCTAGGTGCTACCGTGCTACTTTCACCACCCCGCCTCGCTGCTCCCGCTGCAGGGTCTGGCCCTGAGACCGATTTATCCACGGGGCGCCCGATGCGGCGCAGTGAGCACTGGACAGCGGTACTTCCGAAAGCACGAGGCAGAACAAGAACAAAAATCACGCCAAGACCTAAAACTCTCAGAAGAGGCAAGACCGAAGACATCACTCCAAATCAATAAAATAAGTCACTGCCATAAAAAGCAGCTTAAAGACCTAGCAGCTTTTAACTACCTTTCCTGTAAAGAGCTCCGTACAGTAAATGTGAGCAAGCAAATATTAAAAATAGCCACGCAGGGACTGTCTCGTTCAATCACTTTTAGCACTGACTCAAACGTGGCTGACTCACCCCAAGTAGCTCCCTCCGTACCTACTTTCCCAGGGCTGCCTGAAACTTCTCTTATTTTACGCCCCGGCCACTGTCACCGCCGACCTCGGGGCCTCTGACACGGCCGGGTCACGCGTGTCCCCACGAGCAACACCCACCGCTAGCATTTCATCAGAATTTTGTAAATATGCTTTCAGCCTTTAATGATCACTTCTAAGTAAATGACTCACGGGATCACACTACCATGGACTGAAAGCCAACGTGAAGAAGGACCAGAAGTTCAGAAGTTTTCACGGCTAAATCACTCTTGACAAATTCTGCTATTACCGCCAAGCATCTTGCTCTACAAAACCTCTTCCTAGCCCCTTCCCTTCCAGCCACAGCCGTGCTACCTAACAGACCACGGGTCTAGGAGCTGGCACGTCGTGAATGCAGCCTGCCATCCTTTGTTCAAACCACACCAAAAAAAAACGACAGAAAAAGAACCTTCTAAAGCAAGCCTTAGTCTTATTTACTGTAGTTTACAGGAACTAGCAGTCACATATAGGGAATTTCCATATTGCTAAGTTCGTAACTTCTATGCTTCAGCTGCACATTTACGATCAAAACAGCAGCAGGGAATGGAACAGCTATCACAGAGCCTTCGCAGCAGCTGTACAATTTAATCAAGGCCAATCAAGCTATTCACATCAATTGCAATCCGCTTAATACCGCACAGACGCTACAGGTGGCAAGATGGGATCTGGACACCTTATATACATAAGTACTCCTCCAGAACTGTGTGTGGTGTATATGATTTTTAGTCAAAGTCTTTGCCAGCCTTGCTATAGCATCCACTGATGCAAATAACTTTATTTTTATATCCATGCCTTAGAAGAGATCATAAAGAAAATGACCAAGGGAAGAAGCATGAGAGGTCGATGGCAGCAAAGCAACGCGCAGTCGGTTCATCAGAACACAACCTTCAGAAGTTATGTCAAGTTTTTATTCCACCTTCATTTCTCGCTGGCAAAACAACAAGTGTGAGTTTCTGCTGAGGCTGAGCAATCTGGGGGGGGGGGGGAACAACATCAAGGGAAAAGAAAAGGCACGAGAAGAAGCACCACCTAGAGCAAATACTTGCTATTTCAGTGTGGCTCCAGGCTGTGGGGTGCTGTATTTGCACTGCTGTGCTGGCTGCCATCGGCGTGAATCATCCGTAGTAGCTTTTCTACTACGTTATACTGCGTCAATCTTTCAAGTTATCACTTTCTGTTCTTCCCTGCCAGGACAAGCCTAACACGGCCTAAACACCCCCCAGTTTGGGGGTGCCCCAGCATCACTCGGAAGAAAGCGAAGGTAGATAAACATTACATCCAGGCTGACCCATTTGTTCACCACCAGACAGTGTTTGTGTGCTTCCAAACCTACCAAAAACTAGCAGCGATAAAGTCTGAGCTCAAACTGTCAAGTCAGAAAAACAGGAACTGTGCTCTAGGACTGGGGTTTCGTGTTTCCCCTTTTCAACTTGATAACAGAACTGACAACACGCTTTGCATGGAGGCCATGAGACGCGACGTCTTCTGTATTTATGGTGGAGGGAACGAGCCTAAAATCAATTCTCTGCTGTAAAGACACGGGTATAATTTTAAATATAGAGAGAGCGTAGCTCCGTGCTATGTTTACTCCTTTTCGGAGCTGTACGAATGACAAAACAAGAGCAAAGGCAGCTCAGAAGGAAGGGGAACCAGAGAGGTCTCCCCGTGACCGCCCCAGCAGTAAGTTAGGAAAGGCAGGGTGGGGGAAAGAAGAGCAGAGAAAGTTTGAGGAAATTTAAAATGCCGCTCCCCTGGTTTTATACGCTGTACGTTTTACAATTACAAAGCCTGAATTTCAACACTAAGGACTATTAAGAAAAGGAACTGCTGAAAAACAGCCGGGCATTCCCTGCTCCGCTCCAGCTCCGCAGGCTGACAACCTGCAAGCACCACGGTGCTGCTAACTGGGAGAAAAATGTTTAACTGTAGCGAGAGATACCTCCTACAAAAGAATACCTGGAGAAAAAAGCTTAGGGGAGCAAATCCATCCCTTAACGTGCATGCACTTGTGTAGAGACTTATGAAAAAAGAAGCCGGGAGGCGCATGGGCCGCGTGCCACCCCCCCAGCACAGCCTGAGCACGCTAAGATGGCTCCCCGAGCCTCGGCTCTGCGCTCTTAACCATAAAAGTACTTCCTTTTTCTGTCCTTAGAAGTAACTTACAACTTCACTCCTAAGTTAGCACGCAGGAATTTTAACAGCAAAGCTTCTGCCGCGTTTTATTCTTCTGTCGTACACACATCCCCGTATTTACGCACATGCCATATATAAGGTATACAGACTGAAACTGTCCAGACCCTACAAAGACCTGCCGCGCC
The DNA here is from genome assembly GCF_964211835.1 of Anser anser. Classification (NCBI taxonomy): domain Eukaryota; kingdom Metazoa; phylum Chordata; class Aves; order Anseriformes; family Anatidae; genus Anser; species Anser anser. The sequence goes on from NC_139728.1 coordinate 30,437,690, forward strand.
ACGTGAGTGAGGCGTCGCTCATCATTTAGAGAAGCCCTGGGGAATTTTAGGCAGATGAGAAGCTTCACGCCAAACCCCTGCCCTAAATCACTGCCGGGGGGCTGCTGTCCCCTGCAAACCAACACACGAACGTCCAGAGAACCACCACGCCCGGCTAATTGCAGGATTTAGTTAGGAGGCAGCCGGTCAAGAAGAGCATTGATTTGTAACCTCATCAACTGTTTTAAACCCCGGCAGGTTTGCTTTGGAAGGGAATAAATATTTCATTAAACATTAGGCAAATATTAGCTGCGTTAAGCAGCCGTCTGTATCGAGGAGACTTCAGACAGAGCAAACGCACAGAGCAGGTAAAGCTGACCTCACTCTTCTTTTTTAAAGAAAAGCCAAACCTGGCTGCAATTCCTGCAGTAACTTGGATGCATCGCTCCTCCAGCATCATAGACCCGACCTTTCCTCGGGAATAGAAAATTTTATTCCCCTAATTTCTAAGGGGAAATAAATCCCAAACCCGCAGCACGCTGTAGGTTCACAGATACGTAACAAGGGCAGAACTTGCTCGTGCCCTGTCGGTGCACCACGACGACTGTCACAGCACCACGTAACAGCCACCGCAGCAATGTCACCTCCTGCTGAACGCCGCCCTGGAGGCTCCCAGCACCAGGTTGAGCGTCCTGGGCACCGCACAAATCGTGTCCAAACCCAGCCTACGGAGTACCTGCATCCTCGCAGGACTCCAAAGCAGCAAGAGCTGGGGAGGAGGGGATTTCAGCGCTTCCCACAATTTCTCCTTTCCTCTCCAAAACGCATCTTACGACAACACGTTGGAGGGAGTTCTGGGAGCCTGTTTTTAGAGATATACCTGCCAGTTTCTGCTCTGGCAGAAGCGTCACCCGCGCGGAAGGAGGATGGTCACGCAGAGCCCGTTCCACCCTTGGTGCTGCTCCGCTCCTTTCCAACCAAAAGCTTGAGCAGAACAGGGTTCTCAACAATGCCCTCAGAAGAGGGCACAGATCTGATTTTATGTTTTTTAATGCATGACACCCACAGTTATCAGATCCTCACACTGAATCCTTTTTCCATCCTGCAACCAAACCACCGGAGAGCTGACTGTCAGCATCCATCAGCTCCCAACGAGCCTTTCTGTCTTTCCCCAAGCGCTCAGCGTACGATTGATCTCTCAGCATTAATCTCTCCTGAAAACCTGAAAGTCTAGCGGAAAAAGACAGGCAGAAAATATTCTCATGAACAGGTTCACCTGAATGTACGGAAAAGACCGAAAGCCCTTTCCACAGAGCCATCACGAGCAGACCCAGCTCCTAACACCTGCGAGGGGACAGAAATCTGCCTGCTACTGTTTTGTCGCCAACCACAGCAAGGAAGGCCAAAGTACGCTCAGATTCAAGGAGTCAGAAAAAAATGTTCTATATACTTCATTTCTTTGATGATAACAGAAGACCTGATTTGTTAAGTGTTAAACCCATCATAAATACCAGACCACTTTTTTTTTTTTTCCCCGCCCCGCAAGAAGTTTTGACAGCTAAGGGACTGTGACCAGCAATTGCTGGGATCAGGGCAAAGGCCTTCGTTCAGGCTGCTCCAAGCCTCCTTTTCTGCTGGCTGATAGCACCCACTCAACCTGCTCTCCAGAGCAGCAAGGCCTCTGAAAGCCACCCTGCCATTTCAGCTAAGAATGACGGAAGCTTAATTGACGGTCGCAGAAGCCAAAAAATGTACCCCGTTATTAGCACATTCTATACGGGATGTTCCTGGAGCGGAGCTCTTGGTGCTTTACACAGGAATGCCACGCTACCAAGGTGCCCTCAACCAGGGTTTGACTCTGAACTAAGTCCCGAAAAGTGATCTCTTAACATTAGCTTCTTCTTCAGCCTTGGGTTGGCGCTCAGCAAATCCCATTTGCAGGCTCTCCACTGAGAAAAAGGATTTTAGTTTAGAGCGTAAAGCAGTTTTTGAGGCAGAAAAAAAAAAAAAAAGCAACAAACTTTTATTAAAATCTTTGTCCTAAATAGAAGAAACCCCTTCTACCTCTAGCTGTGCCCCGGCCCTCTGCAGCTCTGTTTTCCTACCCTGACCATCGTGTGAGCCTCAGCTGCTGCGGCAGCGCGAAGAACCGGGCTGAGCTCCACGGGGGCTGCTTGGGCAAGCAGAAAGGGAGCAGCGAGCACCAGGGGATGGTAACCTCCGAAGCCGTATCGAGCACACGTGCAAGCTGCCCTGGCTCTGAATGAGGAACCAGCGCCGGTTCGTCTGCTTTAAAAATGCGAGCTGAAATACGTGGCGCGACTTACTTCTAGACGGAGCCACGCAGAAAAGACGTCGCAGTTTAAAAGCCTTTGCCAGCTTCAGCAAAATTATCAGGAAGAGACAGTGGTTTGCATCTCCGCTGTATTTTGAAGGCTGAACTCGCCACAAAGTTTGGTACAAGTGAAGGTTTTGAAGCTTGTAATTACTCAGCCCTACCGGCACGCACTGATTTGTCTGCACCGCGTTCGCTTGGAACTCCCAACACAAGCGGGACTCAGCAGCGTATAAGAGAACAGCAATTTATATTAATTGGTAATTAAACTTTATCAAGTAGTTAAGTACCAGAGACATAATGGATTGAAGAAGTTCTAAGGGACTCGTTCCTCGGAGAAGGAACAAAGATCTCAAGGCCCACAGTGGCAGCCCTGCAGGGATGGAGCTAACGCATGATCCCCATCTGTCTCCCTTCAGAGGCAGAGCCCCGCCACAGATTTATAGGTTGGCAGGTCCTGCCCTTGTCACGTCTCATTAATTCTCCGAGTGTAGAGAGCAAGAGGGTGGTTCTAAATAAGCGCTTCTCCGCGTGCTAGATGGTACCAGGTCAGCAGGCACACACCGCGGCGCAGCTCAGCTCCAGAGAACGCTTCTTCGTGTACGCAGGGCTGGATGAAGCCGAGCTGCTTCCACTTCAAAGCACACCAGCATTTCTTCGGCAGGACTGTCACAAGAGAGAGCATTCGGGTTCACACATCCCTGTGGAAAGCAGGGGAGGGAGCTGACGGGAAGCCTTCTGCGCTGCACAGGCATCCTCCGAGCGCGCTGCTTGCCCTGCTGCAGGGGCGACGAGCCCCGACAGGAGCGCCCTCAGGCAGCGCCGCTGCGACCCGCCGCGTGAAACCCCGGTCCTGCCGGCACCCCCGCAGCACGGCTGCCTCCTCCCTCCACACGCACACTGTAAGCGAAGAAAAATCTCGGCTCATTTTTCTCTTAACTCGACGGCAAACTTGTAAGAATACAGCGCGATAAAATCGGGAGACGCCTTCTTCACTGCAAGGCAAACTTTCGGTCAGTTCCAACAAAGGGCAAGCAGGGAACCTGTACAACGAAGCAAACACGACTGGCATCTCAGTTTTCAGGCTGTGCTCCCATACATCAAATACTCAGGATATGAAAGTTGCCTTTTTTTTTAAAAGCAAAGCAAGCCCTCTGTTTGCCAACGTGCCTTCTCATACAGATGTAACTTGCCTGTGTTGCAGTCACGTGTGCAGGAAGCTGACAGAACTGTCAGAACAGCAGGATTTTTTCTTTTAACTTGGCCGAAGATCGCTGTTCGTAGTTTGAAAAATGATTTCTTTTTTTTTCTTTTAAGTCAGCATTCCTTAAGCGTCCTTTCACTTACTAAGTCTATCTTTAAAAGTGAATTTAAACCTCTTATTGAAAAGACTCGTAACGCACGGTCGTGAATCACTCCCAAAGCCAGCGCTGGCACAGAACAACAAAAGCTGATTTTTTCCAGACAATGCCAGTGGTGAGACCAAGGCTTCCAGGCAGGAATGCCGGTGGGCAACGCTCACGCTAGCAACGCGCATCTACGTACAACGCGCCCATCGAGCTGCAGGGAGCTTGTTCTGCATCACCAAAAGGCACAGCCCCCGCTCCTTCCACGCGCCAGGAACTGCCATCGGGGCAGCGACACAGCACACAAGTCCTCTTGGCAATCAGCAGCCGTGACCCTACAAAACAAGGGGACCGAGACAGGCTCGTTTGCTCTGACCGTGCCATCACTTCAGAGCTGGATCGACTCCTGACTATTCCCTGCCTCTTACAAGACACAGTTATTGAGAGACTTTGCAAAAATCAATACATAACACTGCAATAAAATGCATTTAAGCCACTCTCTAAGCCAGGCGGTGATGTTTCTCATAGAAAACCCGTTGCAAGGGTGCTGAGGTCCTATCACTACTTCAGAAGAACACGGTGTCCATCACAGCCTGTACCGACTCGTGGCGGACTAACTCCGGGCACGTCAGCATTAGACGTGGTGGGAGGCAGCACCCGCGCTAAATTACGGAATCGCAGCCACTGCTGCAGCAAGCACACCAACTGCACCTTGCTCTTCCTTCAGCTTACGTCCTTGAAGCACAGGATGCCATGGACCCCAAGGAAAAAGACTATATATAAATTATGTATTAATATGTCACCGATGTATTATTAACGGGGGAACAATTATCTGAAGGTTCCACGAGGAAGCTGCAAGGGGGAGAGGTGCTGAGGGGCGCTCACCCTCTGGGTGCTACCGACCACCCCATCACTCAGCCGGCGTCACCGAAGTGCTGCCTGGGTAACAACCTGGGGACCACCCAGCCAACACAGAGCTCTGAATCTAGGAAAAAAACAAAACCACAGGAGGATTAAAGCTGAAAATTCACAGAGTTTGAGGTCCCGGCGAGATGGGAGAGAAGGCATCCCTGCCTGCACGCTGGTGGGGAACGACAGTTTGTGCTCTGCTGGCGCAGATACTTTAAAAGGCTTCCAAAAACCGGAGAGGTCACAGAAACAAGCAGGAAACAAGATTTCTGCAGTAAGACCTGGTCATCAGAAAATCTGCGAGGCCACTTACCACTGTAAGTGCTACCGCTGGGGAGAAAACTGGGGATATTAAATGGCTCGTTAGTGGAAAAATGAGAATCAAAGTAAGGGCAGAAGATTCAAATAAGGGAAAAGAAATAGTTCAATACAAACACAACAAATCGGTGAGAGTAGAAAGCCAAAAAGGAAAACAGAAAATGTGCTTTTTTATTTCCAGAGGAGTGGGTAACTCCTGCAGAGCAGCGTGCTCCAGCTCAGGCCACGGAGCTGCGACGGGGGGCCAAGGCTGGGTGATTTAACTGCCTGGTTCCTTCTGAACTCTCAAACTCTCTAAATACACGGGCTCAGACAATTTCAAAATTATTAGTATGTTTTGCCATACTTTGAGGAAAAGCGAAATGCAGAAGCATTCGGAAAGTGAAAGGTTATTTCTTGTGCATCCTCAGTAAATATGAAAGAGCGTACAGGAGAACGACATAATGTGAACTGCAATCGGCAGCCTGTGATTGTTCTTGATCAAAAACATCGGAACTGAGGGAGGCCACCTCTCCTCTCCACGCGGGAGACCGCCAGCCTAAGGTGTGAGAGAGCCTGACATCCTTGGGTCAAAAATTTAAAAAAAAAAAAAAAAAGAGAAGAAAAGCAAAGCACCATGCAAAGCAGCACATTTAAACAGCAAAGTATGTGCGTAATGCCTAGAGCAAGATTTGAGCTAGATGGTACCTTTTGTACCTTTTTCTTGAACAACTAATGCCCTGCAGCCTAACGCAGCTTTACCAAAAAAAAACCAAAAACCTGCTCTGAATGTATTGTACTCCAGTGAAATCCCAAGCGGTGCAGAGACAGGTATTTATGGATGGCAACCAACGGGAAGTTACTTAGACTGCTCAAGTGCCAAGGCTTTTAGGGCTTGTTTTGTTAAATGTACTGCTTTGTGCTGCTGGCGTCTCAAAACGGGTATAAAAGTTCGGTGTGCCAAGCTCATTTCCTGACGAAGCGAGTCGCCACACACACAAACTTCTCACCGAGCGCTCCCTCGCTCCCCTGCCCAAGTCAGGATGTAGCACCTCGGTCTGCTTCTTCTCCTTACCTACGGACGCAAAAGGCCTACTTGGAGCACTTTGTGTATTTTAAAGCTGCTCGTGGACGCGCAATGTCCTGTTACGTGCTTTAAAGCGAGCTGTTGCCCAGCAGTGGTGTGTATTCCAGGCTGGAGGGAAGAGCAGCTGTCCCATATGATTTTCCCCAGCCTTCCTGCCTCTCCAAAGCCAAACCACGAAGAAACGAGGTGGGGAGACGGCAAGCTCTTACAAACCTGAAATAAATACTGCACCGACAGATGTTCGCTTTGCTTTACAACGTAACTCCAATCTCAGAACAAACTACTGCACTACCAGCGATCCAAGTCTCGGCAGAAGACCACGAGAGACAAATCTGGAACTTCCAAGGCTGGAAGGTTTGGAGCCCTTCCTCTTACCCTGCAGCATCTCCATACATACAAGAGTTTCAAAGCCCTTCAGCAGAGAGCTGCTCCCCCCTCTCTATTTCAGGTACCAGCAGAAGAGCAGCGCTTGTGCCACCAGCTAAGGCAGGACGCCTTCTCTCAGCTGGACCTGCAGCCTCTGGCATAAAGGTTTATAAGAAACCAGCAGGTCATTTCACAGGAGGAAATGACAAATGTCTATACCCCTCATTCTTTATTTACAACTGAAAAACATTCAATACTTTGATCTGCAAGAAGCTGTGCTCGCCGCACCACTGGGAATTAATTCAAAGAAGGCAATTACTGTTGAACAGGAATCTTCTCTTGTTTAAAATAGCAAGAGCCAATATTACCTCAATATATGGAGAGGGAATTCAGCATGGGCAGGAGAGTCTGGGGCAGAAATGCACTGCAGGAATAAACAGGCTGTTTGGCCAAAGTCAGGCACCGGCCAGCAACAGCTGAGATTAAAACACGGGACTTCAAACCCAACCCAAGGCTTCAAAACCCATCCAGCACCGCATCACGTGCTTATCCATCCCGCTCCTATCTTTGTGAGCCTTCCTGTCCCCTCCTCCGGCACACACACAACCCGAGCCTTGACTCACGCTAACTCTTACCTGCTGCAAAACTCGGAGAATTTAGCGCTAAACACCAAATTCCTCCAACTTTACGGCAAACTCTCATTTACCCAACAGTCCAGCTTGAAGGGGCAGCCTAAAGCACCTCGCAGAACGAACTGCCAGACAGGTGCATTTAGGATGGATGCGTTTCCTGAAGCCAGTCACCCCACAAAGCCTGCTCGCTGCTAGCGAGCCCTCCTGCCCCCTGGGGAGCTGGCAGCCGTGCCCTGTGTTTCTGGAAGGTGGCTGCGCTGCCATCAGAGCTGCTGACTGAGCAGAACCAAGAGCAGCGCTCACCCACTTCCACTAACACAAGCGATTTTCCTTTTCTTTGTCAGCTGCAACTGCATTTAGTCACCTTAAGCCTTCCAGAAGCTTCTGCATCAAGCACCAGCTCTGATTTGATTGTTCCAGGCCTTCAGCACTGCCTCTCTCCTTAGTTCAGCATGATGTGCACATCCCAAGCTTTTCCCATTAACTTCCAATTCTCAGTTCTTTCCCTTTATTTCCTATTTTTATCTTTCACATCCTGCAGGGAAAAAAAAATCTACCAATTTTGTGTGACAGGTATTTCAAAACATTAAACAGTAACAATAATAAGCATATAAACAAAAACATTTGTGTCACTATTGGCATCAAAAGCACGGTAAAAGGCCAATGCATGCAGTGAGACACACAGATCACGCTTTTCCATGTACAAAGCTGCTCTTCCAATTTCACATAGCTCAGGTTTTCTATCATTTATGCAGTTATTTATATCATCAGCTCAGGAACAACAGAAAAAAAATATTCTAGCCAGAAAAACTGTTTGAAGCTTTAAGCCCTTCAGCCACCCTCATAACGAACAATTCTCAGGACCTATTCCTTAAAAACCCACCCAGCCAGGACATAAAAGCCACTAAATCACGCTTCCTCTCTTCCCCCTCCACTTTGAACCAAGAGAAATCGCAGCCGGCTTGCCCAAGAGAGCCAACATTACCCCACCACCACCCCCCCCACGTAACCGAGCGGCTTTTAATGCCGTGTTGGCTCTTCCATGGGGCCAGGCGAATGGGAAAAACCGAATACTGGATGGGATACCCAACGCGCTGCCAAGAACATCAAATAAAATAAAGGAGCACATCGATCTTCCCCTAATCTGTCACTTCACGCGTTGGATCAACGCTATAGAAACAGAGGGGAGTAACAATTTAGCTGCCAGACACCCCAAAATCCTGCTAAGACTCCGCTCTCCTCTTCACGTTTCGCCCAAGCAGCAGAACGGCGCGGTCGGTCCCTGGCAGAGCTCCCTTTGCGAACGGCGGGCTGTAAGGACTCACTGACCGAAGCGCGCGCTGAACAGGAAAAGCCATTTTCTATCAATTTGGCAAGTGTCTGCCATTATCGATACCTGAAAATGTAATTGCATCTTAAGTGCTTTAGAGACCCAGAGCAATCTGAGTGCGTTTACAGGAACGATGCCTGATCAGTAAGAAATGACAAGCTGCTGTTCCTTTGTCGCCTGCCCAACTTGAATATCGACAGTTTATGACAAAATGTTTTATTCTGAATGATTTTTAGCTACTGATGGACATGAGGTAAGTCAGGAACCAAGACCAAACTCTGTCTTCTCTCTCTATCTCTGATCACACTTTCTGGTTTATGGCTTCTGTTAATGACCCTTTTCAGATCCAAACACAAGCCAGCCTGAAGGGTTTGTTTTCATATCTAAACAGCTTAAGTTCTCAAAACAATTCAAACACCTTCCTCTTTATGTAAACACACAGGGCAGCTTTCTCGTGCAATTCATGCCCGACGCAGCATGCAGAGTCAAGGGTTCTCCATTCGGGTTTGTGCCGCATTTTGAACTTCTTCCTCGTACCAAAGCGAGCAGCGGCCAGGTGCCAGGAAACCCGGGGCCAGCTCTGCGGGGGAAAAAACGCCCTCCACCTCCACGCCGAGGGAGGATGGGGAGGTGCGTGGTAGGAAAGAGGTGAAGCCTTCCTGTCCGCAACAGCACGCCTGACAGTCAGGATGCTGCCTGAGAAAACTCAAAGATTTTTTCCCCTCTGCACAAAAAAGGGAAGCTGCTCTCTGTCAATTTAGGCTTTTATCTGCAAGACCAAACTACAGAAAAGTTAACCTACATTTACCAAATTAGTAGCGCTTACTCTTCCAACCGAGAACCCTGGATTACCTCAGGCCCTCTAGACATGAGGTAGAAGAATTAAAGTAACTTCAAACTGTGGGCTCTGCCCACAAAAAAAAAATGAGTTTAAAAGGTTTGTTGATTTTACCCACTGAGTCTCTCCTGTAACTGCTCAGGGATACTTCACTTTTTGCTCTGCAGCTGATGCAGGTCTGCTTTCCAAAGCTTTTCTACCAGATACTCTCTCCAGGTTTTGTTTCTCATTTGTTTCATAAATTCATTTAGCAGACAAGTCAATTTGGATATGCACAAACAGCACATTCCCTATCAGTTCTGGATTTCCAGACTCTGCTTCTTATTTTTAAAGAAGTTTGACATTAATTCTGAAATATTTTTGCAGCACAGAGACTTCCAGGAGCTGACAAGCTTAGATTCGTTCCCGTTCCACGTTTATATTCTTGAGCAAATTTAAACCCACTCAGTTTGGCTTTTTACACGTTTTTTCACCTAACCTTTCCTAAAGGTCAAAAGCTCGCAGTTTTGCTCTGTGTGAGCATAGAGTATTCTCTGTTCCACTGGGCCTTGGGGCAAGCGGCACGCAGACACTTAGACAAGTACGATATTCAAGGAGAACCAAATCACCATGAATATATTTACATAAAAAACAGAAATCTGCCTGCGATTGCTCGCTTGTAACACCGCAGATGACAGCAAGGGCTTGACGTGACCTGCTGGCTGCCGAGGCTCCAGCAGCGTGCCCTCGACCTGCTCCGGGTTCCCAAGCACCTGTCCCACAGCATCACCCAGCACAAACCCTGACCAAGGTGCAACTTCCTGCGTGTTTTACAAACAAGTGCCAGGAGGAAATGCCTACCACTCCCCTTATATGGGCAAAACAGAACTTGCAGCTATCTTCGGCACCGGCGATTCGAGCGGCACCAGCGTACGCACCAGAGAAAAACATCTCGGATGTTCGCTTCTTCGAGCGAGCGCTATCCCGGGCCGACCGGAGTTACATTTCAACGCTGGTGCGACTTTGACTGACTGCATCCTCCCTCCCCCCAAACTCTGCTGTACCCACCTGGTCTGTTCTCCAGTCCCGAGGCCTCAAAACAGCCCTGCTGTGTTCCCCTGCCTCCACGCCAGGTCCTGTCCGAGCAGAGCCGGGCCCAGCCGTGCCCGCCGCACACCGCGGCCCCCGTGCCGCCCTCCTGCCACCAGCCAGCCGGCTCCGCAGCGGGGCTGGCGTTCAGCCTTTTATTTCCTGGTTCTCCTGTATAAGCTTTCATAGGCGTTTTTTCCACCCTAACCCAACAGGAGGGCCTAAAACAACAGGACGCTCGGTTTTCTTCTCCCCCGCGCACAGCGGAGCCGTGCTCCCGGGTGGCCGGGGAAGGTGGGCACGACTCGCCACACAGGGTTACCTGCTTCCAGGCCGGGCCGTACACCCACCGGGCACCGTCCCCGGGGGCAGGAGCACCCCGGGGAGGTGCCGAAGGCTGCCCAAGGCTGGCTCTACCCGTGGCACTGAGCAGGCACCGCACCGAGCGCTGGGCCCGCATCCACCCGTCCAGGCCCCCCGAGCCGCACCGAGGCGTGAGGCAGCGCCGCCTCCGAGCCGCCCCGCTCACAAAACAGAACCGGGGGGCCCACAGGGGATCCGCGACCGGCCAGGAACACCCAGACGGTTCGGCGTTTTCGTTGTGGTTTTGATTTTTTTAAACTCCGACCCCCGTCCCGCACCACGCGGCCCCAGCCCGGCGCTGCTCCACGCCGGTTCCCCCACACCCCCCCCCCCTTCCACCACCCCCATTCCCCCCGCCCCACCGCGGCTCCCACCGCGGGCCCGAAGCCCTCCGAGCCCGGCGGGTCCGACCGCTCCCCCAGGGGCTCCCTCCCGGCCGCCATCTCCCCGAGCTTCTTCTTCCCCCGGAGGGGGGGGGGAAGCGCCGGGCCCCGCCGCCCCGAGCCCCCGCCGGCTCCACTCACCGCCTCCTCCGCGCCTCGGGCGGCCGCGCCCCTCTCCCGCTGCCCCCGCGGGGCTGGGGGCGGCCCGGGCCGTGCGAGAGCCGAGCCGGGGACGGACACAACCGGAGAAGGGGCAGGAGCAGGGCGGCGGTCCCGGCACGGCGGCGGGCCCGGCCCGCGGAGCATGCGCTGGGCCCGGCCCGCCCGGGGGGTGGTGCCCGGCCGCGGCCGCCTCCCGCTCCGGGGAGGGGGGGGCCGAGGGGCTGCCGCCATTTGGGGCGCTGAGAGGAGTCCCGTGAGGGGCCCGGCGGGGGTCTGCCTGCCGGGGGGGGGCCGGGGAAGGCAGCCCAGCGCCCAGCTCTGCGTCCACAAGGGCAAAAGTCGGTGCCTAAAAAAGCTCCGTCGGGCAGTCTGTGCCGAGCGGGGGGTGTCCGCTGTCCCTCAGCCTTCGAACAGCCGTTCAAAGCCGTGTTATGAAATGTAGTTAGAAATGGGGTGGAAGGGTTCTCGTGGTCAAAAATTACTAATAAAGTCTCCCACAGCACCTGGGTGCAGGCAGGCACTGCTGCCTGGCAGGCTGATGTTAAGACTTTTAACCAGGACTTGCCTGTTTCTTCCTTAATCCTGACCAAAAAATCCAAAACGGAGCTTGCCTGAACGCCTTGCATTTGCTTTTCTCTGAGCTCTTCATCTTCTAGTGAAAACAATACTGCCATAACGCTGGTGTGTTTTGATCCGCTTAAAAAAAAAAAAAAGCCTATCTGTCTCCACGCAGATGTGCACAACGCGGCAGTGTGAATACCTTGGTGTTTACACCGAAATGATGAGATAAACAATTCTCCCCTCTGCACAGAAAAGAAATTGGTTTCTTCATTGTGGTTTCAAACTCTCAAACTCACAGGAAACAGTCTGAGTGGAAGTAATATCAGTAAGAAAACAATTCACTTCAATAAAATGATTGCCCCCTTCCTGCACATGCACACACGCCCGGCATTTTCTTCTGAGAGAAGAGCCAGGCTCCAGCTGCATTTCACAGGCATTGTCCTAATAGCCAAATCGAGCATTAAAAACACACAAAACAACAAACAAAGAAAGAATGGTAAACGTGATTGCTTTCAGCACAGTGCTAGTTTCACGTCATTTGCTTTGGTTTAATCAGAGCACGCTGATGGCATCTTTTTGTCGAGGCCTTCTCACGCACCAACAGTACATGGGTGCGCAAGTGCCGTTGCTGTTACGAAGTGTTTATACGCTGACCCGCTCATCAGTCCCAGCTTATCTGCCTCATGCTTTGGCTATCCCAATTTTCAAAGCTTTTCTCCTTGGAAATCACCCCAAGGCTTTTCATCTCCCACACCAGAGCTGGGCGGCGGGGGCTGATTGCACATCACTGCACGTATGCGCATGTCCATGTGGTTGTAGTTTACAAACTAAAGATAGATGGACATGGATTTTTTTCCCACTTTCCCAAGAGGAAACAAGCCAGCACTTCCCCGCCCCTCTTTTCAGAGCCGTCAGGGAAACAGCAAAGTGTAATTCGGATGCTATTTCACGGTATTCATCTTTTTTCCCTGCCACGTGGCGTTGTTGTCTCTGGATTACCAGTGCTCTGGGTGCACGGGTATGGCCCCGAGCAGAGAGCACTGGCGTCTCGCCCCATTTCCACCGTGCTGGTGATCTTTGCTGAGGTTGGAAGGAGAGAGGTCAAACCTGTGGCTGCAGCTGGTGGCACCTGCGACCGTGCCATGGCTCTAGGCCTTGACTTTTTCTTGCTTTTTTATTCTGCATTCCCCCTTGATTTGCCTGACAGGGCTGCACTTCCGTTGATTTTGTTTGACTCTTGCTAGCCCTTTCTGCGGCTCTGCCTGCATGGTGATAAAATCAGCTTTCCTTGGTGAGTTTTCATGCTTCGTAACATACCAGATCTCTATTACTTATGCATTACAGTCAGTGTTCGTTTCCCGGCACAGCTACTGATGCTGCAAATGTCCTTAAATCCAGATCAGAGCTGCAAATCAAACCAAAGCCAAGAAGAAGGCTGTGACGGAAGGATTGCATAAGGGGCTTAGCCCGGGGCTGCTCACAGAGGCCGCAGCTCAGAGGAGAGCAGCTTTACCTCTGCCCCCATCTAAACCAGTGCTCAGAGCCCGAGACCTTGCCCAGGGGTGACCCAGGCTCCCAAGGGCCACGTCCTTCAAAGAGGGCTAAATTCTCATGTGCTCACACACCTCCATTCCAAAAACGGGGCTGGGCTCCTGTGGCACCTACAGTCTTACAGAAACTGTGTGTTTAGTCTCCTGGCCCTGCCTACAACATGAGCTTTTTGCTTTTTCTCCTTAATTTCAGGACTGTGGTGTCCTCTGATTTCTGCTGGTTGTTCTGTGACATGTAGTTTCGGTGAAATCAACGCGCTTCTAGAAATTAATCCCCAAACTCTATTAATAACAGGATTTCCTGCCCATCCCCAAACATAGTGATCGATCTGCCCATTTTCCTCATTGGGGCAGCACCGATGTACACCCCTCTGCTCTTTCCAGCTATCAGTTTCACAAAAATCTTCAGGAATTTAGTATTTTTAACACCGCCATCTCCCTGCTAAGTTGACTGGAAGCGACCAACGAGTTCAAAAGCTGTCAGTGGGGACGTCAGGCTGCCAGACAGGCGGACGGACAGACAGACTCCATTTTCAGAAAACCTATTCCTTGGGAAAGCAGGCTAAGTGCTCAGACCCCCCAGTCTGCTTTCACCACAACACACCATCCTATGGCAAGGATGTAATTTTATATTAAAACATTGAAAGTGGTTTTCTCTGTGGAATTAATCACAGGTACTTGTAGCTGAGTATGTTTTCCTGCTCATAAAGCGAGTGGGCCTGCAAAGAGCTGCAGAAAAGGTCTTTGATGCAAAACATTTTTTCCTACCCCTGTAAGTACCGTACTGGGGTGGAGCGACAAGTCGGACGAATTGCTTCGTATCTTACTTATTTCTTTATTTTGCAACTTCCAGGAAGCACTGATGTCCTCCAAGAAAAAAAAAAAAAAAGTAGATATCTAGACTTGACTTTCTTGGTATTTGTGAATTAAAACTCAAATGAAATTCAAACGAGTTATCTCTTACAGCCTTCTTTAAAGAAGAGGGTGGGCAGTTACGTACAAATTTTCCCCTACTTCAGTTTTCAAGTTTCCAGAAGCCAAACATCACCTCTGCTTTGGTTATCTTTGAAAAGGTGAGGTTTTCACACGATTTAAAACAGTATAAATGTTAAAAAAAACTTTTTTTCCATAGCGCTTCAAACTACAGCAAGTGGCTCTGCGTACAGTAAAGTGCTATAAATCGCTGATGCCATCAGCTTGGAATTGACTGCACCCTTACATAAATGTGATTCAACACCATCTGAGCGGTTTCACTTGTCTTTGGTTTGTTCCTGGCAGTACGTCTGGAGTCTGGTTCTTCTCAAACGTGCTAGCGAAGATCAGGAGGAGGCAGGGAAGCCGGAGGAGCTATGTAAGGTGTAAAACTGGCCTCTGCCTTTCAATGTCAGCAATTCCTTACGTTGTAATGGCACTAGAAAGTACACTGGCAATAAATTTCTGTGCTCTTGTATGCTTCTGCAGAGCATCAGGCTATGCTCACTGCTGTTCAAATTAGAGTTTATTTTATAATTTTTTTTTTTCCCCAAAGAAAAACATTCTTCCAGTTTTCCCTCCAGGGATGGGAGTTACAAAGTAGAGCATGTCGGGGATTTTTTCCTTAAGATCATCAAAACTGATCTTCTCACTCAGAGCTATTTTTCCTGAGGCAGATGGCAGGAGCTGTTCCCAGCCGGACCCACGCCAGGCTGGCCTCGCCCCGCGGCCGTAGTGCGAGGAGCAGCCGGGACACGGGGCCGGAGGAGCAGGACCAGCACCGCGGGGCAGTGCAGAGCTGGGCCAGGCAAAAAGGGTGCCCTAAACCATCCGTTGGATGCCTGTCAGCGGTGCAGCGGGGAAATTCGGGCAAGACATCCTCCCTGCGAAGCCTCCCCATCGGTGAAGTGGATAGCACCGCACACCATCACCACACAATATCTTAGGGAGTGCGAGGCCCCCGGATACTGCAGTGACGGGGTGGGACTTGCCCCGGGGGCTGTATAAATAGATATGCAAGTGCACAAGCCCTTTCATCTGATCTGTTGCTGAATTTATCTTAAACTTCCTGTGCTCACATAACATGCGTGAAAACGTGTTTGTGACACTGCTTTCAGAGTGCTTGTCTCTGCTTGGAAAAGCAAGTGAAAGAATTTATTTTGAGACAGCTGGAATGTGGGAATTATTTCTTCCTAATTAACTACTTCTAAATACCGTTCTCAACCCCAACCACCACCAGCACTTTTTTTTTAAAGCTAACTGGGGTTTCCAACAACCTCCGTCTGGGAAGGCGAGGTACTCCTTGTTGATGATCTAAATTTACTTTGAAAAAAAGCTCAAATCGTGCCTGTCCAAAGCAGTCCCTGTTCCCAGGGTGCTGTGGCAGCCGCTGCTGAAAGCCAGGCTGCGGGGGGATTTCCTGCTCGGGGCCTGCGAGCTGGCAGAGCCGCGTGGGAAGCCGAGCACGTAGCTCTGCTTCCCGACTTCCCTCTTCCCTGGCTGGGGACTGGAGCTCGCACGCTTGGCTCTGAGCTCGGGAGCGCGGGGATGCTGCTGCCGTGCCTCGGTCCTGCAGCGGGAGCGTTCGTGTTGCTACCTGCATCTGTCTGCTGTTTTTTTTCCTGTTGCCAGCTTTCTGGTTCTTCCCTGTCACCGAAGCAAAAGTCTTATCTGGATTTTCTTCAGCTTTCTCTGATGAAAATATACCAGCGGCTGGCACGGCGCAACCAGTGCAGCCCAAAGCCTGTGGCTTGTCCCGGACGAAATGGAGCAGAGTGGTGGTGGTGGCCAGCTCCAAACCCCACTCCTGATCTCCTTGGTCTCTGCTGGAGAGCAGCAGTTTTATGTGGTGTTTGCCGTATTCCCCCTTCCTTCTGTCGCCCGGAGAATTACCGTCATGTTTCCAGGAAGGGTGGTGTTCACAGTCAGAGAGTCACTGAATTAAAGAATCAAAGAATCATAAAATAGTGGCACAGGGGGGCTCAGAAATAAGAGCTGGACGGCAAACTCCAGATCTGGAGATCTGTGGACTTTCCAAGCCCCTTGAGACGAGCGGTGCCACCACCAGGAGGTCAGCGCCCCCGTCTTTGCCTTCCTCCTGCCGCGCTGCTTCGGCACGGACACAGCGCATGCAGCAGGGCTGCGTGTCCGTCTGCGGGGTGTTAGGGGGGAAAAGGACAGTGCCAGCGATCGTGGAGGTGGGGACGGCGAGGCTGGAGGGAAATGAACAGTGCCAGCGATCGTAGAGGTGGGGACGGTGAGGCTCGGGCCCGTTCGACGGCTGGGCTGCAGTAAGAGCGTATTGCTGTGGTGCATTTCGGTATCGTTAGCCGTGGGGCCAGAATATTCTGACAGCATTCGGGTTGCGGTGCAAACTGCTGTAAAAAGAGCTGATGTTGCCGTCAAACTCCGTGGAACTTAGGGAGGTGAAAAGCAGTGCAGGATTTGTCTCCCGTTTATGTAACTGCTTGGCCTCTTTAGCAAAGCGCTCTGTATTTCACTTAATAGTTTTGAAAGGCTGTGGTGTGTTTCCTTGCATTTATCTGAGTTAAAAGGGCAAAAAAGTGAAAAATCCTTAGACTAAGAAGGAGCTGAACAGACACTGTGCTCCTCTAATCATTGCCAGATAAAACACCCACTGTGGGGTTTGATTAAAATGACTTTTCCTTTAATGGGGATTCAAATGCAACTGCAGCAGCACGTCCAATTTACATCCAAAATTAATTAGGCTTCATTAGCAACAGGCCTCTGGAAGCTTTAATTTCGAGAGTCCCCTGGAGCACTGCGTTTCACCCCAGAACGCAGGAAGGCTTCGGATGCTGGAGGGGCGGCGCCACAAGCTGTCCCGAGAAGCTGTTGTTCTGCACAGGATGGAAGTTTCTCTCAAAAACAACACATGGCATTTTTTTATCATTCTGGGAACACGAAGCCGACACGTTTAAGGAAATCGCTTGTAAATGAAATGCACCGAATCGGCGGGCCAGCCCGGGCAGTGGTCAGGAACGTCGGCATGGAGCCTCGCTGCCTCCTCCTCACCGCTTCCCTCGGGAAGGGCCGCTTCTGCCCGGCTGCTCCAAAACGCTGACCCAAAGGGCACCAGCGCCGTCGCGTTTCTCTTTGTGTGCTTCTGTTAAAGTCACGCTCTGTTCCGTACCCACAGGACGTGAGACTCCCAGTTAGAGAAAGCAGAGAAACCCCGGGGACTCCAGAGCTACGACCAAAACCACCAGCCTCACCTCCTCTGCTGGCCCTTTCCCCAGGGCTCTTTGCTAGCACCAGAATTAAACCCTCTGGGCCGGTGCTGCCCTTGTGCCTGCAGCCCTGGACTCTTTCCCTTGAACTTTCCACCCTCATCACCCCCGGATTGGTCCCAGCAGCAGGGACGAGACCCACGGCTGGGCTCCGCTCGAGCGGAGCAACAAGACGGTGCCAGGATGGGGTCCGTGGCTCTGCTCTCCATCTGCCAGCACCTCTAACGGCAGTAATTTGCTCTCTCACAGGCTTATTTTTAGCCAGGAAGAATCTGAGGCTTTTGCAAACGTTTAAACACATGTCTCTCTTGAATTATTCAGTGTACTTTGCCTGCTTCTGGAGTTAATTAAAATGGAGGGCAATCGATAGTGAGCTCTCTGGCTCACCGTGGGGAGGCGGCGGCGGCAAGGAGCAGCTGTGGGACCGCCGATAGCCTCCTGTCCTCTCCATCCCTCCCGAGCCACCGGGCTGCCGCTGCTCTGCTCCCTCGGCAGCGCTGGCCAGCAGCTGCAGAGCACCGAATCATACTGGGTTTGCCTTAATTTAAGGAGGCCGATTTGTGCACAGTACTGGGGATGGACATGTCCTGAGCCACACAAACCAAGGGCTTGGTGGCCGCGCCAGAACCAAAACCCAAATCCCACGGCATGGTCCGCGTGAGATGAGCACGTGTCTCACAACTGATGCAAAGCCAGCACTGGAGCACGGCCCAGAGGATTTGCCAGGTGCCTGAGAGGTGTCCTCCTTCTTCTCGGTGGCTCCTCGTGGTCTTTGGCTTTACAGCCAAGTGCTTTTGCCTGGAACAAGAAGGAATAATCTGCCTACCACCCTCTGCAAGAGGTGAGGGGCCACGGAGAGGCTATTTTAGCTCAAAAGCCGGAACCTATGGTGCCAACACATCTCTGCGTGTGGTGGGTGCTCAAGGGATTTAGGCAGAAAGAGCCCCCCATGCCCACCTCCTGCTCGCAGCCAGCAGCGGCGCCTCTTTGTTCCCTGTTCTCTGCTACAGCTGAACGAGTTTTTTCCCAGAGTCAGGTGAACCTTCCCCTGTATCTCTAAAACGAAGACCAAGTGCAGCCCTCCTCCTCTTGAAGTCAATGGGGAATCTGGGACCGGGACCAGAGTTTCACCTTTCATCTGAAGAAAAGCGCAAGGTTTGGTCCCAGAAACAGTAATATCAGCACAATACAAAAGCGTGACCTTCTGTAGGAGTATATTCATCCACACATACCTCCGTGCCCTCTCCTGCTCCTGTGAAATGTTACGAAGAACAAACTACGTATCAAGTCAAACCATGCCGAATTTATCACCTGCCTGAACGCAGACACGACAGCAGTGGCTTTGGTATTGTGCCACAACACCCAGCTCCTTGTGAGTAGTTCTGTCCCCAGCCCGACATCGATTAATGCCAGTCTCCCTTTGTGAGTCAAGCTACTGACAGAAGTCTAGGGTTTGCACACTATCCGAGTCAGGAGGAACCATCAGCGCTGGATGGAGACACTTTTATTTGTTCCTATCAGAGGTGGAGGTAGATATGGGGACGCAGGGGTGCTGTGCAGCCAGCTCTCAGCCCCCAAATGCTCAGCGGTGCCCAAACTCCCCCCCTCCAGCCCCGCGTGCTTTGTGCACAAGCAACGTGAGATGCGGGCAGAAATATTTTATGCAGAAGGGAAAAACGATCGCGTCGTCCTTTGTTCAGGCAGCACACTCGGGGAGCACTTCTCCCCGTAGGAGGCACGTGCCGTTGCCATCCGTTACTGCGGCGTTTGCTCCATGTGGAGAGGGACCCCCCTCACCTGG
Source organism: Anser anser (assembly GCF_964211835.1). Classification (NCBI taxonomy): domain Eukaryota; kingdom Metazoa; phylum Chordata; class Aves; order Anseriformes; family Anatidae; genus Anser; species Anser anser. The sequence goes on from NC_139728.1 coordinate 30,456,920, forward strand.
CAGCGGGAGCGGGGAGACAACCACGGCACTCCGCTGGGAACGGCTGGAGGGGAACGCAGCTCGAACGCGTTCATCTGGTTTTATGCTAGGTGAAAATATCGCCACAGCTGAGCTGAGCCTGCCTGTCACGAGTCCATGCTGAATTCCCTTCACGCTCGTGAAATTTTGCAGGCAGCGTGCTGTAGCTGGGATTGTTTTGGAGCTGGTATGCCAAGAAAATACCCTTGGATCTGAAGAAAAATAATATTGCAGGGCTGAGCTGGTAATGTTTCTCATCACTCCACTAGGCTTCACCGGAGTCTTCACCAGCTTCTTCCTTTTGTTTGTTCGATTTTTTCACTCTAGTTTGCCCAACATTTCTAGGCTCACATTCAGCAATTGCTTAACCTGACCTAAAAACAAGTTTGTCATCGTTACATTCCAGGGCAACTAATACTTGCACTTATCAAGACGTTGCAGTTAGGGTTCTTGATTTATAGAAATGTTTAATCAAGAAGGCCTGGACTAAAGTTCAAGTGGAAGTGCTTCGTGCTAGCCAGAGACAATTTGAATGAACAGTAATTAAAACAGTGCCTGATTCATATGGGGCACTGCTGGACTTTGGAATGACAACTGCGTGCTTGGAACTCTGTTGGGATGGATTCCTTCTCCTTTTAGTACAACCACAGCCAGGTCTGCTGGTGCTGATGCTTTCTGCTGTACAGTAAGTCACATTAAAAAAAAAGAAAATAAAAAAAAGGGGAAAGGCAAAACCTTCACCTGGCTCCAAGGTTCAGTGCTAGCAGACAATGGATGTCTTTTATCCCGCTGTTTTCAGAGGCAGATAGCGGCTGGCCCGCTCCCTCGGAGCAGAACTTCTTACCCTAAAAGGATGGTTTGTGGACGAGAGCCAGGAGCCGAGCAGCCGTTCTGGTCTGCAGCCTCGCGGCCCCGAGGAGATGTGGCAGGAGCAGAGCTGCTGTTCTTCGGCGAAACGTGGGTGGGACAGCGACAGCCTCCAGATGGGAAAAGGGACTTTCCTGGTGAAAAAGCCTGAGAACCGCTGGGGCAGAACGAATCCGTCCAGAATGACAGCTGAGAAATGTCACAAGAGAATCGCCTTTCCTTGGCATCAAAGCTTTTATACGTTGCAGAAAGTTTTATCAGAGAACGGACGGCCCTCCGGGAGCTTATTTTTGAGAAGAAAGTGATGTGATATATCGCTGTGTGCATGTTGTTTACATCTTGCTTTAACACAGTTCGTGGGAGGAAGCGTTCCACTGCCAAAAAAGACTTGATAGCTGCATTGTTCGCGTGTAGCAATATTTAGACATAGCAAACCCACAAGTATTTATAATAAGTCTGTCCGATTATGCTATCAGTCGGAAGCTACAGGAAAAGAGATGGACGCTGTGTCCACTGAGCAAGAGAGGGAGATAAAGGCTCCCGTTAAATCTGATCAGAGAGGTGCCGTTCTGAGGCACAGACAGCGTTTTCAGTTCCTGTCCCATGCCAGGACTCGAAGCTGTGCTTGTTTTAACAGGAAATGAGAATCACAACCAGGAGCCCAGCGGCACTGTCACTTCAGCTGGCAGCTTCGCTCTGGCTTTCACCAGTGCTCGGTGTGGCAGTTACCGCGTCTCACTGAGCAGCCTGGCTCGCTTATCCGCCCTGAAATCTGACTCAAGGCTAGGCAGGTAAGGAGCCTTATTCCGTGCACCCGCTCCACAGCGAAACTTGCATCTTCCTCCCGGCAGTTACGCTGCTCCCCGTGGGGAAGAGAGACCTGCCCGTGCCCGCCTGCAAGCCCACGAACGCTCCCACAGCCCCTCTCATCTCCCCTCGTGGGACTTCGTGTGCAGGCCGCCAGCAAACCCCGAGCAGGGCACGGCCGGGAAGGGGCAGCGCAGGCGTCTCGCTGCCGTAGGACCAGGGACAGCCGCGGCTGCTGCCCGCTGCCAGGTGACCCCCTCTGCCTCCGGGTGCTCCTCCTGCCCCGGTCAAGGGGTCCCTTCGAGCTTCGGAAAGAGGCAGAAAGGAAGTCGAGGGTTGACTGCTTAGATTTTAATCTATCTAGAACTTTAACTCTTGTTAGCAGGATGTCTTTTTTATCATCTGCACGGTTTCTAGTACAACAGAGCCCTCCTCCAGATGCAGACTTGAGCCGCTATCACACCACCAGTAATAATTTCCCCCGCGTAAATGACGCACGCTGGCAAAACGTTCCATCGCAGCAGCACAGCCCCGACCCTGGCAGGGCTCGCAGACGCAGCCAGCAGCACGCTCGGGCAAACACCTTCCAGCGAAGAAGATCAGAGAAATAGCACAAAGCGTGTAATTGCCACGTTGGAGCAGCTGCTGGCCGAGCTAATCCTCTTCCGCAAGCGGCAGTGGTGCGGGGCAGCACAGGGCAGGGCCCGGACGGTTATTAATCACCCCATCCAGAATTAAGAGCCTTCTAAGTGCTGCAGGGTTAACAACCACAGGTAGTGTCAGTATCAAGAATAAATCGTGACCTCCGCAGGTTTCTGCCTCCAGCCTCTGCAGGCTGAGGACTGGACGTTCCCCCGGGGGGACACTGGGGACAGGCACCCACCAGCAGGTTGGGGGGACACTGGGGACGGGCACATGCCAACACACCAGCAGGTCCCTGCTGGGCTCACACCAGACCCCACAGGGCTGCTCGCTGCCCACCACTCACGACCCCGGTACACGCACACACCTCGGCCGCCCAGCACTGCTGGTTTGCCACCCACACGACGACGACGGACTCGAGCTTCACCAAAAGCGGGGGCCCCAAAAACCTTTTCTAGGTATTTTCTTGGAACTGCGACAGAAGTTACCCAAGGAAGTTGCAGTCTTGTTGGCCAAGGCAGAGAAGCCCCAGCCCCAAGCGAGCACCGGACGCCCCACCGTGGCTGCACCGCCTCCCTGCCGTGCCCGCTGCAAGCAGCCGCATCGCCCTGGGCTGCTGGAAGATGTGAGATGGGCCCTGCCCCTCTGCCCACTCCCACGTAACAGAGCGGGTGGGGACACTAGCCGGCTAAAATCATGCTGTCTTTAACAAGAAATATGTAAATGTATCTACAAAGATACTGTATAGCTGCAGTCGTTCCCATTTTTCTGGTACGACCCATTGACCCACACTGCTTTACCTCTTCTCCCAAATACTCCCCCAGCCGCGCAGGACCCCACTTTTGGGACCCTTATTGAAGCTTCTCAAGCACAGCATTTCTGGAATGTCAAACAGACAACTAAGAGGCAAACTCCCAGTAAAGCACAATTTTTATTCGAGTCAATCTTAAGTTTTCTTAACCCGTGACTTTTACATGACAAGGTGTGTTTAGAACAAGGACACTTGAGCAGGACGTTGTGTGTACGTCTGTCCGTCAGCTCCTGGAATCAAAGGGATGGGGCGCGGTGGGCGCGGGCCCCGTGAAGCTCAGATGGCTGCCATCCTTCAGTTATCACAGTACTGTACCTTTACAAGAGACAGCATCAGCACTGTGATAACTGAGCCAGGGCAGCCTGTCAGTCATCGCGGCCCCTCCACGCACTGCCAGGTGCTTCCTCTGTCTTCTCATCCCTTGCACGCCTCCGAGCCCCAAACTGCCCTCAACGGGTGCCCAGCTGCCAGGTGAGAGGCTCGGGAGTATTTAACTGAAGTGGCTTTGCATGTTGGGCTCCAGCTCAAAAAATTATTCAGATAATTAGTGCTATCTTAATGACCGTGGTGACCAAAACAGCCTTCAAAATCCAATTCGCCAATGCTGCATGTAATGGAGAAAGGTTAACTTACCCCTCTACAGTTAACGCTGGAGAAAATGAGGGCACCCCTTCTCCCCGTTAAACTCACCGGAGCTAGAGAGCAGCGCTTGGTTTACGCTACTCAAGAACCGAATGTCATGAACCAGACAGTCAGCAGGCAGACGTGGCCACGAGCCAGGTTAAGTCGGCGGAGCTGCACCGCGTGGGCGACAGCCGAAGGCTGGGATCACGACCAGCACGAGTAGAGGGCAGCACCACACCGCGACCGCGCTGCATACTGCACCGAGCGCGCCAGGCGCTCGCCCAGGCAGCGGAGCACTCTGGCAGGCGGTGGAATTTTACAGCGCCACGAACGCGTTCAGCTGGGCTTCATCAGGGTTTGTCACATGCGCCGCGAGAGCCGGGATCGCGGGCGCCCACTCCTGTGCCTACCGAGGGGGCTCCCGACGGGAGCAGCGCCGGACACCGAGCAGCCAGCTGTGCTCACGAGGGACTGCAGCTGGAAGAGGCAGAAGGGGTGCCTCAAGGCTCCGCGGGCTGAAGTACGCAACTGGAACTTTTAGGTCACAGGATCCAAACACAGAATTGTGAAATCAAAACTTATACCGCAAGTCACACTTATATCAACCAGTATTTTGCACCCCACTTTTTCTGTTTTTTTAAACATGTATTGCTGAGAAGATCACGGAACTACTTCTACTCACACACACCTCTGGTTAAGGAAATCGCGTTGACCTCTGAAATAATTAAGTTTAAAAAATAACACTTTTTTTTTTTTACACAGAAAATGCGTTATTATAAAAAGTTAATTTATGATGCCGATGGACTTCCTCAGTACAAGCTGCTCTGGTACTTCTAACAGCAGGAAGCAAAAACTCCAGACGTGGTTTACTGCTCTAAATAACTTACCTGGAGAAGAGCATGTCTGGAGATGTTAAGTAGGTTGTTTTTAAAAGAGAAAGGCGTAACGCTCAGACGGATCCAACTACCAAAATGGTGTTTTACAAGTTTTTAACGGAAGAGGGCAATGGTGAGACAAGCAAGAAATATCTGAGGAGAAGCACGCAGTGGAAAAAAATATTTGTACATTTTAAAACAAACTGCAAACATACATTACATAAAAAGGGGACAGTCAACAGATTATGCAATACTGACGTCAGATGATGACACAGATGACTTAAACGTATACCCTAAAACTTGCAGATTTGCCACCAATTGTAATTAATTACATCATCTGCTGCTGGAAGAAAAAAAACCACCAAAGAACTTTGTAAAAAATGCTGGAGAAAATCCGTACGTACAGCTGTGACTTTTGGAAAGGAAGGGACGTGCCCGACAAACGAACCATTTGCTGCCACTCTGAAGCGTTTTCACACCACATTGTTCCAGCAGAAAAAAAAAAAAAACAATCTACCCGTTTCAACAGAACGGAAGAGGAGCGGAATTGGGAATCCCACATTTCGGAGGCCGAGGCGGTTAGAGGAGAGCCGCTACTTGGCAGTTCAGGTGTGTCTTCATCTGAGCCTGACGATTTTACCCTTGCTCCGGCGGTTACTGGTAGGCTGCTTCAAGAAGATCCGTGACCGCAAAGGTGAGCGGTCCCACCCAACTCCCCGGCACCCCGACGGTTCCAGTCTCACACCTATTCCAACGTGCTCGGGGCTGGGGCCGTTCTCCCCCAGAGGACCCCGCTCCTGTCCCCCACAAACCTGCTGTGCCTCCTCACGCGCCGAGTCTCGCGCTGCTCCAGCCGGACCACGCACGCGGGGCGGGCTCCGTGCAAACAGGTGTGCGAAAACGCAGAACTTGGCTCCTTGTTACCGTCTCGAGAACCCTCCCTGCCTTTGCAAACAAAAAACATTCAGCTAGCCCGGCACCCAGCACGCGGACTCGCGCCACGGCCAGGGCGCCGCGTTATTTCCACGGGGGTTATTTAAGAATATCTGATCGTCAGCGCAGGCTGCCGCCCCTCGTTTCGGAAAGCCTCCCAGCTCGGCCTGGCTGCTCCTGAAGCTCCGGCTCCCCCTCCAGCCCCCGGGGGCCGGTGACTCGGCGTGTTTTCGCGTTGTTTTGCGGGCACGTTCCCTCAGCGCGGCCCCCTCCCCACCCGGGCCGGGTACCAGCACCGAGCGCGCTCGGCAGCGACCCGGGGGGGGGGCTCTCGGTAACCCGGCGGCCCCCAGGGCCTCGCCCCCTTCCCCCCTGAGGCACGGCCGCGCACGAAGCCTCCCCCCCGGAACCCTCCCGGCCCCCCGCAGCCCCCCAGCCGCTCTCCCCCTCCCACAAAATAGCAGTGCGCAATGAGGGGGGGGGGGGGGAAGGAAGCACCGCGCCCGGCCGCGCTGTCGGAGCCGGGAGCCCGGGAGGGGACGAGGGTCCCCGCCGGGCGCCCCCCGCGCCCCGCTCAGGGCCGGGCCGGGCCGGACCCACCTGCGGGCTGGCGGCGGGGCCGGGGGGGGCGCCGTGACGCAGCACGGGCGGGCGGGCGGCGCGAGGGCCGCCATCTTGGCGTGTTTATGGCAGCGCCGCGCGGCCATGTGATGCGCCCGCCGCTTCCTGGGGGAGGGGGGGGGGGGGGCGGCGCGCGTCGGGCACGCGCGCAGCGGGCACGCGCACGGCGTTCACGCGTGGGCGCGCAGGGTGCCCCCCCCCCCCCACACGCACACCGAGGGGGCGCCCCCCGCGGTGCTGCCCCCCGGGGGTGTGTGAGGGAGGGGGGGGGACACGAGGGGATCGGGGGGGGGCTCCCCGTGCCGCCGGGGCTCCGTGAGGCGGCGCCGAGCCCAGCCCAGCCCAGCCCAGCCCAGCCGAGCCGCGGGGGCCCCGTCGGGCGGCGGCGGGACTACAAGTCCCAGGGTGCCCGGCCCGAAGGGGGCGGCCCGAGGGGGCGGCCGTACACAACCCCCCCCCCCCTTCCCCGCTCCGTGCTGATGTGTACGGGCGGCGGGTGAGCGGCTCGGCACTGCTCGCCTCGGCTCCCCCCCCCCCTCCAGCACGCCATTTTGCGGGGCTCCCCGGCATGCGGGGTCCCGTCGGGGGCGGCGAGGCGGCGGGGACCCCCCTCAGTGCCCCCCTCTTAGCTCTGGGTCCCCCCCCGCGGGCTGCGTGAGGCGGGGGGCGGGGGGGTGTGCTGCGGCGGTGCCCCCCGAGGGACCCCCCCCGGGCCGGCCATGGCCTCCAAGGTGCTGCGGGCCGTGGTGCTGGGCCCCCCCGGCTCGGGCAAGGGGACGGTGTGCGAGAGGATCGCCCGCAGCTTCGGGCTGCAGCACCTCTCCAGCGGGCAGTTCCTGCGGGAGAGCCTCCGCCGCGGCGGCGGTGAGTGCCCGGGGTGCCCCGACGGGACGGGGATGGGATGGGACGGGGATGGGGACGGACGGGGCGAGCCCCGGGGGGAAACCTCCGTGGGGGGTCCTCGCCTCGCTGCCGGCCCCACGGGGGCGAAGCGGCCCCGCGTGTCCCCCCGCTCGGCCGCCGGTGCGCGTCCGTCTCCGGGTTTGAGGCTGGATTTCGTTATTAGGCTTCTCCCTCCATCTTGGCTGTGCCGAGCTGGCCGGGGAAAAGCGGGCTGGGGCGCAGCGGGGAGCCTTCGTCCCAGCCCCCCGGGTGGGCACGGCTGGGGAGAAGCCCGGCCAAAAAAAACCTGGGTGTTCGCGCACCGACGGCCGGCCTCGGCGCCCGGGGTCACGGCCCTCCCGTGTCAGCTTCACCGTCCGCCAGGGTTTTGTAGGAGTGGGGTTAAATCGCCCAGCTTGGGCCCCAGCGCCTGCCGTGCGAGGGACGCGCTGGGAACGTGCGCGTGTTCACGGGGAAACCCCTCGGGGAAGCTTGGCGTGGGTTGTGGGGTGTCCCGACTGCGTGCCGTGCCGTGCCAGCCCCTATCGTGAGGCCACTGGGGTGGCACGGGGCGCCCCTGTGACCCCCGAGTCCTTATTAAGCTCCCCTCCAGGATCAGGGAGGCCGGGGGCTGCGGTGCTGCCAGCCCACCCCGTGTTTCACATCCGAAGCCCTTCGGAGAGCTGACAGTCTGTGCTGTGCTTCGCTGGGGCCAGCCGGTAACGGATCCCGCAAAGTTTTGGGAGCCAGCAGCCAGGCGGCGCGGGGCTGCCCCCAGCCGTGGCTGGGCAATGCCAGCGCCGCTGCTCGCGGCGGGTGTGCGAGAGACCTGCCCGGGGAGGAAACTGACTCAGAGGAGCCATAAAACGACACAAAACAGCCCAGAGGAACAAGGCGCGCTTTGCCTTTTTAGAGGTGTGACAAGAAAGGGAGAGAAAAAAAAAAGGGGGGGGGGGGAGGATAAACTTTCAGAGCTGTGTGCTCTGTGGGGCGTTGCACGCTCGTTTAAAAATACCCAGATTTCCTTCCATAAATAAAAAAAGCACGGTAATATTTCCTCTGGGGAGAGGCTCGAAATTTGGAAAATCCCAATAACTCTTTTGGCTGAGCCGCTGAGCACCTGGGCGAGGACCAAGCGGTGCAGCGGCGGGTGGGAAACGTGGGTGGAGAGGCAGGTAAGATTGCTCAGGAGTAGAGCCGCCGAAATTTCACACAGCTGACGTGCCTTTCAGGTGCCACCTTTGACTTCGCCGCTGGTCATAGCTCTCACTAATGTGCAGCTGTTTGTTTGTTGTTTTTTTTTTTCTTCTTCTTCCTTTTTTTTTTTAGCTATTTGCTTTGGACAAGCTGTTACATGACCACGCAGCGACGTGCCAGCTCTGGAGGAAGCTGGATGGAAGTAAATTCCCTTCCTGAGTTTGTCATCCGTGCCGCTGGCTTTGCGTTGTAGGGGAGATGAGGCCAGCCGTACAGACACCCCGCTGCCCTCCAGAGGGACCCGCCAAGGGGTTTTAGAGCAGCCTCTGGGCAAGGATGCCGTGCAGGAGTGGATTTGGAGGTGATTTTCCCATCTCAGGAAGCTGGAGGACACCCGAGCATCCCGCACAGAGCGAGCCCCGTGGCTCCACGTGGTGCGGGGTGGCTGGATGTGCCGCTGCCGCTGAAACCCTTGGGGTTTTGTAACAGTGACTCGGCGAGGGCATCCGCTGCCACGGATGTGTTGGTTAATCAGTGCCTCGTTTAGTGGCTGCCCTGCTGTGCAAAAGTGCTTTGTTTGGACTGCTTTTGGTGCTGTGCAGGGGGTACTGGAGGGCAGCGACCGTTTTCCTCGGCCGGTTCTTGTCCCAGTGCCCAGGTCGTTGCCTCTGGTGCCTGCAGCGTCCCGGGGTCTCGGCAGGGCTCAGCTCATTCCAACAAAACCGCACGCCCTGGGAGACGCCCGGGTCTCGTGGGCGTCTCACTGCTCCGCTCGCTGCCCCGCTTCTGGGGGGCAGAAGGGTGCTGCGATGACGGGAGCCATGAGCTGAAAGGGGTGGGAGAGGGGAAAAGCAGGGCAGCTGGGAGGGGGTCGGTGACGGCCCCAGATCTGTGGCCGTGCCATGCTCCAGCTCCCCGGAGGGAGGCCAGGCTGGCGGAGACGGGGTGAGAACGAGAGCCCTGGATTGGGGAGGTGGATTCGGGGGCTCCGAGGACCCCATCCAGCTGGGGTTGTTCCACATTGGTGCGCAGATAACCACGGGCAGTGCTGCATTAACCACCCGGAGCTCCTCCTCTCCATTAACGCTGTGCTGCCGTAGCCTAAATAAAGAAATCCTACAAAAGGTTGCCCCGGGGGGGCCAAAGTCCGCGTTAGCTCGCGGTGTCCGGCCAGGGCGCCGCTGGCAAGCGAAGCCCTCGCGCCCCCACAGTGCTTCCAGCCGCAGCCCGCCTCCTGCGCCCCGTCTTCGGGAACAGCCTCTCCTTGAGCCCCCGCGGCCTCCGCAGCCCCCAGGCACAGCGGGAGGCGTCGCTGGAGGCCGGGACCCGCTTTGATGATAAGGGCTCAGGGGCACGGGTGCGGGGTTGCGCCGGGAAGGGACAGGGACAGCAGGGTCTGAAGTCCTGCGGCCGTTAGCTTAGCGGGACGGAGCGATAGCAGCGTGGATTTTGGCCCCTGGGTGGGATCTGCGCCAGGCCAGGCGGCTGAACCCCCCGACCGTCGCGCGGCGGGCCCAGGATCCGCAGGGAGATGCCGTGCACGGGCTGAGGAAGCCCTGCCCAAACCCTGCCGCTGCGCGGCTCGGGGCTGGGGCACGCTTCGCTGGCGAAACGCACGAGGTGGGTTGGGAAAACCCGAGGTAAAGCCTGCCTCGCCGAAGCCACGCGGTGGGAGCAGGGCTGTGCTGCAGGGACGACGAGGTCCAGCACGTCCCGGGTGCCGGGAAGCTCTGCGGGTCCTCCGCGAGAAGCATCTGCCCCCCTCCAGATCCCACCAGCCAGCACGCGGCAGCGCGCGGGCACGTGAATAAATATTAAAAAAACGTGGGCGGCCGTGGTGGTATTTACGCCCTACGAGGTCTCCGTGCTGGTCGCGTGAGACGTAACGGTTCCTTCCCATCGCCGCGCGCTTCCCCGAGCAGGAGCGCGGCGTACGGGCAGCGGTGTCGAGCCTGTCGTCGGGAAAGGCTCCGGGTGCTGCCCCGGGCGGGCGCTGCGGCTCCGGGCAGAGCTGCTCAGCGGCGTCGGTCGCTGTGATTGTGGGGCGATGGGCAACCCCGCCGGGGTTGGGATTTGGGGGGCATCGCCCCGCCTGCGCCTCCCTCTGCGCGCAGCCGTCGGTGCAAAACCCCAGCGGCCGGCCCCGTGCAGCACGGCTCGTGGGACTTCAGACGGAGGGCTGGTGCTCTGGGAGGGCTGAAACGCGCTGTTTTCACTAGAAAACACGCAAGAACGTTCGTTTTGGTTCCAACCGTCGTTAGCTGCTCGGGGAAGGGGAGCGGGTCTGGTCCCCGTGCAGACGGAAGGGGCAGAGCCTCTCCGGGGGCAGGGGCAGGGCTTGCCCCAGCTGGTGGCAGGGAGTAGCTGTATTTTCCAAACAGTTTCTTCGAGCTAAGAGAAGAAGAAAGAGAAAATTGTGGACGATCTGTAACGCAAGACCCAGCCGAATTTGTCTCAGACCCCTTTTCTCACCGGCTGCCCCGTGCTGGCCGTGCCCATTGTGCGGGGCCGGTTGGGGGGACAGGCAGAAACCCCAGCAATCCTCCTCGCTGTTCAGAGTACCCAAGCTGCAATAAAAATGGGGGGGAAAAAAAAAAAAAAAAGTGGAACCGAGCCTGCTGGTGGCCGCCCGGGGGGCCGAGGCTGCAGGGAAGGTGGATCCGGGCCGGTTCGTGCCGCAGGGAACCATCGCTGCCCCCGAGGCACTTTCTCAGCTCCAGCTGATGCGGGGGAGAGTCAAGCAGGAGCCTGCTCAGGTGCAGTCGCCCTGCAGGTACGCTGCAGTCATGTTCTCAGGTGTTTGATCTGGGAAAACAGTTTTCTTATCTGAGTGCATCTTGAGCTGAGCCTCTGAAGTCTTAAAGCCCCGTGGACGGAAAGCTGTGTTCTGCTTTCCGCAGCCGTAGCGAGCGCTCCGAGGCTTGTGTTCTCAAACGAGCTTCCTGGTGGTGCCTGTTTACTGCCGCGGTCTGCATGTGAAGTCTTGAATTTGCACCTCTTAGGATAATTTCTAAGAGAGAGTGCCAGCTTCTCACGAGGACGGCTGTACGTGGAAGCAGGAGGAGGCAGACTTGGTGCCTCCGAGCCAGGTGCTGCCGGCTGTACAAACGTTACCCAAACGCATCGTTTGTCTTCATAACTTCACTGGAAACCTCTCCGAAGCGCAGTGACGGCCGCTGTAATTCTGTGCGGTGTAATTATTTGTACAGCAGATGTACAGATTTGTCCCCTCTGAGGACAGGGATGCTGCCGAGAGGCTCCCGGATGAGCGATCTCAGAGGGCAGACAGAATTTGAGGGGGAGCGGTGTTTTTTTAGCAGAAACGTCACGCGCTTTTTTTTTCTTCTTTCCTTTAACTTGAACAGAAGTTGGCGTCTTGGCAAAGCAGTACCTCGAGCGAGGCCTCCTGGTGCCGGACCACGTCATCACGCGCGTGATGATGACGGAGCTGGAGAAGCGGCGAGCGGAGCACTGGCTGCTCGACGGTGAGTGCCTCCGGACGGGAGCATCCCAGGGGCCTTTAAAACGTCATTGTGCTGCCGATGGCTTTGCAGCAGCAGGAGAGAGAAGACCAAAGGTGCCTTTTGGGGTCCTGCTGGCAGCAGGAGTGGGGGCAGGTGGCCCTGAACTGCTCCCAGGGGCAGTGCTTTCGGGGGCCAGCGTGAAGTCCACCTATCATTGCAGTAAACCAAGAGCTCGAGGTAGGGCTCCACAACCTTTAAGCTGCAGAGCTAAAAAATAAGAAAAGGTTCGCCCCGAGCTCTGGCTGCCCTCGTGGAGACGCTGCGGACAGCCGTGGTGGCCTGGGAGCGCCCTGAAGGGCTGTGGGATTTGGGGAGGGGAGGGACGGGGCAAGTAGCTGTGCCCTGGGGGTCCGGCAGCACTCTGGGACCTTGAGCCCTGTGGGGTCAGGCTGGGTTGAAGCAGCCCCTGAGTTCATGGAACGTGAGAAGAGTTAGTTAATAGCCAGTAATTAACAACCGCGAGCCTCATTTCCTTGTATCGAAGAGTTTCTTTGATTGTTTCCTAAGTTTTTAAGTCACAAAAAGAGGCAAGTGGGTGAACAAGCCACCCCAAACTCAGTCCTCGCTGTCAAAATTTCATTACTCTTATGATAACATTACTTAATTCATCTGCTGCTTGGCACACAGTGCAGTGAGTAGCGCTGTATGAACAAAGACGTACGTTTGCTGCGTTAAAACTCAAGTGTTTCGACATCCACGAGCGTCTGCGTCCCGGCGCTCAGATCCAGGCTCGTGCAGCGCGGGGCTGCTCTGGGCTGGTTGGTGGCGGTGCGTGGGAGCTACCCGCAGGCAGCACGGCTCGGGGACGAGCTGCTGTCCTGCCGCTGCTTTGTGCCCAACACCGGGCCACGAGGCGCAAGGAGCGGGCTTAGTTCAAGCAGTCCGTACGCAAATAACAGCCTGACTAGGCGCGGTAAAGCGGACCTCACGTATTCTTCCTCATAACGACTCGTTCATTAGCTGTGGTGGCGTCCTGACCGGGCTCTCAGCTCATAATTCTTTGCTTGGGAAAAAGCCTGGGCTTTTTCAGATCTTCGCTGAGCTCTGTGGCGCCCTGGGGAGGTGGGGCAGGTCCTCCTGCTGGACGCGGTTTCTTGGGAGAAGACGAGCCCGCAGCGACCTGCGTGCTGTATTTTGGGAGCCGGTGCTGGGGGAGCTATTTTTTGCCGCAGCCATCTGGTGGATGCCTCTCTTTCACACCATTTGGGCTGCAGCGAGGAGCTGTGCTATCTTTACAGCGCCGGGGCCGCGGGGCGGGCAGGCAGATGCTTTCCTGCCGCTCAGCCGGCCCCTCTCTGCCGCGGCGCGTGCCCGCAGGTTTCCCGCGGACGCTGGGGCAAGCCGAGGCGCTGGACAGGATCTGCGAGCTGGACCTGGTGATCAGCCTGAACATCCCCTTCGAGACGCTGAAGGACCGCCTGAGCGCCCGCTGGATCCACCCAGCGAGCGGCAGGGTCTACAACATGGAGTTCAACCCGCCCCACGTTCACGTAAGAGCCCGTAGCGCCGGGGTCGTGCCCGTCAGGAGGGAGGCGAAGGTCAGAGGCGCCTTGCGCTGCGTGGGCGGGCTGGCACGATCCTAAATTATACTGGGGAAGAAATCCCACGTAGTGAGACCCAGGGGCTGCGGGGGTGCCGGAGGGCTTTGTCCTTGGCAGCTGCCCCGCAGGAGTTGTGCAACGTGCACTCAGCCAAGCGAGGTTTGCGTTAAGCGCCGTGCGAAGGCGCCCAGGCCTAACCGCCTCGAGCAGCCGGGGCGTGGGGCAGCGGGGGCAGCTCCCCGGGGAGCCGCAGCCCCTGGATGGCGTTGGCCTTTCCGCAGGGCGTCGACGACCTGACGGGCGAGCCGCTGGTCCAGCGCGAGGACGACAAACCCGAGGCCGTCGCTGCCCGGCTGAGGAAGTACAAGGATGCCGCCAAGCCAGTGATAGAGCTATACAAGTGAGTGGGACCGCGCGAAATAAACCACAGCATGCCCACGGCCCCTGCCGGGCGCTGGGGGGCAGCTCGCTGCGCTCAGCAGCGCATCGGCGTCCACGGAGGCGGCGGCCTTGCAGAGAGCGCTTCGCTGCGCTCGCAAAACCAGCAGCATCTTTCTGTGCTGCTTAAAATAACACAAATGGACGAGTTTGTTAAATAACCCCCGGTGCTGTGCAGCCCGGAGCGGTGTGTTTGCCCTGCAAAAAACAGGCTGAGGGCCCTGCCCTTTTAGGTGAAGTACGGGGCAGCTGGCAGCAGGGCGGAAGAAGGGAGAGCAAAGGGTGGTAGAAAATGCGTGGGCTGGGAGCGTCCACGCTTGAGGGGAGGTGGGAAGGGGTCCTCCAGCCGCTGCTCACGTGGGAACAAGCTGTGTCGTAAGCGTCTCGGTAACTCTGCATCCTTAAAACATCCCTCAGAGCTCAGCTGTTGCAGCTTCTAACCACGCATTGCCGCGCCGACGCCCAGGGCTGGCTTGGGGGGCTCTGCTGTAAGCGGCCGGACGCGCTTCAGGCTCTGTCCCTTCTGCACGTGCTGTTGTTGTTTCGGGGCAGGCATCCCCTGGCCACGTTGGGGATAGATCTGGGGTTGTGAGATGCTACCAGGACCTGCTGAAAGGGCACGAGGAGCGTTTTAAAAAGGAAAATTGCCCTTACGTTGGGCAGGGTGGGAAGCAGGGCCCTACTTGTCCCACGCTCTTAAGCATGTGAATAAATCCTGCTGCCTTAGGCCTACACAGTGCTTTAGTGGGGACGGAGGCGAGCTGTGAGGTGTGTGGTGGGATTGGGGCGGCTGCCTGGGTTCGGCTCATCCATGTGTGAACACGTTTAACCCCTCGCTGCCCCTCCTGTGGCCCAGAAAGCCACGGGGAGCTTCCCTGGAGTAGCTCTGCCTGCAGATGTCCCGTCCCTGGGCGCTGCTGGCACTGACTTCTCCTCTCAACTCTCTTCCAGGAGCAGGGGTATCTTGCACTCGTTTTCGGGGACAGAGACCAACAAGATCTGGCCGTACGTGTACGCTCTGCTTTCCAACAGGATCCCCCCTGTGCACTCGGAAGAGGAGAACTAACCAGTTTGGGTGGAGGACCAGGAACTGATGGGATAACGTGTTTGGTTTCTCCGCACAGAGCTAAAGCTGTGCGCTAATTAGGTGATCAGGCAGTACCTATGGCCGCTTCCCCAGGCGTGCTGGATAACAGCTGTGGAAACACACCTATAGCCAGTATCAGGGTGAAAAGGTCTTCGCTTATAAGGTCAAGTCTGCTAGAATAAGTGTTTTTTTTTTCTTCTGAGGCTAGAAAGTATTCCTGCCGGTGATCCCACTGCACAGATCAGCGATGCAAACCTAGGTAATGATTATTTCAGGTTTACACAACTTGCCGTGATTTCCCTGCCACCCCCCTATGAAACCCCAGCCTCTCTCTAAGCCTACACCGTGTCATTCCATTGCTCCGCAGCACTGTTTACTGCAGATCACTCTGTTGTAGTTTTTTTTAAATTATTTTCTATTAAATTTATTTCTTAGAGAAATAAAGCTCTAGAATGCGAGCGTTAGCCCCGTGGGAACTGGTGAGGAACACAGAAAACGTTCACGTTACAGAGCTCAGAAATGTGAAGATCACATTTCCAGTAATAGAAACAGAAGAGGGAAAACATGGGAGGTAAACTACACGCTTGTGCTTTTTCTGTAAAGAGAGATGAAAAAAAAAAAACACAACACATTATGAAAAGCTGCTATACAGTCTGCTTGTCCTGAGCTGGTGTGACGTGGAGCAGGAAGGTGAGCAGGTCGGTGCCAGGGAAGAGCTGCACTCCTCGTGCTTACCTTGCCCGTCGCTTTTCATACCGTGAGACATGTTGGTGTTGTAGTAGCTTCTCCCAGAGATTTATTTTAACGCGTTTTGCTCTGGGGGAGAATTTGAGTCATTCCTTGTTCCTTGCTGCCTTTGTACCCGAGGTCCTTGCAGAAGCCCGGGCTGTTCCCCGAGGAAATGCCCCTTGTGGAGGGGTTCGCCCGCAGTGGCCGCAGGCTCTTGCGCTGCCGTCCCGCTGTCAGTCCTTATGCCCATGAGGGCTGCCAGAAGTGGTCGCGCCCCGATGCTCAGCCCGTTTCAGCAGCGTGCACCTCGTCTGAAACGGCATCAGCGTGCCCCTTCCGCCCAGACGTGTTTGTGTAACTGGGATTTAAAGGCCCTGCGGGTGTTGCTGCTGCCCCGTGCGCAGGAGCTTTGGGCGCAGACCCCAGCTTTTCTGAACTGGACGTGCCGTGAGCCCGCGGGGGGCTCGCTGCTGGGGCACAGCACCGAATCCGTGGGGATGCTCTGCTGGTCTCCTCGAGTTGCCTTATTTTATAGACTATGTATTTAAGAAAAAAAGCAAGATGTGTATTTTTTAATGGTTTAGAAAAAAAGCACTGAGTTTTAGCATCCGCTTTGGAGAACGCTTCGCTGAGCTGCTTGCCCCGGTGGAGCTGGGCAGCGTAGCAGGGATGCAGGAAAGCTGTCGCTACCCCAGCCCCGTGGCATCAATTAGAGCGGCCTGGGCAAGTTTCTGGTGCTGAAGTGTCACTGTTTTGTTGCTGGGAGAGCGGGTCTCTGGCAGGGCAGGGGGAACCGACTTTGGGGTTTGTTTTTGGCTGCTTGTGCAAAACTTGAGCACATCTTAATGCCACCAGAGGAGCCCCTGACGGTTGCTGGCTCAGTCAGAGGCAGCTCGGCCGTGGCTCTCTCCTGATAACGGAGCCAGAAGCCGTTGGGCACCTGCCGAGCAGCAGCAGCCATCCCCCATGTGCTGCCCAGCCCGGGGCAGGGCTTGCGGTTGGGTTTGCCCCAGGAGAGACCCTGAGCACTTGTTTTAAAGGCTCTGAGCCCTTCTGCAGATGCAGAAGCCCTGCGACCACGCATGCCTCCAGCCCTCGGGACAGATTTTTCTACAAGAATTGTTGTACTGTGCACTTTCGTAGACCAAACCCCGCAGCGGCACGCACCCAGCCCCTCGCCTTCCCTCCCTGCCGTGTGCTCCGTGCTGAATCCTGTTCCCTCCAGCGCCGGCCGTTCTGCAAGGACCAAGGTGCCGCGCGGGGGGCACTGGGGGCCCGCGCCCCGGTTTGCTCTTGCAGCTTCTTCCCAGGGAATGGCCACCACTGTGCTGCTGCTCGAAAGATGTAAATAAAATTTTTCTCCTGCTTATCCCTGTGCTGGTGGTGTCTGTCTGTGAGTTTTGCTGGACGGTCACTGCGCTGGGCTCTGCACGAGCCCTTTCCCCACACCAAGGTAGTAATGGGCTCGTGTTTGACCCAGGGTTTGTCCACGGGAGCCTCTGGAACTGCTGGGCACGAGGGGGAGGAGGGTGGGGAGGAAGGAGAGGAGCTGGAGCATCCCCACTCCAATGGGAGGAAATCCCCCCCTATGTTTTTTTGGCTTGAACACAACGCTGCTGTTTGGGTCCTGCCTTACAGCCAGCTCCTTTAGTTGGTAAAATCTAAACTAAAAAGTTAAAAGGGCAGCTCGGGTGCTGCGGATGAGGCTGGCTGTTCGTCCCCTTCCACCCTTGTTGCACAGAAAGTCGTTCTTGTTTCCCCGTGTAACTTCCCCCAGTAAAGGCACTGGAGCATTAGGTGCAGCAGCAACGCGCCAGCTCGCACTGTGCCCCGAGTAATCCGTCACGTGGATCGGGGCAGAGGGAATTAAAAGCTGGAAGTGCCCCAGCTCATCATTACCAGCTCGCGGATCCCATCGGTTTTTTTTTCTTCTTTTTAATTACAGCCAGCAGCTCGGGGCCCCGGTCCCATGCGTGGAGTAAAGCAGAGGCTCTGCAGTGACTGGGAGGGGGAAAAAAGGGCGATGGGGCTGGAACCGCTGCTGAGAGGGGGGAATGGGGACCAAGGAGCTGAACCCCTGTGGGGGAACACGGGGGACGGGTGGGTTTGGGGGGAAACCCAGAGGGCTCTGCAACTTTGTGCCAGCTGCGGCTGCCCTTTGGCTTGCTGCCATCGCCAGGCACCCCTACCCGGGGGGGTAAAGCACAGGCCCCGTTGGTGTCACCGCCCCACGATTTGTCGCCCCCCCGTTTTCTCCCCCGCGACTTCACGGAGGGGAAAGCGGCTGCGGGTCTGCGGCTGAGGGCTGCCAGCGTTTCTTCGAACCTCGCCGCGACCCTAAACTCAGCCAGCTTCCCACCTCTCCGCCTGCTCACCTGCACCGCACAACGCCCCCCCCCGCCCCCCCGTTTGTGTAAGGCCCGTAGCGCCGTGCTCTCCTCATTCCTGCCGCTTCTTTGCGGCCAGCTTGCCCCACCTCGGCCTGCGGGGCCGCCGGGCGAGCAGCCCCGGGGCCCCCCCGACCCCCCCGGGGGTCACCGCGCATCCCCGGGGCCGGCGCGGGGGGGACACAGACGAGCTACTGGCGGGGCTCGGACGGCGCTGGGGGCTCCGCCTGTCCGTCCGTCCGTCCGTCCCTCTGTCCGCCCGTCCGTCCGTCCGCGCGGCCGCGTGCGCGTGCCCGCGCCGCCGCCGCCGCCCCCGCGAGCGGGCGCTGCCGGCTGCGGCGCGGCCCCGGCGGGCGGCGGGAGCATGGAGGCGGCGGCGGGGCCAGGTGAGGCGGCGCCGGGCAGGGGTCGGGGTCGGGGCCGGGGTCGGTCGGGGCGAGCAGCCGGGGGAAGGGGCCGCTGGGGGGCCCGGGGGGCCGCTGCCCGTTGGCTGCGGGGGGGCCGCTACGAAGCCCGCTGCCCGCTCGGGCCGCCCCAACGCGGCCGCGCAGCCGGGAGCGCGGCTGGCTGCGGACTGCACCGAGAGCGGGCGTGCCGAAATCCCGGGTCCCTGCATCCCGAAATCCCGGGTCCCTGCCTCCCTGCATCCTGAAATCCCGGGTCCCTGCATCACGGCATCCCAAAATCCCGGCTCCCTGCCTCCCTGCCTCCTTGCCTCCCTACATCCCGAAATCCCGGGTCCCCGCATCCCGAAATCCCGTGTCCCTGCATCCCAAAATCCCAGGTCCCCTGCATCCCGAAATCCCGTGTCCCTGCATCCCGAAATCCCAGGTCCCCTGCATCCCGAAATCCCAGCTCCCTGTATCCCGGCATCCCGGGTCCCTGCATCACAGCATCCCAAAATGCCGGCATCCCTGCACCCCAAGTCCCTGCTTCCCTGCATCCCGGGTCCCCGCGTCCCTTCACCCCGGCATCCCGGCATCCCGGCTCCCTGCCTCGCTGCGTCCTGACATCGCGGGTCCCTGCAGCCCTGCCTCCCTGCAGCCCTGCTCCCTGCCTCCCTGCATCCCAGCCCCCCGGTCCCTGCCTCCCTGCATCCCTCCCGGCACCCCGAAATCAGTGGCCGTACGCGGCAGCGCTGTGAATGCCTCTTGGGCATACCGCCTCCCCCGAAGGGAAAGGGAATGGTTTGGGGGCTCGAAAAAATAATAACAGCTTGTATCCGGGCCTCCCTGCGGCAAGGTTAACCGGTGTACGTGTAGCACAGAAATGCTGATACGAAGCGCTGATACGCAGCCTCCTGCAGCACATCTGCTGCGGGGCTGACCTTCAGAGCTGCGCGCTTCGTTACTGCGAGACAAACACGGCGCTGCCTTCCCCGCAACAGCCCTGCTTCAGGCCCGAGAGAAGGGAAAAAAAAAAAAAAAAGAAAAAAAGCAAAATTCGCGGCTGCTGCGGGAGGGGCCAGCAGGGCCGGGGCGAGTGGTGGGCTCGTGGCCTCCGGACCTCCACTCGCCGCTGCGGTGCAGGTGCGCGGCTGTGCTGCCCGGCACTGCTGCTGGATCGCCTGAAATCAGGAGATATTTAATGTTTCTCTGATGTATTTGGGGCTGTCATTACTGCAGCCTTATTTTGCGTGCTGGCAGGGGGAGAGGTAGAGGTGGAGGAGGAGAAGAAGAAGGGGGAGGAGGAGGAGGAGGGTGAGGAATATTTTGGCCAGGACTCCGGGACTGCGAACGACGGACTTTTTCAGTGCCTGCATTTAGCCGAGGGCCTCCATCTTCTGCTGTCCCTTCCCCAGCAGATTTCTCTTAGTCATAGCCTTCCCGGAGAGAAAAAAATAAACACGCATCTGTGCATCGAGCCATTCCGATGGCACAGGCAGCACGAAGGCAACCCGGGCCGCACTATATTTAGACAGCCGTGACACAGCCTGCTTGTTTATGGCCCCAGAAAGACTCGCAGCCCACAGATGCAGTATTTTGGGGCGGCCGTGGCCTTTAAGGAGGAACCACGCTTTGTCCTTGAGCTCCGGGTTTCTCCGCTGGCCCTGGCAGTGCTGGCTGCGGCCTTTAACTGCTGACCCAACTCTTCTGCCCCGGGCCGCACGCTGCGCCCGCCGCCCTGCACCGAGCAGCCCTGGCGGGTGCTCGGCCGGCCAACGGGACGGATTTTTGGTGGGGATTTGCTGAAATCCGGCCCTGTGCGTGCCGGCCCCCGGCGTGCAGATTTGGAGGATAAAACCCCGGGGCTGCAGGGACGCGGCCTGGAAATCCCAGCTGCCAGGGCGCCGCCGTCGCTGCCGCCGCCGCTCAGATGGGATTAGGGGCGCGGGAGGAGCTGCCGTGAGGAGCTCTCAAAGCCGAAACGCTATAAATAGCTCTTTTTATTATTTATAAGCAAATATGAATAATAATTTATGAACCTTTAAGGTAGTTCATGTTACGATAGCGTACGAAGCCCTATTTTGGTAGGCGCTGTAGACAGTACAGAGATTTTATTTTCCTAAATATATTTTTGTCTTCGGTAACCCAAAATACACAGGATGGGAAATGGTATCCACGTAGATCTGAATCCTGGCAGGGAAACAGATTCGTGCTGAGCAAACTCATGAAGGCAGGCTGAGGCGGGGGCCAGGATTGTGCCCGAACCCTCTGCGGTGGGGCTGTTGCCGTGCAGGAGGTGTGGGACGTTTGCTTGGCGGTGCCGATCCCAGCCCAGGGTGTGCCGTGTGTGCTCAGGATGCTCTCCCGGGAAGCCAGGACAGAGCTGGAGCTGCCAGAGGCGAGGTTTTGGGGCGAAGGCAGTGCTGGGTGGCACGGCAGGCGCGGGCCGTGCTGTGGAAACCGAGAAGCCGGCTTCTGGCTCCTGCAGCGCTCCATGCACGGCCCGCGGCCACGGCCACGGCGATGCGCTGCCGAGTCCCCCCACGCCGGTGCAATTCAACCTCCTGCCCCTTGAGACGCATCCAAGCCGCTCTTCCGAAACCGCGGAGCGCGGGCAGCGCCGTGGGGAGAGCGTCGCCTGCCTGGGGGCGGCTGCAGGAGCACGGCCGAGGAAATGGGGAACGGACGCAGACCTGGGCCCACGCCGCACCGCCACCGCGATCGAGGGCTGTAAGTCAGCCGGTGCTGTGAGCGGAGGCCGGCCCCGCGCTGCAATGCTTCATACAGCAGCCAGAATGAGCAACAAGGCTCTGATAATATTGTTCTTCCAACTAGTTGTAGAGCAGCAGCCCACTACCAAAATCTGTAAGAGCGCGGAAACACTTCAACGGGGGAAAAAAGAAGTGCTGGCTTCGTGGAGAACCTCCCGGTGCTGTCAGGCCCACCTGTATCTCCCCACCCTTTGCAGGCAGGACCTCACGTAGATGTTTGTCAGAGAGAAACTCTGAAAGCTGTAGCGAGGATGCTCATCCCCTGCCCCATCCTCCGTCCCGTGCAGGTGTGCCGGCTGGAGCGGCATGCGAGGGGTGGCGGTGCCGCCTGTGGTTCCCCTTCTGCTCTCGGGGCCATGCTCACGGCGTGCAGGGCTCCTCTCCCGTGCCCCGGTCGTGGCCACCCGAGAGCCTCGGCTGATTATTTTCAGACACAGCGAGTGCTGAGGGAATCGCATCATGTCTCTGGAAAATGAGCCAAGGCGGTTTGGGACTCACGGCATTGGTCGTGCCAGGTGAAAGCTGAGCTGCGTGTCGCAGCTTACACATTTGATTGGGGATGTTAGCATTTGCCACAGGAAACCCATTTGCTTCCTTTAGTTTTCAATCTTTAAATCAAACTCCTTAATCTTCCTTTTTTTTTTTTTTATTTTGCCATTTTTTTTTTTCCTAATGAAAGTAAAATCCTGTTGAACTGCCGCTGGGGTCAGACGCAGAAGTTAACCGCGGACGACTCGCTTGCTGTGTGTGGAAGAAGCTGTCTAATCGCCTCCCTCCTTGTTTGTACCACCAGCCTTTCCCGACGCAAATGATGCCCTGAAAGGGGAAATTCAGCATGGCGCTGGGGACGTTTTGCGTGCGTTTATAAGTGCAGAGCTCTGGCTGCTAGCTTTGCGTTGTGTTACACGCAGCAGAAAGGAGCAGCAGCACAACCTGCAGCCGTGCACCGGCTGCACGGAGCGTTCGCCTTGCTGCTCGGTCCCGAGGCTCAGCGCCACGCTGGGATTTTCCCGGGGCACCAGCTGCGGGGCGGGCGCTGGGTGCAGGACTTGCGCTGACGGAGATGCCGCTGTGGCTCAGAACTCGTGCCTCTCCTTCCAGTCGGCATCACGCACAGGAGTATTTTGCAGCCTTGCAGACAGGCTTCAGGAGGCCCGGATTTTTCATGGCATTTAGCCATTTAGTGAATGGGAAGCAATGGGCGGTAGGCAGGCACTGAAATACCCGATTTTTACCCAAATACCTGATTCGGCCTCGATGCGCTGTATGGACGGCCGCACAGCCTCCGATTTCCCAGCAGCTTGCAGGCTGGGGACTTCCTGAGCTGACGGTGACGCTCCCCGATTTAATGTCCCCTTGGGGATTGGCGTCCCTTGCGTTTCCCCAGCTCTGTGAACCGCTGCTGGGGAGCCCCCCGAGTCCTTGAACACTCGGAAACAAGGTCCTAGGCTGGCGTGAGTAAGCCGTGCATCGTCCCCAGCAGCAATTTAACGAGGCTGAGAGGCGAGCTACAAAAACATGCAGAGGCAGCAATACGCTTAATGGCGTGTGATATCACGGAGGGCAGGAACGGACGGGGAGATAATAACAGAGTCACGCTGAAGTCACTGGAAAACAAAATAATGGCAAGCTGTATTGATAAAAAAGGGGGAAGAAGGCAGGGAGGGTAGCGCAAAGGGGGATGGTTTGTATGTGCCAGATTTATTTCATGGCCAAGTTGTCTGCCCCCAAGTCCTGACCCACAGCGGGAATGCTGTGCACTGCGAGAGAGAAGACACAAACCCAGGAGCCCGAGGGGGCCGCTTTCTTTTCAGATTTTACGTTTTTGTCTCCCTGGTAAGGTTTAGCTTTTCTTTCAGAACAACTTTTCTAAGCCACTTCACAAAGGATTGGATCATCTGACTCCCCTCTCTCCACCTCCGTTCCTAAAACTCCCCGCCCGATCTGCCTGGGGCCCAGCGCATCCCACAGGGGTAGGGTGCTGCGCCGCCCTGAGTAGCTGCTGCCTGAGCAGCTCCTTATTTCTCCAGCAAATCCAGGCCCGGACAAACCATTCCCACAGCCACAAGCAGAAAAGGAACCGCATGGCTGTCCTTGACTCCGGTCCAAATATCCCTTATTTATCATCAGCACAAGTCCTGATACTGCTCTGAAACCGTATTTCTGGCTCTGTACCCGGGGCCTGTACCTGTGGTGCTACCACATGCCTGTTCCCCGAGCTGTGCACGGGTGTCAGTGCTCCTGGCCAGCCCGTGGGGCTGCACGAACGATGAGCAAAGCCCCCGGGCGGGAGGGCAGGGAGCGTCACCCTCGCTGCACCGGTCATTTACGCCCCAAAGTCATTCGTGCTGGAACCACATCTCATGCCTCGTGTCTGAAAGTGGCGACAAAAGTTTTGAGTTTGTTGTTGTTGTTGTTGTTTTTACTATTTGAATGCACCAGGCCAAAAGTAAAATGGAAACATTAAGATATTCTCCACCTGTGGCAGCAGCAACCCAAAACGCAGTGGTATTATTTCTTCCAGTCCATCTGGGCTGCCTGCTGATGGGAGCCGAGGCAGACCTGGCCCAGGCGAGATCTTGCTGGCTTTAATCAATTCAATCAGATTTGCTTAACCAGGGTTAAACGAGCAGCCCTTATTTAAAATGCTGGCAGCTGGGGAGAGCTTGGGTGTGCTGGGCTCTCCCTGGGGAGGGTGGTGGGACAGATATTTCTCCTGAGAGTAAAGCTCGTGAGCGCTTGCCGGAGTAAAATACCCATGGGGCAGGTTCAGGAGGACAAAAAGGTTCAGGTCTGACAAAAATGTGGTGATGCTCTTGCTTTTCTGCTGAAAGAGTCAAAATTAGGGTCAAAGCTAACCCGTGTGAGGCATGCTCTTCCCTGCCCTGTGGGGCTGAGCTGGTGTGAGCAGGGCCGTAACCCCACGGCCATGCGTGTGGCTGGGGAAGGGTTATTTTGGGGTTAGGTCCTGGATTTCTGCCACGATGTGGGACTTCCGAGGGTAAATGTGACGCTGGGACAGATGCAGCCATCAGGTCTGTACCAAATCAGTTTTTAGGGCAGGGAAGAGGCTTTTACTGCATCAAATTCCTGAAGGCTAATTAGATTAAGCATCAAAATCTCAAGTTGAAAATACAAGCAGTGTCCTGCTGCCTAATGCACTCAGCAGTGGCTGTGCTGTAGACTTGGGTATGAAACGAGCACAAAAAGGTGGTGGTGGTGGCAGCTGTCTTTTTTGTTTGCTTTTAATGTCAAAAACTGCTTTGATTTACACAGGCGTTAAGCCTCCTGGCCCTGGCAGGCTGACTTCTATGGCACGTAGCTCGAATCCTTGATAAGGTGGCAGGGTGGGTTCCTGGGCTGTTGAAGGGTTCTCCAAAACATAGCTGTGGCTGAATGCCATCAGCCTTCCTGGAGAAGTTGCAGGGAAGGTAAGCAGAATTAAATGAGCTTACAATGTTTTTTTTGTTATTTTTTTCCCCTCCCAGAAAGTTCATTTTATAGTTTATTTGTTACAAGGCCATTGAAGGAAGTTTAAATCTGGGAGCCTGTGAATTAGGGTGGTTTGGTTAGGGTTTGAGCCCTTTGAAGAGAGAGGAGGTAAAAATGTTAATTCTCAGCATGCAGTGATGGCACAGGGTCCCACCGCAGAGGACACAGTGCACGTAAACACAAAGAGAAAGGAAAGAAGAAATTATGGTGCCTTGAGGTGCAGAGAGAGTGATCTGCCCTACAAAGCAGTACCAGGTGCTTTGGGAAGTGGGAGTACAAAATCAAGCAGTGGGGACAAGCTCTGCCTGCTGTTTAGGGTCAGTGATAGTATGGAAACAATAGGTGGTCTCTTGGTCTTTTCTTTTAAGGTAAGATAAAGGGAAAATTTCAAACATGCATTTTCAAGAAACAAGTGTTTCAGTGAATAGAGTGAATTTGTTGTTTGCAATGGAATAACTTTGAAAAAAATGTTTAGTTCATTGGATTTTAAAGGTATTGCCTGGGATAGTAAACTAATTTTCAGGTGATAGCTGTACTTCTTTTGGTACCGCAGTTAGAATGTGTTCATGAAGAATTAAGAGTTTAAGGTTTCACCTTAATTGTGCATCTAGTTGGGAGAGAGGTGAAAAAAAGAAATAATGCCTCCATACATTTGGTGCTTGATTACAGCTACCATAAAAGACTTCTGCCCAGGAGAGGCTGCAGCCCAGACGGAGGAGCAGACAGTGTTAGAGCCTGGGCAAATCAATTGACATTTGCAAGGTCAGCAGTGGGGAGGGAGTTTGTATCTCCCGAGTCTCGAGCAAGATGCAGTCCTCTTCATCGCGTCGTTAACATCTCCCGCAGTCCTAATGGCACCTGCCAGCCTTACCGTTCATACATTATAAAAACGTCTATATTATTTTGTAGCATCATTAGCCATGGCTCAATAAGCCTTCGAGGATGCTAATGAATTTTTCTAAGTAGCTGTTTCCCTGGATCTCTTTTTTTTGCTCTCATTTTTGAAAGCCATCTGCAATTTTCTTTTTTGTATAGCATTCTTCATGCTGCAGACCTCCAAACAGGAGAAATTGTACGACCATTGACAGACTGGCCCAATTTAAGGTGTGAATTGGGTGAGGAAGGCATATTACTTTATATGTGCTCTTTGGTTAAGCTTCCCGTGGGGCTGGAAAATGAGTGAATATGTGAAAAATCAAATCCCACATAACGTAGTCCCCTAATTCCACCAAGTGCTCTCTTTCCTTTGTAGAACTGGTAATTGCCCCGTGGTGCCCCGGGGAGGCTGTGCTGTCCCTGCTCTGTGCCTGTGCTGATGCTCTGCAGAGCCCAGGCCTGGAGTGTCAGGGTGCTGTGGGATTCCCCTTGGGGAATCCTTGGGAGGAAGACAGCTATAGATCCCCCAAATGCTGGGACAAATCTGGAAAGAGAGGAATTAATGGATTCAACAAAGAAAATCAAGCTTTCTTTTCTGAATGGGACTGCAGTCTGCCCACTGCAGATGCAACGGCAACATCGGCGTTGGGTAGGAAACGCCGAACCCTTTTCCCGTAAGAACACTTTTGGAAGGACTTTCCTTTCACTGCCTAATGCAGATAGTCCTTTGCAACATCCCCTTGCTGCTCACCTGTGAGAGATGACTCATGGATTCAGGGCACGCTCTCGTCTAAGCTGAGCTCAAGGTGCTGGATGAAGGCCACAGATCAGGCTAGCGAGCACGGGTGACAGTTCAGCATGGGGGTTAGGCTGTGTAGGGCATGTGCTGTGCCAGGTTCCCCAGCTCGTTCCCTCCAGCGTGAGCGTGTCCGAGTGCTTGTGGTGACATTACATGGCCTCGATGTGTGCTCTTCACCCAAGAACCTGGCTTTGCCTCTTCGCCGGTGGGCTGTTACCTCAGCGAGCAAGATAAAGGAGAATCCATCTTGAATCCCTCTCCTCCCCTGAATTTCCCATTTTAATACTAGAATGCAGAAGGAATTGCCGTATCCCTGGTTGACTAGGACAGACTCACAGATATCCCTCAAAAAGTGCCTGCACATTTATTTTGTCTTTGCTAGGTTGCTGCAACTGGGCAATGTGAGGGAGAGGGGCACGTTCCTACTGGTGAGCACCGCAGTCTGTGTATCGCTCTGTACAGAGCAATGTATTAACAGCCCACTAACGAATGGGTAGCAAATTCCCATTTCGAACCTTGAGTTCAAGCTGTTACCGTGAACCACTGATGTCAGGTTAATTCATTTTAGTTTGTTGCTTGTAAATCTGCTTGGATTTTTCTGAGAAAATTCTGGGTCACAGATGTACCCGGTCTGCAGCGTAATGTGAAATTGTGGGAGTTACGTAAACAGGCACGCCTGACGAGGTACGGCCCTACCAGCTGCCCCCTGCCCTGCAGTGCCAAAGAGGGAAGTTTAAGCTAAATGGTGGAAATATTTCAGGTTACGGCCATTGCTTACAGAAGTGCTTGGTGGTGGTACTGCTTCAGAAGCAACCGGCTCTGTTTTTCGAAGCAGAGTACTTTGTGTCCTTCCCGTAAGAGACCAAAGGCGTGTCTGTCATGTCTGGATGCTACAGATTTTTTTTTTGTCTTAATTTTTCCTTTAATTAAAGAGAAATGAATGTATTAGAATGAGTCCAGAGGAGGCTGCGAGGACGATCAAGGGGCTGGGTCACCTCTCCTGTGAAGACAGGCTGAGGGAGCCTGGAAAAGAGAAGGCTCAGGGGAGGCCTGATGGGGACCTTCAGCGCCTAAAGGGGACCGCAGGAGCGATGGGGAGGGGGTGTGTAGGGACAGGGCTGGGGGTAACGGCTTTAAGCTGAAGGAGGGCAGATTGCGAGGAGACACAAGGCAGAAATCCTTCACTTCGAGGGCGGTGGCCGAGTGGGATCTGAGCAGCCTGAGCTGGTGGCGGGGGGCTGGAACCGGCAGGTTCGTGAGCCCCCTTCCCCTCAGAGCCCTCTGAGACCCGCTCAGCACTGCCGGCAGCGGCCGCTTCCCTTGGGGCCTCCCTCACCCCCCCCCCCGCTCCACACGGAGCGGGGCCGGAGGAGCTCCCGGCGGAGCCCCGGCCCCGTCACGGCCCCGGGGGGCGGAGGTGGGCGCCGCTCGACTCCTTCCGGGCCCGCGGGGGCGGGCGGGGGGCAGCGGCCGCCCCGTCCCGGGCCCGCCCCGTCCCTCCCTCCGCCGCCTCCCTCCTCCCCGGGGCCGCTTCTCTTCCGCCCAGCCCGCGGCGGCTCCCGGCTCGGCTCGTCCATGAGCCTGCTCGGGGGGTACCGCAGGAAGCCGGGCGGGGAGGGCTATGAGGCCCTGCAGCTGGTGGAGGGCGGCGGCGGCGGGGCCGGCGAGCCGGGGGCGGGCGGCCGGAGCCCCTCGCGGCAGCCGCAGCAGCAGCGCGGAGCCGATGGCACCATGGACAGCTCCGGTAGGGCCTGGGGACGACGATAGCCCGGCGGGGACAATGGCACCGTGAGGGGGGGGGGTGGGAACAATGGCCCCGCGGGGACAATGGCAGCGCGGACAATGGCAGCGCTTTGTCCCGGCCAGCCGCAGCCCCCCCCCCCTCCCGCGGCCGCGGGGTGGGTGAGGGTGCCCTAAAAGCACCCGTGGGTGCGTGGCTTTGCCCTGCTGAGGGCTGGTTTGTGGTTGTGTGTGTGTGTGTGTGTGGGGGTGAACGTGGGGTGTGCGGCCGCCTCGTCCCCCGGGCGGAGCGGGAGGCTTGCTGTGGTCACCGCTGCTCAGGTCCCTCCTCTAAAAAGGCAGCCGTAGAGGTCGAGGGGGGGTGGTTCTGGTGGAGGACGCGTTGCGTGCACCGCTTGTTTATTTTTTTTAAGCAGGGAGCGTTGGTCCAGATGGTGTGTACGGCTGGAGGTGGGACGGAGCCCGTCGCCGCTAAACCGCGGCTTCGCGTTTGCCTGGGCCGCCGGTAATGGAGAGCCCGCGTCTGAGGGCTCCTGGGGCTCTGGCTGGGCAGGGTGCCCGTCTCACCCAACACCCGTAACCGTCACAAACTTCCAGAGATCGAACTCAGACAGGCAAATGCCCCCATTTACTTGTGGGGGACCAAATTTTGTCTGTGTCCGTCCGTTGCAGCGGCACCATATTGCAGAGATACCCGCGCCGTTCCGTGAAAGGAAGGCGTGGGCCCGAGGCACTCAGCAAGAACTCAATTCCTTAATTCATCACCGTTGTTTTAACGCGGTGTCCTCCTCTGGGGGAGCAGGGGGCTAATGACCCACGTCTGGACCTGGGCGGGGAGAGTCTTACCTTGCATCTTTTCCACGTTTTCTCTGCTGTAATGGGAGTAATGTTTCCCTCTTTCCCCTTGCCATTTAAATGTGCTTTCTGGAGTTCTTCTCGGGGCTAGCTTTGTTTTTTTTTTAACTTTTTTACTCCTGGACTTCAGAAATGCAATTTAATTTGCTGCTATGATATCTTTGCTACAGTTGCTTGTAATAATAGTATGCGTCAGTAGTTTCTTACTCACAGTAGGCTGCTGTGTTACAGTTATTTGGATTCTTACATTGGCATCCACTGAGTTGGTTAGATATTATGGTCAGTTTAATGGCTGTCATTAAAGCAATCGTTTGAATGAGTTTCCTAGAACTTGAAGAACCAAAGGCGTTAGTGCTGGGGAAGGCGGCGTTCACATCTAGCCAGGTGTGGGAGCATGCTGGAGCTCGTGTCAAGCCGTGGCTTTTGTCTCGCGTCAGCTTGCTGTATTATTTGAGCGTTGCTGTTGCAGTCGTTCTGTTCTGTTTCTTCAAGCCGTTCCGCTCCCTGCCGAGCCAAAAAGAGGTGTTTGCGGATAGCTAGACAATTCCTGTGTTTACAGGTTCTGTGCAACACCCAGCCATGCCAGCAATTCAGCGGCAAACTGCAAAGACATCCCAGAGTGGTAGTTGTACGAACACCCTCTGTTTGTTTCTAGGATGCTCTCCCCTTAAATGCGTGGACTTGAGTAAGGACTGTCTCTGGGGCTCAGAAGGCGACGGCGCGGGGGTCTGCGTTAGCCCAAGCTCCCCTCCTCCTGGGCACTTGGTACTCACTGGAAGCTCCTTACAGTCCCCTGCCTAAAGCTTACAGGCACTAGAACCAGCCACACGCTTGGCAGCAGCAAACCTCAGGCCTTATTGTGGCCCTTGAATTGGGATTATAGAGTTTTTTTTAATACTGTATCTGTTTCATAAGCCTTTTTGGGGGAAAGGGGAGATGGGGGCTCTAAATCTTCGCATGAAGTTCAAAAGGGCTGTATCTAGTGCGATGCTCTGCTTTAAATGTGGGGTCATACTTGTATCTGCCTTGTTCATTTATTGTCTGCTGATAAATGACCAATTTTTATCAGTTCATAGCAAAGACATTTTTCTTTGCCAAGTACGAAATTATAAAAGGTGTGCTTTTGACTTCTGGTGATTCTGTAATTGAAGCTGCTCGTGAATTGTGGAGCAATTTATCTTTAATGCTGTGTGGAGATGGATAGTTCTGGTGGGGGAAATTAGGTAGTAGTATAAGAGAGGGACAGGAAAGGAAGGTGGCTGGGGTTTTGGCTTACTAGTAGCAAGGAAAAAATACCAACATTTTTATTTTTAATAAGTAGATAATATGAATATTAAATACTTGAGCCTCCTTCAGTGGTGGTGACAAAGTCTAAATTCGCACGATGGGGTGCAGCAGAGTGTGTGCTGGCTGGGGGAAGAGACCTGAGTCCCGGGGATGGAGGGGGACGAGGTGGCTCGGTGACCTGTGACAGTGCAAGGGAGCTGCTGCTGCCTCGTGGTGGGGTGCGGGAGCCTCTGCCCTGCACAGGGATGAGGCCGATCCCAAAGGTGGAATCCTTGAGGGGTCCTGGCCAAAGCAGAGCTCGTTCTGTACATCCCCCGTACCTGAACTCCCTTGTTTCTTTTTTTTTTTCTTCTGGTTTTAAATGATGGTTTCATGTGTGGCAGAACAGCTGCAGCCTGCGTTATCAAAATGGCTGTTTGCAGCTGAGGAGTGAAATGGTCCTGAGGTCCCAGCCTGCATACCCAGCACCGTGGGATGTTTAACGCAGCAGGCTGCGAGGGCAGGGGCTGGGCTCTGTCTGGCCGAGTCACTGCTGTGCTTGGGGCTGTTACAGAGCACCCCGGTGAAGCTGCAGAGCTGGAGAATCAAAGCTTCCTCCCTCCCTCTTCTTCTCATTGCTCATCTGCACTAGGGCAGCGCACTCCAGACACAGAAAAATGGCCTTTACTGTCTGGAAGGTGTGTGTATAGATTAATATTAGGTGGTTATGGGAGTTAGACCGGTGAGGATTTGTGCTGAAGGCAAAGTGCTGACAATTGCGGGGCAAAGTGCTGGTGGATGTAACTAGCTACACCTGCTACTGCTGCAATTACGTGAGCTAACGTGAGCTGAGAGCGGGGCCCTGTTGGTTTTCATGATTAACTTTTTTTTTTTTTTTACTAGTTCATAGAAATCAATCTTAAAGTATCATCTCTTACCAGGGGCTTGCTATCTCATAAACGGCTTCTTGCAATGCAAGCCATCAGCGGTTACAGCTGTGCTGTTGACTTCCAACCACTTAGGATTATTGGCTTAGTGTTTGGGGGGCTGGTGTGGGGCTGCACGGAGCTGCTTGCCCCCTGCTGCTTGCGACCGGGGGCTGTGAGCACTGCAGGGCTCTGGCCGCTGTTTGCAGCGTCTGAGCTTGGGAAAATCAGACTGCGAAAGTCTCTGGGGCTGGTAAACACTTGGTCCAGATCGTTAAAAATTCATCTGCTCCCGTAGCCTGTGCCATGCAAGGAAGCACTAACACGAGCGGTTTAACTGGAGAGGTGACCGTTTGGGCTGCTGGAGGCCTGCCCTAGGGTACCTGAGCTCATGCTCACAGGCAGTGCAAGTGGGAACTCCTTACACTGGAGTCCCTCACTGTCAGGGTTGGGTTTAGCTCAAAGGAATCAAGAGCAGAAACTTTATTTGAGGTAGGGCAGCTGTATCAGCTAGGGCTGGTATCTGAAGCTCCCTCCGTGTGTTATCACCGTGTCTTTGCTTGCTTTAAGCTCTGCTAGGCTCAAACCATTCAGAATGAAATGCTGGCCTGTGTGTGGTCTGAGATTTAAATTGCAGTGTAGCTCCCTCGTATAGGATTATGTTTAAGTTCTGCGACACCTGGGGTGGGCACTGAAGCTCTGTGCAACTGCAGCGTGTGCCCTGAGTGCTCAACTCTTGATGTAACACTTTTAACAACCCCTACAGAATAGGCTAGTTGCCACATAAAAGCACAATCGTAGTGCCTAAGTCCATCTTGGTCTCCAATGGGACCGATGTGTTTCTCCTCGCTGCTCATTCATCCAGAAAGCTGCTGGGTTTGAGGCTGGAGGGGAAGGGAGATGGAGGGAGACTCGAGCTGGATCTGGCAGGACACAAAACATCGCAAGTCCCAAAACCGAATTCCAGGAAGAGCGTTAATGTAGTTCTCCTTTTGTCTTCTTAACCTAAGTTTCTGGACGTGCTCAGAAGATGAGAAGCAGGCGGTGAAGAAGCAATTTATTTTGGCTTTTGCTGTGGCATTCAATAATGCTTTCTTAGCAGCTTGCTGTGTACTGAAAGAGGAGGAGGAGGTTCTAGGAAATGCAGAGAGATAAAAGTAACAGCAAGGATACGTGTTACAAAAGGAGCAAACTCTCTTTCTGTGCTCTTCTGGGATGTTTATAAACTGCCTAATCTACAAAATGGCTTTTAAACACTTGGAGGCTAGCCTGGCTTGTGCTACATACTTCCTCAGGCAGCATAACTGCAAAATAAAACGTTTTAAATAAATTGCGAGTGTTCGAGTCGAGATTTCTTTAGCTGTTTTACTCTTGCAAACCTAATCTCTTGTATGCTGGTGATTACTTTTCACTGAGTCAGGAGAGAGACGTCTCCATGTCACTGGCACGGAGACAAAGGCTGGCGCTGACAATGTTGTCTTCTTTTCTAGCTGCATTTTCAAACAGGGAGGCTCAGTTTAATAACTCCTTTGTTTGTGTGGTGTGTTTTGGACACTTGAATGGTTTGGTGTTGGCAATAGCTTTTTTTTCCCCCTTTTTTTTTTAGTTGGTAGGGAGGTGAGGCAGAGAGAATGTCAATCACCTTTAAAGACCAATTTCACGGTCTGTGCCAAAATGACAGCGTTCCAGCCTCAAATGCTTTTTGTTCACTGTAATATCACTTTGATAACTAAGGAAAAATACGTAACAAGTTAAACAAACTTGGCACAGTACTGAGGGGGGATATTTTTCCTCTCTCAACACTTCTAAACAATAAAACAACAAAAAAAACCCTCTCATTGTTGAAATCTTACATATTGCTTAGTTAATGGTGCGAGTGGCATCCTTAACAATTTCTCAAGCAAGGGCAGGGATGTCTTAATTCTTAAAATTTCCATGAAGTTTACATTTATGCAGTCTCAAATGAACCTTCAAATAATAAGCCTTGGGCTCCTGCAACGTTAGCTTTAGAACTTTATCTCAGGAGGACACAGAAGGAAGCTCCTGAGCCTCCCTGCCCTGTGCTGCCCGGGGCTCCGAGCGCTTCCTGGCCAGTGGCCCCGTCCCAGCCCACCCACAGAAAACCGAGCACAGAAAGGGACGTGAGTTCTCGTGGGAGGAGGAGGAATGCAGCTTTTCATCCCAGCCCCGGGACGGAGGCACCACTGGGCATGTCACCCAACATCTGCAGAAATGCACAGGTACGTATTTATGCGCATATCTGTGCATTTCACACACTTAAGGTGTGAGCCCAGGCCTGGTCCTGTTGGAAACGTCTCCTTTAGGAGCTTCACAGTTCGTAGACTCACAGGCTGGTTTGGGTCGGAAGGGACCTTAAAGCCCACCCAGCCCCAACCTCTGCCATGGGCAGGGCCCCCTCCCAGCAGCCCAGGCTGCCCAAAGCCCATCCAGCCTGGCCTTGGGCACTGCCAGGGGTGGGGCAGCCTCGGTGTCTCATCACCTTCATAGTAAATAATCTCTTTCTCATATCTAAACTAAATCTATCCTCTTAATTTAAAGCAGTTAACTGTCTTTCCTCCCAAGGTCTGTGCCGTGTGAGCCCCTTGTAAACTTACAGTAAGGGAGGACTGCTCGTAGCTTTCTGGGGTGAGAAAGGCAGAACAACACAAGGTGGCCTTTCTGACAGAAAAAGACTTCTTGACAAAGCTGCCAAGAAGTTCTTGAGCAGGCAGTAACACAACTCCGAGCCGTGAGGCGGTTTCTCGATGATATGCCAGCTATGTCAGGTTTAAGGTCTGGGTGTGTGCGGTGCCAGATAACCGCAGGAAAGCTGTGGTAAATAAAGAAGCAAAACAAAAAAAAACACAAAACGACAACAAAACCCAACTATGCCCTCGCTTGAATAAATTATTTAAGATGTCTTAGTGCTCGGGATGTCTGCGCCACAAGATGGGTCTGTGCTGAACCCGCTGTGCGCTGAAGTGGTCGGTCCCTGTGGTGGAAGGAGCAGTACTGACTGAGGAGCAGTGGCTTTGGTGGCCCCACGCCCTTCCCGGCCCCACCGAAGGCTCCAAATTCTCGCTCTGTGCTTATGTCCTGTAGCCCATCTTCTCCCAGCTTCACCCAGTACTGCTTGTCTTGCAGTTTGCGTTGCTGCCTCTGCACCTTATGCAGACCACCTGGTTCATACGTGAAGGCCTGGCCTTGAGCAACGTGGCCTAGTGGGAGGTGTCCCTGCCCGTGGCAGGGGGTTGGAACTGGATGATCTTTAAGGTCCCTTCCAACCCAAGCCATTCTGTGACTCTGTATTTGTTTGTCCCCCGTGTTTCTGAGCTGGCTGTGTTCTCAGGGAGCTCACGCGGGCCTAGTTCCTCCCAGCGCAGCCAGCCCCTGCTTGGTTCCCCCAACACGCCTTGGGTGAATCCAGCTTTTTCTTCCTACTCCAGAACTGCTGGTTTTGTCTTGAACAGTCTTGTTGTTAATACGTTTGCTGCAAAATATCCCAAAGGTGCGGTTGTTAGGGTGAGGGATGACTGCTTTATCATCTCCTGATCTTGGCTCTGATGAGGCCTCGTCCTGTGCTGGGCTCGTGGCACATCTCCCTCTGTGGCGTTGGTCCGGTCAGGGTCTGGTCGTGATTATAACCCTCCCCTAAACCTCCCGTTGGCCATGCAGAAGGCAATCCCGTGTGCCATAGCCTCTTTTCTTGGGGGGGTTACACTTGCTAAAACAACCTCCTGCTGTATGCCTCCAGTCTGTATTTTAAACCCCAGGGAAGAGCGACGGCCGTGTGTGGGTTTTGGCTGGACTAGCGACGACGTGACCAAACGGCACGGCTGTTCGGTGCTGCCATGCTGCAGCTCTGCTCCACACGGGTGTTGCTGTGTGCTTTTGCAGAATAACCTTTTAGTTTCAGCTATCTGTGCTCGGTCTGGTGGGGAAGCTAGCGCAAGCAGGAATCTGGGGCAGCGCGGGAGGAGGGGACAGATGAGACTGGTAGCAAAAAAATTAGCAAAAGCATCAGTCTTCAGGGCCTCTGTGAGTCTGAGGAACTTGCCCATTAATTTCGGAAGTAGCAGTGCTCTCCTTTCCATTGCTGCTTTGGGCGCCTCTGTTGCTGCTGATTTCTCCCCAGCCTTTTCTAGTCCCTTTGCAACCCACGCAGTTCCTTTGAAAAAGTCGATGTAATCCTGACACGTGGGCTCTCTCTGGCCTGGGAGAGGGTGTGAGTGAATGGAATAGCAGGGATGTTTCGGAGTCTTTGCTTAAATTTTACAAAGCTTAGCCCCCCCGAGGAGGGCTGTGCACTAGGAGGAATGGTGAAGGAGGCTTGGGCTCAGGGCTCGCAGACTGTGCTCTTTAAAAACGTATCTGACAAGCAAAGCACTCAGTTTTAAACACTATTGATTATCACTGGATGCAAAGGAGCTGCCTGCCCAGATAACTTCATTTAGAAATATTTGCCACCCTCCCCCTTGAAATGGGAGCTTTAGCTCTTCCAGTAATGCCTGCATTGATTTGCAGTCTCTGAAAGGTGACGTGCTGAGTGTGGAGGATGCCTCAGCATGGGGATGGGAGGACCTGGGGGTGCTGTGGGTACCCAGGGATGTGCATGGGTTGGTTTCTCTGCCCCTGCTCTTCTGCAGACACACAGCCCACCATTTTATGAGGTACCTGTAGGGGATGCTTTAATTACCTGATGGCAGGGTGCCTGCATCAGGGCTGCTCCCCCTCCCCTGCGTGGGCTCCTGTGTGATCCTGAAGGGAAGCTCATAAATACGATGGGGCTGCAGTAACCTGGGTTTGTGTCTCTTAATTCTGGTTTGAAATCGTGGCCTGCCTTACGCAGCCTTTGCTGGGAGAGGAACGTGAGCTGAGGCTGCTCCTCAGCATGGCTGCCTGGGGGCACGGGGGGGCAGAAGCACAAATAGTATCATTTTTTGATGGGTGCTCCTTAAAAAAAAAAAAAGAAACGAACAAAACAATTCGGGCGTTGTTGCTGAAGCCACAACAACAGCAGCTTGACTTCTTTCAGATGGGAACCTTTAAAAGGGCCCTTTCTGTAAGGCAAGGGGTGGGTGCCCGCCACCGCGTCTCTCGCTCCCCGTTCACATTGTGCCCTGGTCATCACGTGGGGCAGCGACAGGCAACCCCAAACCCCAGAAGTGCTTGGTGCAGAGGGAGAAGGCTGAAAACTTCCAGAAATCTGGAACTGGGACATGAATGCAGCAGTTATGAGCGTTTTCTCAGCATAGTGTCAGCCTCTGGTACCATAGAAGCAGAATACAGAGGAGCACATAATGCTCCTAGACTACCCCCATGCATGGCTTTGGCTTGAGGGAGAGCCGAAATCCTCCATAGCTGGGTTCTCTTTAACTGATCCATCTCTCCCATGCTTGACTTCAAGTCAGGTTTTACTTTGCTGTGGAAAAGTGACACCTGCAGTGACATCGATTTTCAGGAGCCGCAGCCACTTCGGGGTGTGTAACGCACTCGTACAGAGGTATGCACACAGGGAGCGGGGGGAAACCAGTTGTGTCCCCCTGCCAGGGACCGAGCTGCACGCAGCGGATGGAGATTGCAGCAGGTTGTGGTGAGGAA
Organism: Anser anser; assembly: GCF_964211835.1. Taxonomy (NCBI): domain Eukaryota; kingdom Metazoa; phylum Chordata; class Aves; order Anseriformes; family Anatidae; genus Anser; species Anser anser. The sequence goes on from NC_139728.1 coordinate 30,493,615, forward strand.
GGTATCCACTGCTTTTCAAGGGGGTGGCAGATGATAGTTTGACTGCTTTTCTAGGAAAGATCCGTGGTGAGGAGCAGGGAGGATTTAGTTCTTGACTCCTCCTGAAGCACAGGCAGTAGCTCTCTGAGCCAAAAAAAAGAGTTTGACATTGAAGATACTATTACATATAGCTTTGGCAGGCCAAGATGAACCTGCTTCCTTTCCTATGGTTTCACGTCTGCTTTTGCCCTTTCAGGCAAAAAGGGTTTTCTGACTCTCAGTAAGTAACATGTGAAACGTAGCACTTAGCTGCCTGCTCTTCCATTTCTAGATGTCTTGTTTTCACCTCCCCACTCTCAAGCAAAGTATTGCTTCATCAGCGTAAATGTTCAAATTGACAGAGTCTTAAATGTCACTTACACGTCAGCTCGCTTCCCCCTTGATTCCCGGTGGAGCTGGAAGCCGTGACCTGTGGTTTGTTGGTCTGTGGGTTCTGGTGCTCGGGGACCCCCAGACAGACAAGGACCCCAACATGCAAATCTTGAAGGAAAAGCTTCCAAAACAGGTGTTGCTCGCTTGCCCCAAGCAAGGAGAAAGCTTAAGTGCTTTAATTAAAATACCAATGCTCTCCAGCTCCCATCCTGTACCACGCAGCACAAGGCTGGTGCTGTGCAGAGGCTCCTTTGGTTGCAATCTGCCCAGATGTGCAGAAATCCCACCCTTTGGCTGCTGACGGGAACGCGTTGCGGCAGGAACACCACCGTACGACAGGCTTGAGTTCTGTAAGAAGGCACAGAAGGCTGTTGCTCCATTTGGCGGAGCAAAAAAAACCACCAAACTTAGCTTGTCATCGGGATTGGTGAAGCTTCTCGCTTCCACGCTGCTCCGTTGGCTTGGAGCACTTGAGTGCGGTCATCACTGCCATCCCCTAACAGAGGTAGTCCAGGAGAGCTGTCCCACGCGATGTCTCAGGCACTCTTTGCAGCACTAAAATCCCGACATTAGAAGTTCCTTGGCCAGGAAATGGAAAGGCCGTAGTTAGCAAGCAATCCCTCTGAAACCTGTGCTACAAATACAGGTCAGAAGCGTGTCTCTGAAGCGCACTGAGTCTCAGGGAATATCCAGTAACTGGGTTAATACCGGGTTCTTGCTGTATAAGGAGCAAGATGCATCTTGTGCATGGAAATTAATTCTCCCTAACAAGACTTCTGGGCAGCAGCTCTAACGCGTGGCCTGAGTTAGCTGAACTGCTGCGTGATGACACGCTGAAAGCTGGGACGTGCCTTTCTGCCACTACCTACTGCCCTGCCCAAAGCAGCGGTGATCACCCCAAAATCTGAACCCCTTCCCTCCAGGCTCCGAGGGAGCCCCGGCGAGCTCGTCCCTTCAGACCTAGCGAGTGTCCTTGGTAGCCCGGGCTTGGGTCTGGAGGCAAGCAAGGGCAACCGTGTCCCATCTCATTTGCAGCACTGAAGCCCTGTCTGTTAGAGGGGCCATCTCTGGGCGTGCTGCAGGGACATGCAGTGGCAGCGGTAGGTGACACCCAGACAGGGGGCTGACTTCCAGAGCACCTGTCACACGTGGGAGCTGTGGGTGTCCTTCGGAAAGGTCTGCAGCAGCTCTAAAGGTCTGCGTTTACAAGAGGGACTTAGCACAGAAGTGTTTTATTCAGCAAAAACTGCAGGAGCAGGCTGGCGTTTCTTTTTTCCTTTTTAATGAGATTTTTCAGCTGTTCTCATGGGTTTCTGTGTACGTTGTCAGCTCCGTGTGCTAATGCATTAACACTTTCTGCTCTGCTGTTGGGATTCATCATCCCTTTATACACCTTTATGCTTTGTAGGAGATGCTGCCTATTAGAGGAGCCTTCAAATGCATTTGTTTTGCTCCTCTGTGAGCAGCTAGCAGAGGCTGTATCGTGCTGTAACAGAAGGATGGCCTTTGTCAGCACGGGGCATGCTGCTCTGATCCGGTGGCTAAAACATGCCTGAGCAAATTAGCGCACCTGGGATAGAACTGAGTGATGGTATGTTGTAAGCTTCCTCAACAGCTTCCCAGTAGCTAAGCAATACTTTCCTCATGGTGGTCATGTAGCACCAGCTTGCATTTCTTGTTCAGCATTCCTTTTGGTCTCTCTGTTCTAGTGCATATAGTAAACTTGGAATTAATTGCTAGCTTTTATTCTTTTTTTTTTTAGGAATGGAGTGAAATTCTCTCTATGTCTAGTTTCCCAAAGATTCTAGGTTTTCCATGTTCTTGAAGCCTTTCTGTTACTCACAGAGCACTTCCAAGAATAAAATGTGTTCAATACGCACTGGCTCTCTGATCCCTTTGTTCCCTCTTTCCTCATTCCAAGTTACCATCTTTCTCCCTTCCTTTCCTTTAAAAGCTGACCTGCAGCTCTGCACATGCCTTTTGAACTTCACTTCTCTATCCCTGAGCCTCCTAACACAGTAATGTGGAAGCAAAGTATTTGAAGAAAGATCAAACGCTGATTCCCTATTTGGAAGCCAATGAGCTACTTCCTTTTTTAATTTTTTATTTTTTATTCATATTTGAAGTAGACACTTCAAAGTGGTTTGGAAAGGAAATGTTCCTGTGCCTTGAGAAGGCATCTTCTGTTCTGAATCAGCAGAGTATTGCCCATCTTTTTAGAAGCACAATGCAGAGGAGAAGCTATTGCCTCTAATGTTACCAGTTTTGCACGTAGGTCACGTGCACGTGGACTGTGGCCGCATCACAGTGCATTAAGCACTCTTTGGGCATAGGGGAATAAATAGCATCTCTTTACCAATGGAGTCTCTGGTTTAACAATATATATTGCATTTATTGATAGCTGACGCTGGGTTTGAAAGAGTGAATAACGTTTAAGTGGGTTTGGATCTAGGTCTTCTGACTAATCTGACATAATAATGAGGTAGCAAATGTTTAATTAGAGTAATGTAGTTGAAGTTTGCTAAGTCAAAATAGTTGAGTCCTAGCGAACAAAAAGTAATTTAGGTAGTCAAGAGCCTACCTTATAGCTAATAAAATATAATTTTACTGGTTTGTGTCTAACAAAATTCTGCAATAAAACAAAACCATGTTTACTCAAGTCTACATTCAATTTATTATATTTGTCTAAGAATGACTTATGCTATTAACACAGCAGTGGTATAATAAGAAAAACTGCAATGAATTGGTTTTCGGTTAAGGGAGTGGAATAGTTATTCTGGTATAATTGCAAAATACAAACAGTTGAGGTGGAACGCCACATCACAGTCCATCAAAATAACATTTAAATGGCTCTTGCTCTACGTTAGTCTCCTCTCGACTGTGGGAAAGGAATTCGCAGGGAGCTTTGTGCTGTTTCACACGTCCCTGAGTTAGAGATAATGAGGAAAACAGCAGCAGAACCAAAAACTTGAGCAAGGTCGAGATAAAGTAAATTGGCTACGGTGTTAAAGATGAGCTTTGGGCAGTGGCCGATTGCTGGCTGGCTCAAGGCGCGTGTCTGAGGGTCTCTAACCAATTGTAAGACAGATTCGGGCGCATGGACAGCGCGTGGGGCTACGAGGAAAGTATTTGTAGTAGTGAAAAAAGGGCAATAAATGTTCTCCTGTTCAAGAGCCATCAGGAGTCCGTGTCGTGCATGCCTTCACTCGACTTTGCAGCTTCACGATGTTTCAAGCTGTGAGGAAGAAGTATACCAAGGAGGTGAGCCTTGCTCTGCTTTCTCCTTGTCTATTTGCTGATTCCTATCCTAATGCTGCAAATGTAAAAAATATCCCAAAAGGTTCTATTTCTCAGGTAGAAAGTTTAATTTCTGGACTTTTCTCTCTTTTCTTTCCAAAGACCAAACTTCTGCCGTCTTTCACTCAAGGAAATCTGACCGGACTCTTAAATGACTTGAAGTCACTCTGATTTCTCCTGTATGCATAGTCATAAGTCTATAAGTCCTATATGCATGTAGTCATAAGGCAACCTTCAGTCATCTAGCTGCAGTCAAGTTGGTAGCTGTGAAAGTCGTGCCAAAGAGCTGTTACATATACTAGTCTCTCTTTCTTGCCCCTGTAGAGGTAGTTGTTGGTTTGGACTTGGTTATGATCAGCAGATCAGGTACGTGCTGAAGAGCTGGCCTTGCTTTGGGTTGGGTTGAGAGGCAAGGGAGCTTGGATGGCAGTTGTCTGTACTGTACCGATACCATGCAGTCAACCTACATACAATGCCGAGGGTCGCTGACACTTTCTGTGCCTAGAACATGCAATTTCTCATCTCTGGAAAACCATTACTTTAATAAGCAAAACTACTTTGGGCCTACACTTGACTTGCGGCAGTGCACATTAATATGTTTGGTCCGAGTAGAGCAATGGGTTTGTTGGCTCTGTGGATTTGTTCCAAGTAAGTGACGTGGGGTTTGCTTTCGTTGTATTTGAAGGTGCCTCATCACCAGACATGGAGTCCAGCTATGGGGGAGGCTTGCTGGATATGGTGAAAGGAGGAGCGGGGAGGCTCTTCAGCAATTTGAAGGATAACCTGAAGGATACCCTGAAAGATACATCTTCAAAGGTCATGCAATCTGTTGCCAGGTATGGTACAGCTGGAGCTGGCTAATGCAGGTAGTATCGCTAGCTTCTGGTCTGACTTGCCATCTTAACTAGCACAACACAAAGAAACTACATTTCCAGCTACGTAATGAATGAAAGAGGTGAAAATCACAAGTGACTTCTACAATTGTCTCACAATTGGGTATTTGGCCTCAAAGAAGCAGGAAAACCAAAGTAAATATCTAAGCGTTAAAATAAATGAACACCAACGTTCAGAAATCTGGAAGAGGCCTCCCCGGTGAAAGCGGGGCACTTATTTTCCGATTCCTTTGGCCTCTGTGGGGTCCTGCTACTCGGCCACTGCATGACTGTTTTGTCACTGGAAATTGGCTCGTGTTGCTGTTCAGTGAGACTCTTCTTGCTGATATAACTGTTCCCCTTGCTAAAACCACTTCCTGAGTTGAAGAAAGAACTGAAGTGACTTTGCTTTGGTCACCTCTGCTCATGGTGGCCCTTGTGCTTGGCACTCCGCCTGCCTCTGAGGGATATGGGGCTAGAGTAAATTAAAGAAATTTAATGGAGGCAACTCCTCAGAGGCTTTGATCTGTGAAGTGTCTAACAGCTAGAGATTCTCCTGAAAACTGGCACTGAACATTAATGGGAAAAGGGCCTTTTTTTTTTTTTTTGAAGCTTCTGCATCCATTTAATAGTGTATGTGAAAGGAAGGCTGGGTCACTGTCTACAGTAAACTGTTTGTAGCCTCTGCTTAAGACAGAAAGAAAAGAATCGGTTTTAAGATCATTCTCTTCCTTGTGTCAAAAGCAGATCTATGTGGGAAAACAATGTCCTTCTGGCTCCTGTAATGGGCTGTCTTCTGTAAATGTGCATAATGTCTGTCTCCTACTTTGTCTTCTTTTAGTTACACCAAGGGAGAGCTAGATATTTCATACATTACCTCGAGAATCATAGGTAAGTACTGCTGATGGGATAAATAGAACTTGTAGTACCTCGGGGTTCAGAAGTTTATAACCACGTTATGGTGCATGCTCAGCCTGGCTTCTTCTTACCCTTCTAGTGATGTCTTTTCCGGCTGAAGGCGTTGAACTGGGGTTCAGGAACCACATTGAAGACGTACGGACGTTTTTGGATTCCAGACATCCTGACCACTACACAGTCTTCAACTTGTCACCTAAGTATTATCGCAGTGCCAAGTTTCACAACAGGGTGAGTGTCTTCCAAGAGGTTAACAAGCGTGGGGGGAAGCTTTTTTGTGAAATGGGGCGGAAGATGATGCTTCTGTCTCTCCTGTGTGTGGCGGAGTGTACTGCGATGGAAAAGGAATTACAGAATCATTGAGTGGTTTGGGTTGGAAGGGACCTTTATTATGGATGTTTCTAAGTGGTCATGGTCTCTTCTGGGTTTTAGCTGATGCCTGGGACATTAAAGAGTATTAAAGAGATGGAAAGTTCAGGGCATAATGCTTCTATCAGCAGTCTGTGAGAGTGGCACTGCCCTGAGTTGAGCCTGTGCTGCTCTTGACTCCTACATGGTTGCCGGAAGCTGCTGCAAAGAAATAAGGAGTAAACCCTTCAGTTTCCCATGCACTTACAGAGGTGAGCTTCAGAAGGAATTAATGCACAGACTCAAACATATGATGTGGGTGTGTAGGACTTCAGTGTGGTCTGAGCCCCAGTAGATCACTACCAAGAATCTTAATAAATAGCAAATTGTTGGCAGTGCCTTGAGCGTGGAGTACAGATAGCTGTGGGTTACCATATGGGATTATCTGAGGGGTGATGAGGAATTAATGGGAATTATAAAGAAGGTCTAACAAGGATCCTAACAAAAGTGCTTTAAAAGAAATTATCAGTAAAAGGACATAGATAATTTTCACGTTGAAGAATCCTTCAGTGGTACTTTAATCAAGCAGAAGCACTTAAGAGGCAAAGCACAGGACTGGAAACTGGATTTGAGGTGCATTTTGGCTCTTCCACTAGTGCATGATTTTAAAAAAACCACCTCCAGTCTGTCCCAGTTTCCTTCTCTAAAACTGAAATGGCATACAGGAATAGTTCAAGACTCTGGTTCATTAATGGCTTTTGGAGGATATCTCTACAAAACACTCTTGTTGAAATGCAAGGTTAGATCTAATCTAAAAAAAATCCTGTTCTTTCCCTCTCCCACAAGGGAGTGATGATTTTCTTATTTTTTATTAACGTCAACTGAAAGGGCAAGAGTAGTCGCCAGACTTAACCCTCTGTCAGGGTAAGAGAATCTCATGCTGTGTGTAAGCCTCATGCCACTTTACCTTGAGCTGTAGCTGAATCTATCCTCAGCAATTGCTCTGATCACCAGTAACCGCTCAGTTATACTTGAAGGAAATTTCTCTGTAGCAATCGGTAAGCAGCCATGACTTCAGCTGTGAGTAAATGGACAGGAAAGGCTAATTAAAAGATATCAAAGGCTCTGAATCTTCAGTCTTGCTTTGGTTTGGTGCATCACTGTTGCTGTTGGTGGGAGGAGAAAGACAGATCACTTTTTGATAGCCCAGCATTGAACACCTGTTGGTATATTGCTTGACCTGACCGTAACCCCTCCATCCCCTGGACTTTGTCTCCTACCATACCTTGACAGATGACTTTGTAGGTCAGTCTCAAAGCATGACTAGGGGCTTTGTAGGCTGTCGCCTTGACACACACATGAAGAAAATGATGCATCTTTTATTAAAAGATTGTACTTTCAGGTTATGGGATAGGAAATACTGACTCCAAGTATTCTTCAGGAAAATTAAATGTGCAGAACAGAATACATGAGATGAAACAATTGTAAATATGAGGTTGAACTTAATCTGTAGTGGGGAAAAAAATACTAATGGGCTATCAAGGAAATAAAATTACATGAAAAGTATTCTCTGCTTTGGATAAGGATACCAGACGAGCTGAAGTTTTGAGAGGCACTTGTTCTTTGAAGTGAATGGCTTCGTAATTCCTATCTTCTTCAGAGCTGTTTTTTTTCAATGTCAAACTAGGTCACTTTGCATAGTGACAGAGGAGGGAGATGACAGTTAATGTCCTGCCAGCCCATTTTCTTGCCCCTATGTGGCTGTGTGGGGCTCAAAGCCCTGAGTGTCCAGTCTAGTGAAGAGAGGAGACAATGTGAGCAGTAAAAGCTGCTGCTCAAGTCCAGTTGTGCTCTGCTTTTCTCCCTGCCTCGTCACCCCAGCAGGAGGGGAGAGCTCACATCTGCTCGAGAAAATGTGAACAGTTTGAAAACATATAACTCAAATATAGCATTAAACAAAACCGAACTTCAAAGTCCCTGTAGGGTCACGTTCTTGGCCATTACTACCCTACTGCTAGAGAAAAACAAGCACTAGCTGCATATTTCCAAAGCTCTAGAAGAATTCCTGTTACTTTTCTGTAAGGCTGCCTTTTGTGAGTGGTGTTGAGGTTATATTTGAAATAAATGAAATGTTACTTACCATGTATTTAATTTCCTAATTGCGAACCAGCAGAAAGACGTGTAATTATAGACAAAGGAAATATATAATTATGGACTGTGGGAAATGTGTATTATTTACTTGATAAGTGATAATGGCTTTTCCAGATGCTTGACAGTGTGTTGTCCTAAGACCTTTTCAGAGAATCATCAATGGAAAGGTCGCTGGTCATATTAATTCTAGCAGCCGCTTGTAATCTGAATTGTGGTTTGGTGCTCTAATTGCAAGTGGATCTTGTACCTCTAGAAGCCTGGTGCAAAAGTACTTGGGGTTGGAAGGAGAAGACTTGCCTGATAATACAAAAATAATTGGCGGGCACCTCTATCTCACTTAGGGCATCAGCATTAGGGGTCTATTAAAGAATTGAATGAATGTTTGTAATCACTCTCTAGTTCAGAATTTGCAATGGTCCTGTACTTTCAGCAAAGTAAATGCTGTCAGGTCTGTAGAACAGAAAGCTGATGGTGGCCATTCCTGCACAGGAGCTACCACATAGGGAGCCTTCGGTTGTTTTGTCCCCCTTCTTGAAAAGCCACAGAAGAGGTATAGGCAAGAGATAATCAATGATGTGCTGGGCTAGGCAGTGCTGCATGCATGCTCTGTCCCTGTGTCCTCTGGGTGCCACTTGAGTCATCATTTGAGACAACACTGCTCAGTGGTTCTCCAGTTTGAGTCTGTGTGGAAGGCAGGATTCCTGCTTCTGCTGTCAGCTGTTGTGCAGGTGTACGTGTGTAAGGGAGAATCTTAAATGCAACTTTTACGAATCCTGGAGCGTTGCCTTTCTCTGAGAGATGGCACGGTCAGGTATGAAGACGGTGTGGCCATTTAAGAACACCTGGTCAAACAATCTTCTGCCTGCCCCTGGTTTTCATTAAACAGAAACCAAATCTCGGCTGAGAGAGAAAAGCAATCGTTGGTCTAATGACAAATATTTCTCCTTTAAATTTCTTCTAGCCAGAAATGACGTTTAAAAAAGACATTTCAATTAAAAACAGATGAAACTGAGATGTCTGTAGAAGGCTATTTGATGTGCTGTTTGAGACTGTGAAGGCTCTTTTTGAGATGTCGTGACTCAGAACTAGTACGTTGATGAATAGTAACCAGGCGTACTTTAGGATTTGTGGGTTTTCAACTCTAAGAAGTCATTCATTTTTTCTGGCTCATATCTTAACTATGCTTACTCAGATAGGATTTTTTTTTTTTAAACAGAAGTTTCCCTTTCATCAATCTAATATCTGTCAAATGGGGCTTGAAAATCCTATTACACAAAATGACTGAGAATAACAGATGTTCAGTATCCTTTGAAAATCAGAGCCATATTTTTTGGGGACAACTTGTACAAAGATTTTTGACAGAAATCAATGTGCAGCTGCGAGACTGGAGTGCTGTGGAAGGCCACTCAAGATAATCTGACGTGGAATGCAATTAAAAAATAAAAACATGTCGTCAATGAAAATACATCAAAATCTTGTCATTCAATTGAGGGTTCCTTTTTGTTTGTACATTCATAATTCATGAAAGTCGGGGATCAGAATTACACATAAGAGAGGGAGTAGGTTTCAAGCATGGCTGCAAAGGAGAAGCGTGTTTCTTGGCAGAAAGCATTTGTAAAAGCACGTGCTGCCTAATGCTCTTATGAAGCTAGCTTTTGTTCACTGTGCAATTCCTGTAGGTATCCGAATGTAGCTGGCCGGTACGACAAGCGCCCAGCCTGCACAATCTCTATGCTGTCTGTAAGAACATGCACAACTGGCTACAGCAGAACCCCAAGAACGTGTGTGTCATCCACTGTATGGTAAGTACAGCCGAATGTAACCGGATTTTCAGACCTGTGGGTCTTATGTCATACTGCGTGTTGCACATCTAGAGTCTGTGTACGAGGATGGTGACAATTTCTAAAAGGAAAAGAAATGTGATAAAACCAGCCCCCATAGAAAGGGGCTTTATTTGCAGCTCCATAGCTAACCTGGGAGACCTAGCACTGAACACGGAGCAGTGTAAGGTCAGAGAAGTTGCAATTGTTCCAGCAGTGAACTATGAGCCTGTGATGGCTTGAACTTCTCTCAAGAACTGACTGTAAGGATTGTCAGCCTCCTATTGCTTTGTGTTTAATTGTATGTAGTCACAGGACTAAACTCAGCTCTAGACGGAGGGTTGCTGATGGAAGTGCAGGAGCAAACACATCTTTGGGAATTCTGTTTAACTGCAAAACTGAGGTGGTTGTCTCTTGCCATGGCTGCTTGTCAGACCTGGCTGAAGACATGCAGTTGCCTTCTGCCCCTCGTGGTGCACCACAGCCAGCTGGGCTGCTGACTCCCCCCTAAGGGCTGTTCAGGACTGGGTAACACGTAGATCTGATGCATGAGGGTGCTGTCATTCTGTATGACTAGCCTGTAATTTACCCCACACCACCTTTTATGTTGACAGTAATGCCCAAGAGGAGAGTTCTGTTTTGCTCCTGGAGCCTAAATTAAATCCAGGAGGCTGTCAGTTTTCATCAGTGTAAACTTGGGAGGAACTGGGGAAATGACTGATCCCAAACTGCGTAAACCTTACGTATGAGTCTGGCAGTTCCTGCCTCATGTAGCGCAGCCAGCAGCTCCAGGATACAGGTTCGTCTCAAACAGAGGCTAAGATGCACTTGTTGCCTCCAGTCCTGGAAATTTAGCTCAAGAATCAAATTCCTTTACTGTCCTTTGGGCAACGAATGTCAGGGTAATGCTGTAAAAGATGGTGAGTCCTTCTGAATATTTTCTGATGAGTCTGGAGAAGCCTGCTTAGCCCAAGTGAAACTGAGAGATCTTTCCAGAGGCAGGGGCTGGACTTAAAAAGGCAAATAGTCTGTTAACCTTGAGTAGATCCTAGGCCTGGGCCAGGAATGGTATGGCAAATCCTACAGCTGGAGACAAAACATGCTGCTGGGCATTGAAGCCAAATCTGAGCCATCCTCGGCTTTGGCTGCTTTTTGGATGTCAGCTTTGAGCCAGGCCACTGCAGCTCACTGAAGTCCTAGGCAGTAAACAAATGACACAGGACTGGAAACTCCTTGTCATCATGCAATTTCTTACTAGGCTTTCTGGAGAAATTATTTTATGTGACTTAGGGAACAGTGGAGAGTGTTCTGCTGAAAATAAAGGACATCTCTGATACTTACTCATTTCTTCCTCCCACCCCACTCTAATTAACAGGATGGCCGTGCAGCCTCAGCAGTTCTGGTCAGCGCGATGTTCTGTTTCTGTCACCTCTTCTCTAATCCAGGCCCTGCTGTGCAGCTGCTGAACACAAAGAGACCTGGAATCGTACTGTGGCCATCTCACAGGAGGTAGAGTGGCTAAATGCCATGCAGGAGAGCTATTTTCCTCGCACTGAACGCTGCACGAGTATCTGTGTGCATTTTGTCAATGTGTCCCTGGCCCCTAGGCTGAGATATGCATTCAGTTATCACTTTGTTCCCCACAAAAAAAAAAAGAAGTGGTAAAGTAGTGATGAGGCACTGGAGCAGTTTTCCAGGGCATCTGTGGGATCTCTGTCCTCAGAGATCCTTGGCTGGGTATCACCTTGAGCAGTATAATCCAGCTCTGGGGTTAGATGCTACATTAAAGTTAGTCCTGCTTTGAGCAAATACCTTCAGAGGTCTCTTCCAACCTGAGTTATTGTCTGATTTTATGAAATAACGCATGTGAGCTGAAGGGTGTGCACACGGTATGCCCCATTTTCTCCACCTAAACCAGCCTGAAGGTGCTGGCAGGAGGCAACAGACCGAAAATCCAGGATTCCTGTTGCAGCTTGAGCCGTACTCATGCATTAGTTGTGTAACTTAGCTTTGACAGGTCTTAAATGATATTTATGGCCACTTCCATTTCACTCACATTGATGTAATAGTAATGGAGGAATAAATGTTCCAAACCCTTTGTGCTCTGGCTCGGGAAAGCTGACAAGTCTGTAGTTAACAGGACCTTGGTGAATTCCCCTCCCTGTGTCAGCCTCATCCTTACAGGAGTTTAAACTGTAAAAATATCTTGTTTATGATTTCCATTAAGCAGAGGCAAAAGTGCCTGTCAGAGCAAACGGAAGATGTAGTGTTATGTAGGTAGTAATAACAATCCTTTGGTACATGACTAACAAAGTACTTCATCTGGTATGTGCATGCAGAATAGAAGGTGAACTTCTACTGGTAAAGCAGGAAAAAACCATTGCTCTGCACCTTCACTCCTAAAAGGTGCAGAGAAGTGACCTTCAGCTTGGAGCTAGAGGGTAATTTCCTTCCCCTTGGGCTGTAGTTCTCGTAATCAAACACAAATGGGAGTGTAAATTTTGTGCCAGCTGCAAACCTGCTGGAGTATACGGGAACTCCCACGCTGCGACTGTGGAAGAGTTGCACGTTTAGTGGACGTCAGGGTAGACTTCAAGTACAAAATGAAAATTGGTTGCCTGGGATGGAGATTTCAGTAATGGCTTTCTCTGCCTGCAGATACATCGGATACATTTGCGATCTGATAGCAGACAAGCCCATCATTCCTCACTGCAAACCGCTTACTATCAAGTCAGTCACCCTCAGTCCAGTCCCCTGTTTCAACAAGCAAAGAAACGGGTGCCGGCCCTTCTGCGACATCCTCAGTGGAGAAACCAGAATCCTTACCACGTCCCAGGAGTACGAAAGAATGAAGTGAGTTGCTGTGATCTCCTGTCATCCTCAGGAGCTTAACGCAAGGAGGCTTTGGTTTTGCTGTAAGGTACCTGAGGTCTGTGCTGCAGTCGTTGTCAGACTGCCTGATAATCATGGAGTGCAGATAATTAATTGAAGGCTGGTGCCTAGTGTTGAAATAAACTGCCAGTCAGCTGGAAGTTAACGTGCAGTGGGATATCTTCACTGAGATGGTTCAGGGCTATGCTGGCTTCCCCTGTGAAGTGTTTGCTTCACCTCACCCTAACGTTAAGTGGAGCGCTGAGCATGGCTTCTGTTTGCTCGGCCTGCACGAGATGATAGCTTTATGTTGACGTTGTTTTTGGGTGGTAATGATGTTATGGAAGGGAGCTTAACTGTGGATTTCCTTCTCATCCCCTCAAAGAGAATACCGTGTGCAAGAAGGGAAAGTCCTAATTCCACTGGGAGCCACTGTCCATGGAGATGTTGTTGTTTCTGTCTACCACATGAGGTCAACCATTGGGGGACGCCTTCAAGCAAAAGTAGGAGTTTAACTTCTCTTGCATGGTAGAGGCAAAGTAGTTAAGTAAGAGGGGGCTAAGGATGGGGCCTATGAATGCATGTGGCACTCATGATGTAGAAAGTTTTCTGAGCATAGACAGAAAACACAAATTTGATTGTTTCCAAGTGAAAATGAAGAACAGCATTTGGAGAAGTCCATGATGCCTCTGGGGTCTCTTTATGGCGTCAGTGTGTACTGATGGTGTGTAGGATCCTTCCAGCTGATGCAGAAGACAGAAACAGCTCTATCAGTAACCAGCTAAGGGCAAAACACCACCAAAGCTTCTAACTACTCAGCTTAAATGAGTATAGCTTAGTGAGCTGTCGCTCCTGTGTGGTGTCTGTGTTGCTTGTTCTAGAACAGCCTTCACCTTATTGATCATTAGGGCAAAAAGGCAATTTGTGCTGATTGGGCAGCCGTGGGGATGGGAAAGACTGTATAAGCCAGAGGCTGGCCAGGCAGCCACCCTCCCCGTAGACAAAAGACCTCTCTACGCTGGCAGATCAAAGAAATGGGAGGCAATGGAAACTAGGGGGAGAGAATAGAGGGGCGTGGGTTCACCCACAGGGGAGTGAGTTCACCCACAGCATAGTAACAGTGCTGAAAGTGAAAATATTTATTGGTCTATGCAGTTCTAGGATTTCAGATTGACTTTAAAATGCTGTTCTCTGAGTCTTGTAATTGCAGAAGAGGAATTTGGAAATGCAGGCTGTTCGGACTAGCAAACTTTTCTTGGGTTTGCGAAAACTGAATCAGTGGTTGTGATAGACAACTCGCTCCATTAACCTATTGTAGCAATGAGGTTTAGTTGGTTTAATCAGTGAAATAATTTGAATTGTTGTGACTTAAAGCGTGAAAAGTGATGGAGGGAAGTGGGGGGAAACAAATGTTTTCCCAGCTGCTTGGAGTACCACCTCATTTGCTCCCTGCAGGCAGATCAGGCAGAACAGCTTCAGCCTGCAGCTACCAGCTGGGTGTGGTGGCTGCGTTCTCCAGTGGTCACTGTATCCACTGATACTTTAATCTGAGATCTTAATAATTTTCCTGAAGATATGTTTGAAACCTTAATATTCAAGTTGCAGAGTGACTCATGAATGTTTCTCTTCTTAATTCATCACTGGTGCTGCTTGCGGTATAGATGACACTTTACTGAAGCTGCTACTGCAAGTGAAATGGTCTTGTATGTTCCTGGGGTACAAACCTGTTTCTCCGATGTGTTTAATGGAAATATATCAGCTTCATTTAAGTGCTAAAATGTCAAGTAGATCCGAGAAATGAAGACCTAGTCCTGAATGTTGTGAAGGTGCTCCACTGTCTGCAAGCAGCAGCAAAATTTGAGGCCAGTGGAAATATTGGGGTTTGAGAAGGGAAAGCTCTGCCTTCTGTAAAACAATGAGTTAGCTTTTGTAGCAGTTATAATTATTCTATGTAGTAACAGGTAGTAAGGTAGACTTAATAGTCTGTATGTGCAGGGAACAAATATTTTAATTTCATCAGTTTAAGCTCTTGTTCAGTCTGGTGCTTTGTTTTCCAGATGACCAACACACAAATATTCCAAATTCAATTTCACACTGGATTCATAGCGCTGGGAACAACCACATTAAAATTCACCAAGTGAGTATTTTAAGCTGAGCATTAATCAAACCTGAAGCATAAAAGCCTTATGAAGGCTGAAGGAGAATGTTCACAGCTGAAACATGAAAGTCTGTCTGTGTGCATCTATTGAAAGACTGTATGGATTTGCAGAAACATCCTTTTCTTTCTAATTGACCAGTTCTTGTCCCCATTTAGACCTGAACTGGATGCCTGTGACTCTCCAGACAAATATCCCCAGCTCTTTCATGTCATACTGGAGATAGAAATACAATCTACTGATAGACAAACAGAATTAACTCCTCCTTGGGAGAACTTCACAACAAAAGACATCAATCCAACCATTCTTTTCTCCTCTCATCAGGAGCATCAGGACACTCTTGCTTTGGCAGGTCAGAGCTGCACAGGTTTACTCACTTGATTTACATGCTCACCTAGACGCTGAAATTTGTTTTGATTTATTTTAATTTTTATTTCTTTATTTTGGTGTTCTGTGCTACAGGTAAAGGTCCTACAGATTCACCCCCGGACAACATCAGAAACGTTGGACAGAGTGCATTCTTCTCATCTCTCAGCTGGCAAGGTATGCAGACTTTAGTCTTTAAAGTAAAATCTGCTTAGAATGATATAAACAACTTTTTTTTCCCCCTCCCTGAAGCACAGAGGGAGGCTGAAAGATCTGACTGTAACATGCCTTTCACATTAGATCAGTGCATTGCTGGTCACACCCGTATGTTGCAATTGAGTGGAAATTAATTTCCTACAATGTCCCCTTCAAACATCGTCTGCTCGTGCTGTGTGTGACAGGCTATTGACATAGTTCTAACGTAAACCTTTGCCCTAGGCATCCTTGATGCTAAAACAAAATTCAGCTGCTTTTTGCTAATGTTGTACTTCATATATGAGGTGCTGTGAGAATGCAGCGCTGAGAGGGTGCCTGTCAGAGAGGCCATCCAATAGCGCCGAATGCCTCAAAACCCTCACGGTGGTGCCAAACGCAGCGTTCCTCCCGTGGCCCCAGGGATATGTTCGGTACGAACCTGGCCTAGGTTCCAAAGCTAGGAAGGTGGTTTATGTTACTGCTCCTTTTTAATGAGCTTTGTTTTGCCTGGTTTGTGAGGCATGGCTGGAGATCACCATGGATGCTTGGTCCTGACCCAGAAACTTGCTCAGTTCTCCTCTGTGCCTGCTCTTCAGACTTCAGGAGAGCCAATTAACCTCCCTCTGTGTTTCCTGATCAATAACACTGACTGCTTACAATGCAGGCCAGCAAAGACTTTAAATTAATCTTTACCATGGCAGCGTTTTGTTAGGTTTCATTCTCAGTAGCTTTTTGTTCTACTTGTAAGCTGATTTTTATGGGAGCTTTGTGATGAAAAAACTAACAGCTACCTAATTTTATTTTTAATCGTCGTTTAGATCAGAAATCTGACAAAAGTAGCTCTCACCCCACCTCAGAGGATCGAGCAGCGTTGGTGCATGAGGAAAGCGAACAGTCAGATGACGAACTCTTGTCCCTTTCCAGTCAGCACAGTAATGCCAGTGGTGACAAGCCTCACGGGACACCAAAACACAGCAAAAAGCAGCAAGAGCCTCCGGCACCACCCCCGCCTGAAGACGTTGACTTGCTGGGGCTGGACGGTAGCCCCATGAGCAAGAGTTTTCCCTCGCAGCCCGCCGCTGCCCCCTCTAACTCAGACTTGCTGAATGATTTGTTTGGGGTTGGCGGGTCAGGTTCCCAGAGTCAAAGTGGACAGCCCGCTGCTGAGGAGGTCTTTCACGTGGGGGGACCTGGATCGGTGCAGTCAACTCCTCGGCGTTCTGCAGCTTCGGCGTCTCCATCCCCGTCCCCAAGGGCAGGAGAAGGTAATGCTGGCTGGGCCTTGCGTGTGACATGGGGTACGTGCTTGAGAATGCCACCTGGGTGATCTGCTCCAGGCTGTTCGTTGCTCCTTGGGTACACTCATTTCGTGAAACTAAGAGCCAGGAGGGATCCCAAGAGGCCTCCCAGCTCCTCTGCTCTGAGACAGGAGTCAGTGCATCGTCACAGCCATGAACACAAAGCAGATCGCCGGTCTCTTGGGTTTTGGTTAGACCTGCAGTGCTTTGGATTTTTTTTTTTAAATTTTTTTTAACTTCAGTGGGTCTAGAGCGATGGGCTTGTTTTGGACTATGAAATGTGGCTACACACTTCTGCTGTTTCCGGTCATTCTGCAGACAAGATAGGCAATATGAGAATATTTTTTAAATTATTTTTTTATCTTTGTTGTTCCAAAGATTGAAATCAGACTGGTGGAGGGAATGGTTGAATAGATACTAGGAAGAGGGATCTTTTGGAGGGTTAAGTGAGCGGAGGAGGGTAAGTGAAAACCACGTGTAACTGAATAGGGTAAAGATTCCAGTCCAAGTTGCTCAGATTCACTGAGGGTCTCTGGAATAGGTGGTCGGTTTTGCCAAAGACAAAACGAGAGCAACTGGCCCGCTCCGACAGCAGGTCTCTGCACCATGCTTAACTGCACAGCCTCCCTGGGTTTGGTTTGCCTAATCCTTTATGTTACAGCTTGAGAGCTGACATGTTGTCAACGCGTGCATAATTCAAAGAGCACAGTATGCTTACTTTACTTTTTCTCAGCAACTAATAACTTAAAGTATTTGCAATGCCTGCCAACTTTCTTGTACAGAAACAGTATTTTTTTTTTTCATTTTGTTAAGGAGGCACTGGCGTGAGTGATGCTGTAGCTGACGTCAGTGGCACCTTCCAGAGGCTGGCCGTGCAGCAGTCATTGTACATGGTTAGTGATTTTGTTTTCTCAAATTTGTTTTACAGCAACTGCCTTTGATCCATTTGGAAGTAGCCCTAAGCAAGCTGGTCCAGACCTTCTGGGTTCCTTTCTTGGTTCAGCAAATGTCCCTGGTGATCCTTTCCTTCAGGCAACGAGAAGTCCTTCACCAACTGTGCACAGCGATCCCTTTCACATGGGTAGGAAATTGAGGATCTTCTGGTGTATTTAAGTAAACATGAAATGCTGCTTTTAAATTGTGATGGAGCCATTAAGTACAAACCAACGCTTACCATGAAATGACTGTAAACCACACAAACCCCACTACACAGGAAAGGGCCTTTTGTCTCTAGACTTAAAGCATATTCATATTTGAAGTGTGGTAGGACGAGACTTGTTTTGTTCAAGTCTTATACTTAATTAATAAGCTATTTGTATACATGAGAAAAGAGGCCATGAAGAATGTCTGCCTGTGTATTCCTGTGGTTATGAGGTCTTGTTTGAACAAACTGCCATTAATTGAACTAAACAGAGCATGGCATATTAAGCCTGCTAGAGAAAACACATGTCCTTTGGTGACTTTAGTTAAAGATATCTGCTTTCTTTAGATCTGATACTAATCCTGGCCAAATTCCCAGTTAAATTTGACTCTCTAAATTCTCGTTTGAAGAGAATATTATTTTTTCTTTGGGCTCTTTTCATCTTTTTCTTCATTTGAAATAATGTCCCTTAGCTGTCCGTTTCTCCCCCCGTGCCAAAACTTAATGTTGTAACCTTCTCTGACTGAAACACATTCAGATACTAATTTGTTTGTGTCTGACCATCTAACACATGTCCCTTGGGTAAGAAAGCCTCCCTGGAAAGTCAGAATGACAAAAGGGGGAATTAATGTGTTGCTGGCACTGCTTACATCCTTGCTTTGCCAAATTAGGGTAGTGGATATTAACTCTGTGAATAAGACATTCGGGTCACACTTGGAGCTGGCTGCACTAATGAAAGGAATTTAAATGGTATCCCAGCACGATGAGGTATTAGATTACAACACTAGTGTCTATGTATAATGAAAAGCTGGCAGGGTGAACTGTATAGGTGGACAGACTTTGATACAGGGTTAAAGAAAAGACTGCTTTCTTTATGGCTTCCATCCGTGTGGGTGCTGTTCTGCTGTATTTGTGTTCTCCATCCTTGCCCTTTGCATATAGAATATTTGCTGGGGTTGTGTTGTATTCAGAAAGGCAAAAACCCGTGTTATTCTGGTGATAAGGTTATATAAACCTACATACAAAGCCTCTGGCCAAAGTTGCCATGAAATTAAGACTGCACATCTATGTCCTTCCCCGCTTACCTCTGTATAGTATGAGATCAGAAGCAAATTGTAAATATGTAATGTCCTTTGTGGGGCAGAAGTTCACTGCAATTAGCAAATGGTAAATGGACACAGCCCTGTACTGTCTCTCTTGCTTCTTGCTCCCTACTCTTCCTATTATGTTGTTTTTGCTGTATTGCTTTGAGATATTTATACATAGTCATTCTGCTTAGCTTCTAGCACACCAACGGTTTCCATACAACCAGATGTTTCAGGTGGTTGGGACTGGCCCAGCAAGCCAGGTACGTATCGTAAGAACCTAAGGACACTTAAGAAACCCTTAGTGAACCCTGAGAGAGGAGAGGCAGGTGGAAGATGCTACCAGTGACTGCAGACAATGAGTTGCCACTTTCTGATGCTTAGCACATTAATACAGCAAAGCTTCGATCAGGATTTTGGTTTTGTCTGAACTGCAGCAGGTACACTGCCCCTATTGTCCTCGTCTCCCAGTCATCCATGCGTGGATGTGGCTAGAGATTGCTAAACTTCAAAAATCTGTCTTTCCTTCCTCAGAAGACCAGGGCCTGAGGTGGGACAGGTGCTAGGTGAGGGTGCATGCAGTTGTGTTTTGTTAAGATGTGGAGTCAAGAGAAGGACCTGGGAAGTGCTGTGCGTTCCTTGGATGCTGCTAAATAACAGCATGATTCTTTTTACTCCTGGGAGAGTATGTGTGTCCTACCAAAACTTGCTTCCTGAAGGCTTTTAGTTCTTAAAATATATCCATTTATCATAATTACTCTGTCACTGCAGACAGTCTAGGGAATGTTCTTGTTGCTGAGCCTAATTGTGAGTGGGAGTGCAAGTAGTCTGGGCCAACGCTGAACTGAGAGTGCTTAGGAACCTGACAACAATATACTTAATTTTAACAGCAGTCTTGTAACATTATGTGACTGAGCACTGGTTAAGAGCTGCACTCAGCTAAAATAAGGATAAAAACTGAGGTGTTTTTTTTTTTTTTGTTCCCCCTTCCTTTCTTTAAGGTGGCCTAGGTGTGGGAAGCAGGTCAGCTGCCACCAGTCCTACAGGATCCCTCCATAGCACCCCTACTCATCAGCCTAAACCCCAAACACTGGATCCATTTGCTGACCTGGGGACTCTTGGAGCAAGTTTAGCAGGTTTGCATCCTTTACAAAAAACGTTACCAGCTTCCTCTGTTTTAGAGAAATAAAATGAACAACTTGATATGTGACAAAGAACTCTGGGTTTTCTCAGCCTAGCTGCATGCCAGTGCCACATTCAGGCATTCCCTCCTGCCTAACTCCCTGTAAGTTTTTTTTTTGATGGAACATCAGTAAAAGCACAGGTTTGCTAAAAAAAAGTGCTAACAACCTGTTGGGACCTTGTAGGCTACATGGTTTGCAAAGTGAAGCCTCAGTCTCAGCAGCATCCTTAGACAGAAACTCTTGATACTGATCAGTTTAACTCCAACTGCAGAACTGTTGCTGCAGACCCTGGAGCAGTACCTGGGAACAGATGCTGGCTCTTCAAAGCTACTGGGGTCCTTGAGGAAATATTTTGTCCTTCTAGCCTTGACTCGCTTTCCTCCTTTTCTGAGGAAGCCTGTGGTACCTCACTAATCTGCCTCCAATTTACAGTACTATCGGAAGGTGGAGTCCAAATCCATTTTCATTTGCACCTGGCCACAAAGGACTGTTTACTTGACTCTTAGACAAGCATTTTCTCCATGTTTTATCTCACAAAACTATCAGCAAACCCTCAGCCCCAACATTTAAAAAGTCAATTTTGACAAATGATTTAAGTTTTCCTTAAAACCCAGCATGTCAGTCTCTCTGACTCTGGTAAATAGATTTTTCTTCCCTTTGTCACTGCCCTCAGCTCTTTGCAAGCCATTGTGGTTTTATCTGATGTTTGTTTTCTCCTTTGCGTCAGTACCAGCATGGTTCTGGAATTAGGTTTCCCAGTTCCCTCTGCTGGATCACTAGCTGCTCTGCAGGAGCAAAATAAAAAGAATGCCAAGACTCATGTCAGAGCGGTTGAGGTGCTTTTAAAACATGTATTCTGTAGCGAAGCTATGGAGTTCAAAAACAAATGACTTGGCTTGCACAGGATATTTAACCACATTTTTGTTGTTCATAACTAAGTCAAAAGCACTTGACCCACTTTCCATGGCATGTTCCAGAGCTCAAAGTTAAGTGTGAAGATTAGTTTCAAATAATAAAACATCAACACATTAAATATCACCCAGCACAAACTAAATCAGAGAACTATCCCCTAAAGTAGCAAGGTGCTGAAACACACACCTCTGTGGGATAATACCACAGCAGCACGGCATAAGGAGATACTATTTCAGCGTGTCACCTTGATGGTGCCACTATAACACAGCAGCTGTGGTTCCCAGCTAGCTGTGTGTCCCTGTCCCTGCTTTTCCCCAGTAAGTTGCTGCTCTGATATCACTGCGAGCTCCAAAGGCGGGTGCTGTCTTTTAAGCAGTTTGCAGAGCAGTGGCAGGAAAGTTGCAGGGCTTTGCGTGATGTTGCGAAAGTACGTTTGTGGCAGAGCGGAAAGTGGAAGCCAGCTGCCTGGGGGATTTTGTTTAGGTTCCCTTTTTCGGAAAGTGAGTCATTGCCCTGTTTTCTAATGCACGCCCTCACTCCTTTTCCCCTTACTGTGCAGGTGGGCCTTCGTTTGCCAGTAAACCGACCACGCCAACAGGCATGGGCGGAGGATTCCCCACCTCGCCGCAGAAGCCCTCTCCCCAGCCCATGGGCGGCAGCAGTTGGCAGCAAGGAGCCGGCTACGGCTGGCAGCAGGCACAGCCCAAAGCCCAGCCAAGCATGCCTCATGCCTCTCCCCAGAACAAGCCCAATTACAATGTGAGTTTCTCTGCAATGCCGGGAGCACAGAGCGAACGTGGAAAAGGACCAGCTAATGCTGGTAAGCATTTCAGAGTTCAGTGTCCAAAAGGTTGGCTCTTTGCAATACCGCTTTAATGCTCAGACACCAAAACAGGCTAGAGTCTGGCAAGCAAGTCATGCTGATCATTTGATATATGAAGTTCAACACTAGTTGTCCTGTCCTAGACTGTAAAGCATGCTAACACTCAGAAAATCCTGGATTAAAATGGGTGATTATGATAATTCTAAAGTAGCATTAGCTTATACCTCTTTTGTGAGAATCTACATATATTCATCAGCACTGTGAGACTGGTATAGTGATAAGTGTGTGGGGGGTGGCTTGGGTGGAAAAGCTGTGTTAAATAAACCTGTGTTGTGAGAACAACTTCTTGCTTTTCAAGATTCAAAACCAAAAGTGTCTGCAGATTTCGAAGATCTATTATCTGGTCAAGGTTTTAATGCTCACAAGGACAAGAAGGGGCCCAAAACAATAGCTGAGATGAGAAAGGAAGAAATGGCTAAGGAAATGGACCCTGAAAAACTAAAAGTAAGCAACGTTCTTGTTTATGCTCTTAGCGATTCAATCTGTCTTTCACTCTCATCATGCTGGAGGCTGCTTAAACACCGCTCCTGAAAGGTGGAGGGGGGCAGTCAGTCACTGGCCTTAGTGCCTGTGAGGGGCAGCGGAACAAATGGAAAGATCATCTAGTGCCAGAAGCTGTGCTCCTGTTTTAGCACTTAGTCTAGTGCGCATCCTCCACGGCATTGCTGGATGGTGAGCACACATAGTATCTCTCATCCTTGTTTTCCATAAGATAGGTGTCTAAACTTGGTACTGTCGTGAACTGCTGTGCTCCCTATTTGCATCCCAGACAGCAATGTGATCAGAAAACAGTCGGATGCTGCAGGTATTGGAGAATATCTTAAAGAATCTCCACTTTCTCATCAGAATGAGAGATACCACGTAGAGAAAGGAGTGAGTTTTTCTAAAAATAACACCCTCTCTTCTGAAATCGCTGCTCTTTCATCTGGCTTATTTGTAAGAAGCTGCCTGTTCTTCTGCCAAACCCAGCTTTTGGCCAAATGAGGGACCTTGCCTCATAACGAGACTGCCTTGGGGCAGAAAGTGAGAGCTTCCTGCTGTTTGTTCATACAATACATTTTCACACCTTTCCTGGAGAGGTGAATATCCTTTGGAATGCAATTAAAACTCCAAGGATGCATTTCTGTCCTAAGCGAGACTGTGGCAAACAACAGTGGCTTGCTCAGTTCATGGCTGCTGGTCTTCCACATTACTCCAGCTCTGATTAGCAGGCACAGCTGATTGACCTAAACCTCGGTCTCATTAATCTTGTCCACTTTGGAATTCTTACTTTTCTCCAGAATAAATTGCCAAACTACAGGTCTATTATGAAGGGAAGGAAATTAATTCTGCCCCACTCTGCATTGGGAATATAAAGCCACAAATTATAATTACAGAAAGATACAGAACTGAGAGTGAAAGCCCAAAGCAAAAGCCAAGCAAACTTCTAAAAACCAGAAAAACCGAATGTGTGGTTATTATTATTTTTTCTTTAACCTTTTGGAAAGTCTTTAACATTTGGAAAGCGTGTGCCAGCAACCGTGCTGGACGCTACCATCAGCCACTTGTAACTGAGCTGGACAGCAGTCAAGCCATCAGCTGGGCACACTTCTCTCAATTCATGAGCTGTACAACTTCAGCTATTCATGTGGTACCGCTTAATGTCTGCAACGTTTTCCCCTCAGCAAACCGCAGAATTACTGAAGCATGATTCTCCATTCCCAATACCGTTCACTTTGCTCTGATGCATTTTGATTCATGGAATCACTTCTTAAGCCTCAGAATCTATTTACACTTTGGTTTTCGTGTTTGCATCCCTGTCCTCCTCCCTTTCTGTGACTGTGGGCTAAAATGGCAACCACTAAGGGGGACTACATCATGTAGGGAAGGGCTTTATTTGACTGCTGGATTGCAGATTAATAAAAAAATAGGCACATGGACAGAATTTGAGGCTTCTGACTTAGAGTTTAAAAGGATTTGCAATGAAGCCAGTTTTCAGCATGAGTCTTTTGTGCACGTCTAGAGTGAAGTCTTCTAAAGATGTGTATCCACAGCAGAGTTCCAGTCAAGCTTATTTTTAAGTATGCAGTTAAGCTTGCCGAAGAGCCACACAGTTAAACATTTCATTTACTTTTGACTATTCCATCTAATGATTGTTCAGAAGTGTTCTTAGCAGTGGACCACCTCAGTAATTTTGGCAGGGGTGTTGCTCTGGGTGTGTCTCAGCTTTCAAGTGGTGATATGAAAATTAAAGAACAGATTGACGGATATCTTCAACAAATATCTCCCAAAGGCTTTCAAAGCTTAGGAAGAAATATGAGATGCTCCTTGCAGTCATTGCTTTTCAAATGTAGAAACGTTTTCCTACTGGAATATCTAACGTAAGGCGTAAATTGAGAGTCATGTTCTTCTCTTCAGGTCCTGGAATGGATTGAAGGGAAGGAGAGAAATATACGAGCGCTGCTGTCCACAATGCACACTGTCTTGTGGGCAGGGGAAACCAAGTGGAAGCCTGTGAGTATGGCAGATCTTGTAACACCAGAGCAAGTGAAGAAGGTCTACCGGCGGGCAGTGCTTGTCGTTCATCCCGACAAGGTAAGATTTTCCTAGTTCACACTGATCAGAAATTGTTACTGTCCTCAAAAAAACAAGGTTAATTATGAAGTGTTAAATGTGGTTGAATAATTAATTGGTACAAGCAAGTTTGTAGAAACATTCTCGTTCAAGATTTTTTCAAGATTTAAAGGTGAGAACTGCAACCGTGTCCGGTCCCAGGTCTGTGCTTGGTACAAGCCACTCTGAGCAAGAGATTCTCGCCCTCACTTTGACTCTAAGCTGCGTTTCTGGTGAATGACAGTCCAGAATATTGTGCCTGCTAGAGGAGACGGGGCTGTGGTGAAGGCGTATGAAAGGCAGGGGTGGGTCCTACAGTTGAACTTCTAAAACGGAAGAATCAGGTTCTGATTATCAGACTTGTGGCTTCTGGTCTTGCTGCTTACACTTAGCAGCCTGCATGCAGTGACACAATCTAGGAAACCGTCTGGTGGTGAGGCTTCCACCTTGAAGGAAATGGAGGCTCTGAGGTTTTCAGTGCAGTGGGTGTCAAGGCTTGAGAAGATGCAGGCTGCAGAGAGGATTGCGGGGCTACTGCTTTTATGAAGGGACTGTGTCAACTGGTAGCCCTCCCCCTTCAGTGAAGGTAAAGTGACTCTTGCAAAGCTTAAAGTTTTTTACCCCTCTTGGGACTGCATTGCTTTACTCTATCACATCTGGGGGGCTATCAGCTCTGAGGGGCAAAAGAGCTGGAGAGCTAAGAAACTTCTCAGCTATGAACAAGGTAAGCAGCCCTCAGCTGTAGTTTTTTCTTGTCAAAGGAAAAAATGAAAACAATTTATGGAAAGTGAACGATAACTGCTTGAGAATCTAACTGCACAGAGGTCTGCTTCTGGTAGTTTCACTTGGTAAATGTGATATCTCTGTTTCTGTTTTTGTTCTAGGCCACTGGGCAGCCATATGAACAATATGCAAAGATGATATTTATGGAGCTAAATGATGCCTGGTCAGAATTTGAAAACCAAGGACAAAAACCCTTGTATTAGATACTTTCCCAGTCTCCACTACAGACCTGTGCTAGTGCTTGTATAGTCTCTTGTCACAAATGTCACAGATCAACCAAACTCTGGCTGGAAATTCAGAAGTTTCAGAAAACTAAGAGCCTAATACTTATCATGAAGAACAAGAGAAAGGTTTCCTTATACTTGTTTCAGGAATCCTGAGCTCAAAGGAACTCTAGCCACCTGGCTTGCCATATGGGAGCCAAGGGGCTACAGTTACTTGTAACTTTTTTTTTCCCCTTTGGATTCTAGTGGGGTGAGAGAGAACACATTCTGGGAAAAAG
Organism: Anser anser; assembly: GCF_964211835.1. Classification (NCBI taxonomy): domain Eukaryota; kingdom Metazoa; phylum Chordata; class Aves; order Anseriformes; family Anatidae; genus Anser; species Anser anser. The sequence continues at coordinate 30,519,397 of NC_139728.1, forward strand.
TGGAATTGTTCTGTCTCTGACGCAGTGTATCTGGTGAATTTCCTACTTTTTTTCTGTGTGCAAAATGTGATATGGCAACACTTCACTTGAGTTCTATAACTGGTGGTGAAGCCCAGACTTGGATGTACTTTCTTCCTAGGTTTGGATCAACCTTTATCAAATTTAAGTGCTCAGTTTAGGCACATTTCTAACAGTCACCATTTGCTGCTTAATTGCTCATGTAGTATAGTATGTCTGAGTAGAGACAAAGCCGAAGCCTGGGTTGATCAGTGTGGCAGCTTACTGCTGCTTTACGCATTAATGCTGTACTTCACCTCACAGTCCAGCAGTGAAATGTATTGAACAAATTCCTCAGCATCATGGAGCCAAGTGTCTTTAAAGCAAAGAACAAGTAATTGATGTTAAACTGCACCTTGTTGGCTTGTTAAACAGCAGTTCTGGGGGAATAATGAGCTGGGAGGAAGGGTGGTAACACAGTTGTAAAAAGGGAAGAATGAGCACTGTACTTCCCATGAAGTTCACATCAGTAGGTTGAAAGCATCAAACAAAATAAATGTCAACAAGCTAAAACTCTGCTGAAAAGTTTTAGAAACTTCCTAGACTATAGGTAACACTTCCCCTCCTGAGCATTCAGAAGACTTTTTCCAGCCCACTTGCATCACCTCTATGCCTTTATCAGCTCCAGAACATGTGGCAAAGGCTCTTGGCAGAATGCAACCCATTGCAATTTCACTTTCAGACCACGGTGTACAAGCTGTCATGTAGACATCTGTGGGCCAGGTCTGATTTTTGAGGTAAATACAATGCAAATTGATTATCTTAGAAGTTTGTTTTGGACCAAAGCAATAATATCACAATGAAATATCTTTGCTGAAGCATCTTTCCTAGTTAAAAACGAAATTATGCTCCTCACCCCAAATCTGACTTTATCCTTTTATAGAATCGCTAAAGCTAGCAGTTCATTTACCAACAAATCGTATCTGTATTTGAGCTTTGAGAAGGCAGGTATAGTGAGAAGATAGGCAGGAAATCATTTGTATTTACTGCTTGAGGAACAGGTTGCCATCTGATGTGAGTCTTTAAAGCTGGTAGTTTTTAAAGACAATCCACTTGTTGTTGCACTTAAATTTTCAAGTGGCAAAACTTTTACTGCAAAGACAGTGTGTCAAAGTACATTGCTTTCTGTATAAAAGTCATCCTTTTGTTGTATCGGTCCATTATTTACTACCATTAATTGAAAATGTGAAACCAACACATAGGTCTCCTTTTATATAAAGGACCTTAAGATAATAGTAACAAACTGGATGTTATTTATTAATGTTTTGATCCAGTATGTGCTTGTCTTATTTAAAGAGATATCTGGAATGTGAATTATGTTCCTGTGATTTGTTGGTTTGTTTCTCATTCACATTTGTAGATATTGTGACCTATGCCTATATAATAAAAAGGATCTCATTACTATAATGTACTTTTTTTAATAATGAAAACTACATTAGCTTTGTATCAAGTTTGTCATGGCAAAAAACTCTGGATATTCATGTTCACAAGATCCAAATCCATCATTAAACTTTATCTACCAAAAGAAACCTTACCCCACTTAAACTTTGATTACTTCATCCCTAATGTTTTTATGGATGCATGAAAGTATTAGGACGTATGTATATCAAGATAATTAACTAAAAAAAAATTCTTGTCATATCTGGTAGTGACAGAGGTTATCAATGTTCAGGTTTACTGTTTGACTAAATTATTGTAATTTTTGTAAATACAGTATATACTCAATGAAATTGTGACTGGTCTAAAACATTTGTATATACATTAAAAGCTCAAATTAGCATTCTGGTATGTTTTGTGCTTGGAGGGGGGGAATTCTGCCTTCTTGCTTTCAACACAGTTCAGGGTACCTTCTCTGTAAGTGCTGGATAAGCAAAAAATCTGAGTATATTGTAGGTCCCAAATGGTAGCAGTAGCTGTACCAAGATGTAAACTTGTATTAAATTTCCTGGGTTTTATTTTTTTTTGAAATAACTTGTCTGTATCAGACCAAACATGGAGTGAGGAGAGGTCATAGCCCAAGATGGGGGCTATCTGAAGAAAATCTCACTTGGGAGGCGGGTTGTAAGGGCTTTGAAAAAATTGTTACTTCAAAAAGGTGGCTTTTGTGCCAAAGCTTCACCTTTGTATGATGAGGAGCCAAAACCATTAATACTTGAAGAAGCCTGCCCTAAAAGCGACGTGCCCGTCGTGGCGGAACTGGGGGTAAGCTGGGGCCTCCTGTCACGGGTGGGTGCTGCTGGGGGAGGCACAAGGAGACAAGCAGGTAGCTGGGCTGTTTGGGGCAAGACAACAGGTTTTGGAGGGGGCTGTGTGAAGCTCTGCTTGTGTACTTGAGCGGTGCCTGGGCTCCCCTCAGCCGCCTCAGCGCCTGACAGGAGCTGGCGCAGCACCGCCCCGTTACCATGGCGACGGCCGGCTCGCGGCCCGCCCCTTCCCGCCTCCCGCCCCTTAAAGGGCCCGCAGCCCCTTTCCCGAGCCGGGCCGGCGTAGCGCGGGGATCTCCTCCGGGCCGCTTCCGGCCCTTTAAGGCGGCCGCTGACGTGCTGGGGACGGGCGGGGCGGAGTGGCGGCAGGCGGAAGCGGCGGGCGCCACCTCAGCGGGGCCGCGGAGCTGGGCGCCGGCCGGGAACATGGCGGGCATCAAAGGTACCGGGCCCCCCCCCCATCCCCCCCCTCACCCCCCCAGCACCCCTGAGGGAGCGGCGCGGCCCCGCTCCCGGTCACCGACGGTCACCGACGGTAACCAACCGCCGCCTTGTCCCCTTGCAGCTCTCGTGGGGCTGTCGTTCAGCGGAGCCATCGGGCTGACCTTCCTCATGCTGGGCTGCGCCCTGGAGTACTACGGGTGAGCCGCTCCTCCTTCCCTCACGCCTTATTATTATCATTATTATTATTATTATTTAAACACCCCCCCCTCGGGGCTTCTCACAGCCCAGGTGGAGCCAGTGGGAGCGCTCACGGGGCGCGTGTCCCACTCAGGGCGTGCCTTCGTGGCTGGCTCGGTTTTGGGCTGAAATCCCTCAGATTTGGGAAAGCTTCCGCTGCTTCCCGTCCTTCCGCGTCCCGTCCTCCTGCGTCTCCTCTGGGACTGCGGTTTCCGTGAGGTGGCGGCGCGAGTTGAGTCAGCGAGGTGATGCAAACAGAAATAAGCGAGTTTTAGGGCGTGCCAGGGAGGCCCCTGCCCCGTGTGAGGCCATGGGAGCACTGATCCTGCCAGGCAGGGCAGGGGGGTGGAGGGGGGGCCTTTCTGGCAAAAGCTTCTGCTTAAATCACTTTTTTTTAAACCCAGTTTTCCAACCACAAAGTAGGGCAGCAGCCTGTGCAATCGCTTTTTTCTAAACAGAACTTACTTCCCGTTAAAGCGCGCGTCTAATCTGACAACGTATCTTTTTTTTTTTTTTTTCTCTCCCCAGCGTGTACTGGCCGATGTTTGTCTTAATATTTTACTTCATCTGCCCCATTCCCCACTTCATCGCAAAGAGAGTGAGTGACGACAGCGACGCGGCCAGCAGCGCCTGCAGGGAGCTGGCGTATTTCTTCACCACTGGGATTGTGGTCTCCGCCTTTGGGTTTCCCATAATCCTGGCACGGGTCGAAGCGGTGAGTTCGGCTAGTTATCTTATAAGAAACCAGTTACTGAGTATAACCTTTAAGTGTGCCCTTGTTTCTTCCTAAGCCAGGTGAGCCACTTGTGTTGGTAAATCCTTTCAATAATTTCTTGATTGCGATATTTCTAGATTTTGATGAAAACTGTCACTGCTGAAACTTGTGTCTGTGCAGCTTTGTGACCTGAACAAATGACTTACATGACTAAAAAGTTTTTAGATGTTTTCTTCTAGCTTTGCTGTGGTCCACTACAAGATATTGCCTCCTCCTTCATCTCATGCCTTTCTCTGTCATCAGCTTTTCCAGTGCTTCTTACACCACCTTTCTTATTTTTATCTCAGAATGTCTGCTTTGTCCATGTAGGATGCTGAAAACTTGGTGACTGGAGCACATTATCAGTTAAAAGGCCAGCCTGCCAGAACTGCCCTCCTGGTTTTCAGAGCATTTCTCAAGCTCATGCTTTGTCCTCTCAAAGTCTGAGGAAATTCTGTTAACTTTGCTTTGCTTTATGAACTGCTCTTCAGTGGTGAGATTTTTGTCACTTTTATTTCCAAGGCAAAGAACTCTTTTGTCCTGTCTCCCAAACTGCCTAATGAGATTCTTGTGTTTGTATTTTTTTTTTCCCCTTTGGTCTTTCAGTTTTGCCTAAAGCTTTGTCTGCTTAGCTTTTATTTATTTTTAACGCACAATTTCCCAACGCTACGTTTTTGTTCGGTTGTGGACCCGACAATAGGCAGAACCAGAAGTGACCACGAGGGGGAACTCTAATTCATAGCTGTATCTTTTAAGAGTAAATGTCGTTTATTAGAGTAAACTTGGCTAGGCAGATAGTTACAGAAAACTGTTTACCTTTAAGGCCCTGTGCTGTTTTCTGTGCTTGTTCCTGGCATTTATTTGAAAGCCTATCTTTTATTTTCATACGTAGTATTTAAAAGAGAACGCTAATCTAACTGGGTTTTCCTGTGACATAGGTATGTTTTAGTGACTTGTATGGCAAGGTAATCGTTTTGGTCTAGAATATAGCACCATTAGTCTGTCTGTTGAAGTCTTGTGTTAATAATGAGTAGTTGCTAATTAAGTAATTAGTAGTATAAATTGAAGTATTTATAGTTTGTTTTTTCTCTTCATGCTTTTAGCACCTTTCTGTAGTATTTTGTTTAGTTTATCTAATGCATGTAATTAACTGGCCTGTACCTGTCTTATGAGAACTGCTTTGATTGTTTCATTTCCTTGCATTTCAGATCAAATGGGGAGCCTGTGGCCTGGTGCTGGCTGGCAATGCAGTCATTTTCCTTACTATCTTAGGCTTTTTTCTTGTGTTTGGTAGAGGAGATGACTTTAGCTGGGAGCAGTGGTAGGACCTCACCCTGACGCTGGTAACGTTTTGCAGCGTACATCACCGTGTGTAGCCTCTGTGTGTATCTGTGTCTGTATTGCAGCATATGTGTGTGTGCACGCCGGGGCGTACGTGTGTGCATATGCATGTAATGTAGTTTTCCATTATCAGATCATAACGTGCTTTTTAAAATGTCAGCCAAGGGGGAAGGGCCTTTGTGGCAGCTCTCTTAACGTGTTCAGTAAAAGCTGGGATCACCCTTGCAAATTTGTCCGCAAAGAAGTTTGCAAAACGGTTTTACTCATTTGTTTTACTCATTTTTTCAGTATATATGCATTAATTTCTGCTCTAATCAGAGTAGTATCATTGTATGAGATGTTGGTCAGCATGTCTGTGTTTTGTTATTTTTAACCATGTAATCAAAATAGGTCAATAGAAAGATTATCCTACTTACTGTTGTTCAACGTGATTGCCTTTCTACTTTGATTATGGATAAATGAGTACTTGCTTTCCATTTGAGTAATTGTTATTCTAGTTGGTTTTCCTCATAACAAAAAAATAACAAACATAAGTTATGCGAACTCTTTTATTACCTAATGAAAAAAAAAATGGTTAAAAATCCTCCCTTCCATTTATGGTGTTCATTTATAAACTACTCTTTCCCCCCCCTAAAGATACTCTTGATTTGTCCCTCTTCAACTTAATGACTGTAGATGTATTTGGGGAATAATCTAACGCATTTTAATGCTCAGAGCTGACATTACTTCTCTCGAAGGTTCACGGAGGAAGAAACTACTCTCAGGACACTTACAGTCACAACACAGCATACAACTCTATTCCTATGTGTAAAATGCTTAAATCGCAAAGAAGTGAGTGTTCTGCTGGGTAGGACTTATCTCCTCAGTTCTCATTGCTTTTAAAACGTACTTACTCAAACTACTTTTCTTGTCTGTAAGAGAAGATCATTATATTAAAACTATATTTTTCTGATGGCATTATCTTACTAAACATTCACATAAAGTTTACATTTATAAGCGAGATTGTTACTATTTTGTCTTGCTGAATCCTTTGAATTCTGGAAGCGTGTAACTTTACACAAATGCATTCTGATACAACCCTAAGTCTAGAAGACTTTTCAGTAGTCTACAAAGGGATAAAAGAGGAGACACGTAGACACGTTAGTTCATTATTCCGTAGGAAAATGGACATAAGGAGATTCCTGTTCTGTGAAGTAAGAAACTGAATTCCCACGTGGGGTATGTTTTACTGTTGAGTTCTTTAGATTAGCAGATTGCAAGCGAGTATTTTATAATTCATTTTAGCTCACAGCTGACTGCTGTCACCCAGCATTAACTGTAAGGGACCTTGTGCAAAGAGGTAACAGAATCAACTCTACGAGATGTGGCAGCTTCACTGTTGCAATGGTTTCTGCCTACTAAATTGTATGGAACTACTTATGATGCTCTCCAAACTCCCTCGTTACTGGTGTACTGCAAAACGGAGTCCTGTGGATTGCTGCACAGAGCAAAGCTTAACAGGTTAATGAATGTTAACTGAGCACTCTGATACTTGGTCTTTTGTTCACTCTCAGGGCCCTAGGAAAGAAACAAAAACCACAGTATAAAAGTCATTCTGGGGACCAAGTAACACTTGTAGTAGCACTCCAACAGGAATGTGGAGTGTCGTGTTTCAGGAAGGTAAATAATTCTTGTATTTGATTAGATAGAAAGCTGTTAATGATATGCTTTAAATGCAAACTTCAGGTGTGTAGAAGGTGAACACTTCAGTGCTGAGGAATGCCGAGTAGCTCTAGTTCATACTGAAGTGTGCCTTAAGCTGTCATTCTTGTAAAAGAAGAGTTAACAGTAGAGGACAAGTTTTTTTTTTTTTTCTGAAAGTTAATGCTTCCTCACAGATGAAGCAGGAACATGCCTGTAAAGATGCTGGGTGTAAACAAGTTGTCTGCCAGTTTCTTCTTCCTCACTTCAAGTGAAATCTGCTGTGTCCTACTGATTTGTAAAGTACTATTGGGGAAACTATTTGCTCTAGTGATGAGCTGAGTTGTTTAGAGCAAGCATAGTTTCTACGTAGAGGTCCTGCTTTAATTTTTGAAGAAGTCGCTTTTTTCTCCTAAATCACGGCATTTTTCATTCAAGTGGGTAAAGTGAAACCAACAGTAATACACAAACGAAGTGCCTGATTCTACGCAAACCTGAAGTCATTGCGAATCATTCCATTTAACTCCTGTTAAAATACCTGGGCTTGCAGCAGGTTCTTGAGTATTTTCACTCCTCAGAATTTATGGACCGACGGCTGCGATAGAAGTCTGCAGAACTATTCAGTTACCACTGAAATTTTGCTTTTGAGACAGTGGAGTAAAAAGCAGCTGACATTAATTTCTCTTTAAATTAGAGAACAGTTACTGTAGAATCTGTTGGCAAATGGTGTGTGTGTGTGGCAGATACAGGCAGCGAGCATGTGACAATCTGAAGTGAAAAGGAGGACTAGAAATAGTAGTACATGGTTAAGGAGGGGTTGCTTCTTTGACAAATTATGCTGTTGTACTGTATTTACTTTGGATATTACTGTGGTTGGTGGGTACCTCATGAAATGGCAGGTAGATATTGAATGAAGAAAGCGAACGCTTCTCTTTTGATGCAGCTACGTGCACTAATACTTAATGTGAACTTCATGCAGATTTCATCATGGACTTCTGTTTTAAATTGTTTAACTTTTAAAATTAATTTTAACAATGTTTCAACCGTGGAATTCTTCCTCGAACTCCTTAGAAGTAAATTTCCTTGAACGAGTTTTCAGTGTTTAATTGTCAGGGTAAAAAAAATCTCAATGCTAGCTTCACTCAGTCACACAAACCTGGTGCTCTGATGGCCAGTACTGGGCATGCCGTCACTATCTACCAGTAGCAATTTCCTGTGGTTTCTCTGAAATTGTTTTCATACGTGGAAGTGAATATTATGTATCCAAAGTGCCTTAATTACAATACTGTGCTGATTTTGTGAACGCTTATACATGGAAAGATCGTTATTTCATAAGCAGCTGAAAATCTGTTATTGCATTTTTATAAAGCTTCCTCGTCAATTAATCTCATTTCCTGTAACTCAGAATGCAGTGCAGCTTTTGTAACTTTTGTAAACACTATTCTTATTTTTCTGTGATCGCCAGGTTCTCGAGATGAAGTATTAAGACACATCCTACTTTTCTTTTTGTTTTGTCTAATAAAACTGAGTAAACATACCTGGTGTTTAAGTCTTTGTCTTTATCATATTTCAAGAGCTGACAGAAGACTCCCGTGTAAGAGGAAAGATGAGAGAAACAACATATCCAGTGATTTCTTAACGGTACTGCAGCTGTCAGACATGGCCACGGTGGGGAGGTTAATGAGCTCTTCAGATGCCTCTTGTACTGGTGATGTTTCTTAGTGGGTGAAATTGGGTCTTGGAGCGGGTTCTCAGGCACTGTGATCCCTGGGGACTGTCTTGCCAGGTGTTCTCCCACATCTTCACCTCCTTTCTGGAGATGCATAGGATGTGTCTCAGCTACCCGCAGACGTTTTGGTGCCTGGCCCTCCTGATCATTAGGAGGGCATCAAAGCTCTCTTCCCTTCCCACATTTCCTTCCTGCTACTCCTGTAGCTCACTTGGTGGCAATACCGAGTAGGTGACCTCGATCCCACCGCTGCTTGTGAAAATGAAGCCTGCTCAGTTGGTTTAATCCCGGGTGTGAAAGCACCCGCCATCAGGAGGAGGTGGCTGTAGCGTCTGGGTTCTAAATTCTGATATTTTCTTTGCTTTGATTTGAGCATCTAAGCTTTGGAAGAGGTGTGAGTATGCTTGAACTTATAATCAGTTAGTTGATTGAAAATCATTGCCCTGTTTCGCAGAACAAATATTTGGGATTGCTACTCTGTGCTGCCTCACCCAACTCGTAGTCTGCTTGTAGAGTGACTTCAGGCTCTAGATTTTTGAATGGGAGACTTGGTTCCTGAACTCCTTTATTCCATCTAATTTTGGATTTGGCAGTACTCTGATAATATAGGATGTGACTTATTTTTCCTACTCCTCCCACTCTTGTTTTTGTAGCTGCTCAGACAGAGCCGTTTCCTGTCAACTTGTTTAGCTGGGGAGAAAAAAACAAATACGCTTGAGCCTTGAACTGGTTTTACAGTCAATCCAGTCCTCTCAGCTTGTCACTTTCCGAACTGGTTATAACCTTGGATAACTTTCTAAAAATTTAAACAGTCATAAAATGAATCTAAGCTCATCAATACCCCGACATTAACCAAACAAACTTGTCCTAGGAAGCTGCGCAGAGGCTGTTACTGTTAAACTGAAAATTATGTAAAGCTCTAAAATGATCTCTGTAACTCTGATCTTAATTGTTAACGCAGTGTGACTTTTAAGATCCTGCATCATTTACTCTGCGGGGATTGTGTCTGAGCTATGATAATGGATGAAAAGACTATTTCATTAAGCTGGATGCACACCAGGTACTAATGACTAATTGATTTGTTTAAGTGGCCTCTGCAAATACATGACCAGTACGTACTGGAGGGCTGCACAGGGAAGTGTCTCGTGATAAAATACGGAGGGGAGCATTGACTGCTGAGTTGTGATTGAATTTTGAAGATCAGCTGGACACTCAGAGAGAAACGTTTTCTCCTGTGGCCTGGTCCTGTATTTCTCTCTCTCTCTCTTTTTCTTTTCTTTTTTTTTTTTTTCTTTTTTTTTCTTTTTTTAATGTTGAGGTTTATTTTAGCTATGCCTCCCTTTTGGGGATTTACATTCACAAACTGGTTACAGCAGTTTACGCCCTACAGGTAGGGCTTTGGCTGGAGCTACTTTACTTTCTATTCTGGAATTAACGTTTCCTGTACGCTAGTTTGAGATTTTAACAAATATTCTGGATGCTGCTTCTTTCTGCTGGCTGTTTGTAAACGGGCAGTTTGATTGCTCCCTGTTTCCTGTCCCGTGAGGGTGCTCAGTCCTTGTGCGTGTGTACAGACGGCTTCCTGCTGGCCCGCAGCACTTGGGGGCCTTTTGGCCCTCTCTGAAGCAGGTATTGCTGGGCAGGAGATGGGGGTTTATAAATACATACCCCCATTCCTCCATCCCTAAAAAAAAAAAAGTCTTAGATGATAGGAGGAAGATTATTTTCCCAGTGCGACTAAAGCTACGGCTTTGTTTATTGTAGTAATTTATGTTTAATTAACATAATTGTACGTAATTGCGCATTATACAATCTCACTTACAAGCTCACTTTAGAATCTTTGCATATAGGAAAGACTTCTTCCTATGAAGCATGCTTACGGCATTGCTGTCCATTATTAAGGTGAAGAATTTCAATGAAATCACAGAATCTTGGTTGCAGCCGTCCTGGCAGAGGAGGTCTGAAACCCTGACCTTGTCTTTGCTGGCTGTTGTTATAACAGCTGAACTGGAAGGTACCTGTGTTACACTGTATTTTTAATTGCATGTTTTCCTGGGTTATAAAATTAATAAATAAATAAAATTTCCATGCTTATAAAATTAACCCGTCACTTCCATGGAGTTTGAAATAAGCATACTCAAGCTGGATACGGCTGCGGCCATCCATGGCTGTGAATTTTGCTTTTTATCGCTTGCTTTGAGCTGCTCTTTCGACTGTATTGGCAAACTTTCTTTCTCAGCCAACATGAAGAAATGACACCATGCTTGGATGTTTTTGTTTGCTTGAGGATTCGGAGAGAAGTTAAATGGTATTTATCGTGCTCTGCAAAGCATGGGCTGGAAATACGAGGGTTGATCGTGACATTTATATGATTTGCTTACTTCTTGTTTTGACTGTTAAAACCAGGCTTGTGATGTTGTTACTCATTTAATTCCTAAGACTGGTATTTCACAATATAATAGGCTCCTTTGTTACCAGTCTTCCATCAAAAAAAAAAAAAAAGCGGCCTTCACACGACATAAAAACAAAAGCTGCAATAATTGTGACTTACTGGCCACTGATCAAGTTCTCCTTTTTGAAGCTGGTGGGAATTCGCTGTCGGGGTCAGCGGGGCAGGGAAGGAAAGATACAAGAGGCCGAATCCTGTTTGACGCTGCAGCCCCTGAGGGCTGAAGGCAGTCTGTGAGTGCTGGTGAGTCACGCCGTGAAATGGATCGGCCCTCGTGTTTGGTGTCCGTTCCTTCTGGCAGCACCACACAGGGAACGTGGGCAACGGTGGTCACAAAAATCCACGTGCCTGTATTTCCACAGAGGGCTCTTCACTACAGGAGGGAGCTTCACAGCTTGGCCTTGTTGTAACAGCCTTGCTCTGGTGTCACCCTCCCTGGCCGGTCTGTCTTTGTGCTGTTTTTTCTAACAGCATAAATGCTGATGGTTGCAACGAGGGGTTAGGAAGTTTTTAGGACAAGGACATGATAATAAAACAATCTCCCATGTAATAAATTTTGGAAGAGATCTCTGCTCTTAGTTTCATTTGAAAATATTAAAAATGCACAATACTTCTCATGCGTGCATAAAGTAAATTTTACCTTTTGAATCAAACTATACAAAATAATATACCTTAGGCAGTCCAGAGCGTGCTCTCTCTTCTATCCACTCCTTCAAGAAAGCCTGCATTCTTAAAAAAAAAAAAAAAAGTATATATTTTTGCTGTTTAATTAAAACCTACAGCAGGGCACATTAATTTACAAGGTTCTTTAATAGCTAGACACACATTCATTAGAAACAATCATTACAAAATGCACAGCCTTTCTGGTAGAGTCTTATAAGTGAACGAAGTTAACTGGGATTCAGCAAATAGCCTCGGCTCGAGTTCAGATAATTCAACCCCGTGAAGATGCCTAAGGTGCGGTGCAGGTGTCTGCTCCTCTCCTTGCTCAGGACAGGGTCGTTGTCTGCTCTCATGTCTCTTTCCCCGCAGGACCCAGCCCTCCAAAGAAGGCTCAGAAGGTCCCAGGCTCTGTCTCGGCCCCTGCTTGCAGCAGTCCTGGCTCCAGCCCTCCTCGTCCTGCCCCATGGGGCTGCTCGGGGGGCTCCCGGACCCCTCCTCTGAGCCTGCCCTGCATGCAGGCCCTGCTCCACATGTGCCTGTAGCTAGGGTTCGCTAACAAACAAATACAAAACCACCCCAAAGCGACTCTGCCTTTAATTGCTGCTGGCATTTCCCGTTTCTCTGCAGTAAGGGAGTGAACGTTCCCCCCACAGCCAGCGATTGCAGCCAGCTCCTGCTTCTCCGCCCCGGTGGGACCGAGCTCTTGTCAGCTTTGGGAATCCCGAGAAGGCAGCTGAGCCAAGGACGAGCCGCACATCAAAAACACTTACACATGGATTTATGAGTTGTATTAACAAGATGGAAAACAAGGCAAGCAAGTGGCGATTTAGAAAGAATTATGTTGTAAAATACTAATTGGTCCTGGATGTGGATTGATGGCTCTGACTTCCAACTTCCACTTACTCAAACCTTATGTTTAACAGGGAGGGGCTAAAAATACCCAGTGCTCTTTCTGTGAGGATTTTCTCAGATGCACCATCTAAGAAACCATTCTGAGATAGCAATTTCTTTAACCAGAGAAAAACAGGTTGGGTGATTGATTTATCATGAGCTGGAAGAACCCTTCTCTTGCAAGTCACTGAGTTGTGACGATGGTGGTGGATTGTTCGGTAACTAGTGAGAAGGTTCCTGCATGAATAAATGAGGCAATCCTCCTCTTCCTCTTTGATTTGGTGTGAAAAATGGCCCAGGTAGCTTAATTTTAACTTTGCCTTCTGCTTATGCAGGGCGTGCTTCTGATGAGTGATGGAAGTCGTAGTTAGTGACAGCACTGATATCTGTGCATACTTCTTTTTCTCTAATGACAACGATCGTTACACCAACAGACAGAAATAAACACAAAGCCTATGTTTGTGGATCGTTTACCAGCAGGTCCTGAAGTTTCTGATTCCCAGTGAAAGGCTCTGTGTACGTACCTCAAAGGGCAAGCCCATCTTTCTTCCATCTGTGTGTCTGACGTTCGAGTGGCCGTGTTTGTTGCACCCATCTCTGCTGAGTTACGGTGCGAGGCATTATAGGGGACTGGAGCTAATTGTATTCTCAGCACTAAATCTCTTCTGTAATGCGCAGGTAATGAGGAAGTCTGCAGGTAAACTCATTATGAGGATCAGTCAATGTGTGTTTTCCTGTAGCGCTTTTAGTAATCATATTAACTTGATAGCATTTCCCTGGCCTTCTGAAAACTTTTAAATTGCAGAAATGGGCCATTTGTTATTACTGTGTTTTTCCTTGGAGTGTGGGAACAGGATTTAGGCTATTTTGTTCCCTTTTAAACATCAAAAAATCCTACCCAAAACCAAACCTTCTGAAGTGAGTTTTTATTAATCACAGAATCATGTTCATTAGGCTTTTTTTTAATTTTTTCTTTCTCTCCTTAACCCGTGTACAAAGAAAGTGGAGTGGCAGAAATGCAAAGTGGCAAGGTGGAGGAAAAGGCCACCGGTGCTTGGCCGGGGTTATCCTCGGGTGCCGCGGTGTTGGCCATTCCTATGTCCTGCAGCCAGACCTGGGACGGAGTGGGGCTGCATGAAATGTGACCTTTCCGAAGGTAAACCTGTCTGAGCTACATAATCAAATTCGACCTGTGTTTGACACATGTCAAGTGGAGACCTTTGGACTAAAATACCTAATCAATAAAGGAGAATCTTGATGACTGGGGATATCTATACGCATTATTTCTGCCCCAGTGGGATCCATCTGCTTGTTGTTCATTCTTCTTCCCATACTTGGCCCATCCTAGCCCCTTTTTCCCTCCTTCCCACCACACAAAGTTTCTATACCCTTGCCGTTCTTTTCTCATGCTGCTTTTTCATGCTGCTCCTTTTTTCTCACCCTTTATTATTTCTGTAGAAAACAAGTCATGCGGAATGTCAACATCTCAGCATAGAAAGAGCTCCACCCATTTCCCATTTTTTTCACTCTGTTCTTCTGATTTCCTTCCAAAACTATTGGCTACTAATGCTGGCAAAGTCCCTGATGTTTTGAAATTGTCACATCTGGCTCTGAAAAGTTACTGAGACAGAAATGTCTTCACTGCTGAACATAATGTCTCAGCAACCCAGTACATCTGGTTTTGAGATGCTGCTTCCTAATAGGTCTTGACCGCAGTGCATCTTAATGTGCATAAAAGACTGCCAGATTTTGGAGTCTGAGGCCTAGGTCCCAAAGGGTAGATGCCAAGTTCCCACTAAAATTAGTGCCTAAAGATGTGGTTTAGAGCAATGTTGGAAAGCTAGTAGCTTAAAACTGGACATGGTATAGTAGGACTTTGCTCAATATTTGAGTAAAATAATCATATTTTTAGAGTTTTTTTTGTTGCAGCTACTTTGGGACAAATTACACAATTTTCTAGAAGTTAGGAGAAAAAAGCATATCCTCTGTACCCACTCAGTTATGAAGCAGATCTAAACATGAATACACTGAACAAGATTTGAGGGCTGCGATAACTTGACAAAGGGCAGCCGCCAAAAAGCTGCACAAAATCAATTAATAGTGGCTTGACAAACCATGCAAAATATCAGCTATTGCTGAGCTGGGACCTTCTTCTTGGCATCATAAAACGATCTGTGGCTATTCCCAGGGTTTAAACTGAATTCTAGAGGCAATCACGATCGGTAGTAGGTGTTATGTCATGAGCGCAATGCGCTTACTGCTGTGATCTGTTCCATTTACTTTTGGCCCTGACACTGCGAAGCAACGCACCCATTCCAAAAGCAGGGCAATTAAATCTTTTCCATGTAAAGCATATTGCAGGAATACAATGACTGTATTTCCATATATAATCCCCATATAATTTCCATATAATCCTGGTCCCCAGCAATACTCAATAACTGTGGCTGAAAAAGTTCTGGATTAAGGCAGTGTGATTTAACACACAACACTAGGAGTATTTTGAAGGAACTTTAAAAGTCAGGTCACCACAGAGTACCTAATTCCTCAGCAAGGCTTCTTATAGGGAGGAAGTTAGTTAATGTGAACTCGGGTTGCATCACTGAATTTGAAGTAGTAAGATAGACTTGCAGCGTTGCAGAGCCTCAGTCACAGTTTAAATTGGCACTGCCTCTAACTTCACAGGAATGAAAGAGAAAAGCACATCTTTCTACCTTGTCAGCTACTGGCAGAAAAAAAAAAAAGTTGTTAAAATTAAAAAGTAATGTTTTTTTAGGACATTTCACCAAATATGTAATATTGAGTAGTAACCGGACTACAAATGAAAGGGAAGATGAAACAGTAGAAGGTACTTGCATGGCCTTAATTTACGTGGCAATTGACAACAACCACAATCTGCAATGATTTATAAGTGCCTTACACCGCTCACCCTTGAGACAGAAAAATGGGATTCCCACGTTATTTAAGGGGAGTGCAATCCCTCTCAAAATATGAGAGTCTGGGGTACACTACTGAGTACTGAAAATCTTAAGACTAGGCAGCACCGAACTCGACTGAGAAGGGAGGATGAGCCTCTTTGGATCTTCACATAACAGAAAGGAAACTCAGATGTGTTAAATCACACTGCCTTAATCCAGAACTTTTTCAGCCACTGTTATTGACTATTGCTGGGGACCAGACCTGGGGACCAGATAGCAGTCGTCGGTACTGTGCAGCACCCCATCTGGGGCTGCGATGTAGGAGCAGCTAAGTCTTACTTGCTGTTAATGGTCCTCTTGCTCAAGCTGCTATTTAAAACTCTGATTTGATATTGCTGATCGGCTGAGACTAGTACTCACCGTGATGGGCAAGGAATGAGCCTTTCTTAAAGGAAATCGCTTGCCCCGCGGATATGGTGCTCTAACAGACACGGACATGAAGAATTGCCAATATTAGCAATGAATACCTCCTGATGGGCCGAGACCAGTTCCGGAGATGTGCTTACGATCAAGTCTGAATCAAATCTACACAAAGGTGGTGCAAGCAGCAGAGAACTAAACTGCCAAGTCCGTATGGCCAGCGTGACACCACGAAATCTGCGGGCTGAGCCCACCACCGGCCCGTTCCTCTGCGGCTGTGCTTAAGGCAGGAGGCTCGGCTCGCAGTGACCCGGTGACGTGCCCCCCAGCACGCACGACTTGCGTGGCCAACGCCGGCCTTTCGGGCTCTGCTCAAGCTGACCTGGCAGTGGGCAAGCAGAGCTATGAACCCCGCTTTGTAAACCTTGTAAGCCTGGCTGCTTCGGGAGAGAGGAAATCACTCCTCGGGATGACACAGAATATTGAATGCCTCGCTGCGTGTGTACAGATACAGGAATGCATTTGTAAAGGAGAAGCTAAATATTTAGTCTTTACTTTTTAACAGCATTTCTAGTTTTTTTTTTTAATATATATTGATTAAATTGTCATTTACTTGCAGAAATTAATTTCCCCTAATGACCAGGTGCAACTCCCACAGGACGATAGGGTCACTGGGTGCTTCAGGTTGGAAGGAACCTCAGGAGGTCCGTACAACAACCTGCCCAGAGCAGAGCCAGCTATGAGATGAGACCCGGTCGCTCAGGCCTTACCCATTCTGGTCCTGAGAACCTCCAAGGACTGAGACTGCGCAAACACTGGGCAGCCTGCTCCATTGCCTGATGCTCCTCCTGGGGAAAAAGCTTTTATTTCTGTTGGCTCTGAACCCTGGCTTGTTTCAGTTTATGCCTGCAGTCTCTTGTCTTCTGATCATGCACGCAGTGAAGAGCCTGGCTCTGTCTTCTTGATAACCTCCACCCTGGTATGTGTGCACTACTCACCAATTCGTGAACAAGGGTGGCACTGATGTGTCCAGAAGATTACATTTTTCCTGCTAAAATGGCAGCAGTCTGTAAGTATTTTTAGTATTGTTTGTACATTTGCTTCAGACACTCCTACTTCATAAACTGGGAGATAGTTAAGAGAAGTAACACGGAACTTTAAAAGCACAAGAAAAGAAAAATCCAGAAACCTGATGTATCTATTGACTTGAATTATTAATGTGTGAAAAAAGCATGATGCGCAAGTGGGCAATTTGTCGCGTATGAATCAAACGTTTTAACACTCCTCTCATGAATAATTTTCAAGGTTTTTATTATCCTCAGACACTTATCAGTTTTGTGTAATTTCTATCTATATGACTCACAGAATTACTTCATCCTCTGTAACTATTTTCTTGCCTGAAAAGCTTCCATATAAGATGGCAATAGCTGTTTATACCACAATCTACATCTATTTAGGCCTCTCTCCAATTTTTTCTCCCGCTATGAGGAACGAAGTGTTCAAATGCACACATTTCTGTAAGCGCCCAGAGCATGCCATTGAGTATTAATATTCTGAGCACAACGATTCTTACATTAGCCTCTTCCCTTTGCTTCTGTGCGTTTCCATCAGGCGTTTAGTAACGTCCCGCTAGATTCAGTAAGGACTGCGGTGTCGGTCGCGGGATGCTGACATCCTTCAGGCGTGCTGGGGGAGTGATAGTGAGAGGCCAAACAGTTCTAAATCGAAGCTCTGTTGAATATTAGCATCAGGTTTTCATCTGCTTCTTGGTATCCTTCTGTTTCCTGTATGCTTTTTGGGATGGGGAGCATCCACTCATCGTGCATTCCTGGAGAATCTGAAACATGAAGTTTGTTGCAGGTTTAAGGTTAATGCAGCTCCTGCAGGGTGAGGTAGTTTTCCAATAATATTCAGTTTAACCCCAAAGAGAGAATTCATTAACTAGTTGTTAGTAATTTTTACCTGGATTTTTTTTCTCAGAGAAGCATTTACACCCTTTTAGGTTCTTGCACAGTGTCAGAGAAGGAGGTGACTTCTCTTCTTTCCTGTAAAGACACGTATTTGGGATCTCACTTCTCATTTTCCCCATGGACATTTAATAGCATGTTACCAGGGCACTCTGAGATAAGTTCTCTGCTGACAGGGCAGTTCCACTATTCACAGACGAACTGGTCTTCTCCTGCCATCATGTGAGAAAGAGATACGAGTTTTATACTGATTTTTTTTTTCAATTTTTTATTTTTTAAAGAGATCAATTTGCACTACACAGAGCTGCTCACAAGGTTCTCTTGACGCTAGCATAAAGTGTCTGAGGGTGAGTCAGGGTTTTGAGATCGGTGCCCTGCTGCCAGCATCTCTGCAGTTATATGTGATTCATTCCTGTATGCCCCCGAGGTGAATCACCGTCAGTAAGGCTCCGACAGCTCACCCTGAACGATTCCCTCCTGGAAGGGGAGCCTGGGTGCTCAGCTGGCTGCCTTTGTTCCTCAGGTTCAAAGCAACAGTTTAACTTCTGTTCCTAGAACAAAATAAATAGCAGGAAGGAGCCATTCGGCTCTAAATTAAAAAGGTGCGTCTCTAGGATTACCTTTACTAGATTAGTATGGTTACGCTTGCATCAGCCTGGGGAGGAAATTTGAGCACACAGCTGCTAGGGGTTTCCAACAAAGGAGGAACATGCATTTAATTATACATTTGATTATACATTTAATTATCTGGTTGTGTTTTATTGTGGTATGCTCAGTAAGTTTTAATGTCTATTCAATTATCCTTTCGTATGGTTATAATAAGCCTTTTTTGTTTTATTTTTATTCTAAAATCTTAGTTTTTTAGTGTATTTGATGCCAATTTATTGTACCAGTCAAGGTATATGACTGTAGTACCTGTACAGCTGTGGAAAATATGAACCTTTCAGAGAAGGGAACATTTTTTTGTACAGAATATGTTTAATCTCTACCTGCTGCAATTTAAAATTTGCAGTGTGGATTGCAGAGAGCATTTCTGTAGGTGTCCAAAAGTGAAGTCTAATTCTCTTTGTGGTCTTAATGCAGTAGCAAGATGTTGGTTGGTTGATTAGACTTGGGTGCTGGTGAGGAGGTCCAGGGAGATTAAATGCAAATTAAATTCAGCAACAAGAATATCCCTGGAGGGAAACACTGTGAAGGCAGTGCCCATCTTTGCATCAACTTAACAATAAAGCTAGACTTTTCATTTCTGGTGGCCATTAAATGGCTTAGAAAAACTTCAGACACGCACACATACGCATGATTTGTTTTTACATAGCATAAGAGTGTTTGATTTTCTACAGCAGTCCCATAGTCAGTCTCTTTCACCTGGCTAAAAATAAATTGGTTAATCCAGCATGAATAAATTAGATGAATTAGAAAGGGGGGGGAAAAATGACAAAACCCATGCTATACACCCAGAAGAAGCTCACTTGTGCTCAGGACTGACAAATTTAACCTGGGAGAACTGGTGCTGAATTTCTAACACTTTTTCTAGCTCTTTCAGATGCATACGTGCTAAATTTGCATGAAGTTACTAAGGTTCAACATCCAGATTTCTGCATCTTTATTCAGAACTGTAAGCCTCAGAAAAGGATTTATGTTTAGACTTGTTGTGTTGGCACCCTCCTCTTACTGTTGGGGGAGATGGTTGGACCATTTTTCCTCAGCAGTAGAGGAAAATAGCGTATTTTTTTTTTTTGGTTGTTGTACTATCTGGCAGGAAGATTAGCATTACAATAGGTATCTGTATGGATGTAAGATGGTACAGGAGATTAGTCACTTTTTGTTCGTGAGAAGTCAGGGTACTGTCATTGTCCGCCGACACAAAGGCTACATGACTCTATCCAGCATGACTGGTGGAAGGGAAAGAATTGGTTTAATGCTTCATTATTTAAATAAATAAAGAAACCTTCAAGGCTAAATAACATTTTTTTTTCTGTCTGAAACTTTACATACAGTTACATATTTCTTGCTCTCAGTCAATTGCACGTGGATTTCTGAAGTCTTCTCAAGTGCTTTACAAAACATTTGGGACTTGGTATTTCATGGTATTTTGTTGTTGCTCAATGTGTAACTCTTTGAAAGGCTGCTGGACCTTTGCTCTTTTTATAGTGCTTCAAGGGAGAAAGTCTGAGGTGAAATGTGGAGGCTGAGAGAAAATAAATTTCACTGCGGTTTGCATTTATAAAGACATTCTCCAAAAACTGTTCCACTTCCACGAAGGGTGAAGCCCTAAGAAGAGGGGATGCTGTGGTGACACTGGAAAACATTGTCTTTGGTCACAGGCCTGCCAAACCAAGGGGTTTTCCTTCAAATTCAGACTCAGAGTGGACGATGGCACAGGCCCAATGGTTAAGAATAAACTCAGAGCATGGAAAAGGTGCAGGAGCTAGGGAGCCTCCTGAAGATACGGTTATAGGAGCAAAAGAGGAAAATCACGGGGCAGCTGGCTGAACATCCTGGATGTCTGTGTGCAAATGCATAAAGTGTGGAGAAAAAGGAGAAACTGAAAATTTTTGTATTGAGTCAAAGTGATAACTGCACTGGTAAAGTAGATCATTTGTGGGGTAATTCAGACATGGAAGAAAAGACTTGTTCGGAGAGGTCGGAAGGCACAGGAGGAATGAAGGTCTTTACCAAAAGGATACGATTTTTGCTGAGATCCAGCATATGTGGGAGGTGAAGTAACTGGAAGTATTTGGGCAAAGATGTAAAGAAAAGATCAAGGCAAGGGTTTATTGTATGCTGCAAAGGAAGTCAGGTGGGCAAGGAGCTTTTTAACTAGAGCTGGTTAACATCTTGAGAAAATACTCTTCCAGATTGAGACTGAGAGAGAGGAATTAACCAGTTGAGAATATGAAAATGTAAGGACACAGTAGAACACAGACAAAACTATTTGGGAAAGAAGACTCCAATAAGATCAGTTATGGTGAATATCAAATGGCAATTAAGTCTAACATGTGGAGTTTTCCAGGGGAGTTGGCATTTTCTTGAAAAAATATATGTGAAAGTAAACATCATCAGCTTCAAAGTGAATTAAAGGCGGCAAAGTTAGTAGGGGAGCAAATATTTTGAATTTAATGTGAAACCTTTGTTACAATAGAAAGTTGTGTTACATCACTACAGAGGACTTGTGAAAGAATAACACAAACATGTAGGGGTAAATCTGAAAGATAAATAGAAAACAGATTGGACCAAATGGCTCCATTAGGGTCAGCAAGAAAATGTTTTTGGTAATGAGAAGAATTCCTGCAGATAAGGAAAGCTTATAACATAATAGTATACTATCTTCAGTGATGTTTTTGATACTCATGTGACTTCCTCCTAAGCAAGCTAGGGAAGTCGAGCTTACATTAAACCATAGAATCACAGAACAATTTGGGTTAAAGATCATCTGCATCTAGTCCAACCCCCCTGCTATGGGCAGGGACATCTTTCTATAAAGTGCTCAGATGAAAAGAAAGGGACTTTCAAAACCAAACAAGAACAGAACAAACCCTCAGCCAGCAATTCAGACTGATGGACTTCAGGTAGGATGGTTGTTCAGGGGTGCACCTGAAGCCTAAAACTGTCTGATATTTTCAGTAAGTACTTGAATAGTTGAAAAGTGTATGCATATTAAATCGTCGGACAACAAAATGCTAGGAACAGTTGCAAACACTTTAGCGAACCGGATTAGAATTAAAAGTGATCTTGACAAATTGCTGAAATGATCTGAAATAAATAGGCTGTAATTCAATAAAGACGAGTGCAAGGTACTTAGAAATAATCAACTGCACAAACAAAAGTTCTGCAGGAAGGATCTGAGGCTTAGGGAGACATGCAAACCAAGCCTGAGTCAACATAGGTACACAGCTGGGAGGGAAGAAAAGCAAACACCCACATGGGATGAGTAAACAGGGTTGTCTTGTGTAAAACGTGAGATGATCCTTTCCCTTTACATAGCAATTGCTGAAACTTCAGCTGGAGTTCTGGCTCCAACTTTGGACATCGCCCTTTAGAAAAGAGAGCAGCAGGAATGAGACCAGAGGAGACCTGTAAGCCTCAGCAGGTCTCCTGAAAAGGTGATCTGTGAGGAAAGGCTGAAGGAAGTGGAGCTGGTTAGTTTACACGGCAGAAGATCAGTATGAGACAATAACATATCTAACATACATAAAGGGACTTCTTAAAGGAGGATTACATCTGCTGTCTTTCCCAAATATATGAAAAAAGTAAGAGGATTACGCTGCAGGAAGATTTAGCTTAGATGTTAAGAAAGAAAAAAAAACTTTAAAAATAACTATGCACTAGCATAGGCTACGTAGGGATTTTTTTTTCCTTTCACTGAACACCAGTGGTATATGGCAAAGTGAAATAAAATTTACTCAATCAAACATTTGTCTTGAGATGTCTCAACCTAAACAGAATATTATTTCCACGTGGGCCTGTCGTGTATCTCACCCAGCAGGGATGTGGCAGATTAGCTGGCTTGTGACACTTTTTGCTTGCGCTACGGAAGTCCAGGATACAAAAGCTTCGTCAGTTTCCCAGCCTCTGAACAGAAATTGCATGTAGTCAGATTTCCGAAACTGTCACATCAGAATACAGAAATATTTTAAAAATAGAATATATATTCAATTAGAGATGGTGATTCTTTTAACGAGGAGAGAGATTGGCTTCTGCTGCTTTGAGGAAATGGATCATGAATTACCGAAAGGCAATAAATAAATTAAAGCCAGTCTGTAGGTTTGTGTTTACGGCCATGGTGGAGCTGTTTACACAATCCAATAGATGGTATGATGAGACAGTCGAGTCTATTTACCGAGAAGAGCTTGCAGTAGCTAAATCAAAATATTTTTCTTCGTAGCTTATGAAACAGATTTTTTTTTTCATTTGTTTTAAAATAATACTGCTAAAAATAAAAAATGTCATAAAAACCTCTGCTGCACGTATCTGGGACTTATCAGCCTCTGGTACCTTGGCTCTAAACTCTTGCTGTCTTTTCCAAGAAAAAGGGTAAGCACGTATTTTCTAGCTGTGTTCAGTCGTCACTTTAAGTTCCTTGATATAACGGAGAGGGGTACCAAGGGCTACAAAATGGGGGTGAAATAGGTAAACTCCCAAGGAACTCTCATTGGTAGCAACGAAACCTGAGGCTAAGACAGTCTGTCTAGATTATTTTATCCAATTTTCTTGGAGGTACAAAGCTGTATAATTATTCTTTTCATTAACTTATTAAACCCTCACTTAAACTGTTCCTTTTCTGTCCTGTTTTTCTGACTAGAGGTTGTTCCAGAAATGAGTATCCTTCTACTGACCAAGACTCAGATTTTAATAACAGGCCTAAATGTTTTTGAGGCAGGTTTGTTCCCATCAGATTTCATGCCAGTAGTGTCCTTGTAATTCCTTCTGCTTGGGAGTTGCTCCCCAGCTCTCGCCCCTCTCCCCCAGTTTGTTATAAAGTCCGTATGCTTAAGAAATCAGATCTTATCACGCTCTCCTCTTTTGTACAGAAGCACTATGTATTTGCTCTTGACTCTTACAGTACTACTTCTTAACAAATTTGGTTTAAGTACCAGTGCCTGGGACTTGCAATTTCATGTGCTATTTTTTCATAATTCCGTTTGCATGTATTAACCCTTTCAGCATTCTCCCTGCTGCAGCTATAGTAACTTTAGTTTCCTTACCCTCTTGTTATCCTTCCTGCTACTGTGGTCAACATAGTTATCTTTACAGCAAACTAAGGAGATTCTGCATTCAGTGTGGGGTTATAGCAAATTTGTAATCTCTACTTCTGCTATTTGTTTTAAGGTTGTTATCTTTAATCTGTAACCTAATCTCTACTTTTGCTGTTTGTCCTAGTATTTTTTTTCCGAGCCTCATTTGTGATAACTTTAGTGACTTCTGGCATGGACTATAGTTAGAGACAAAGTACTCTTGGTGCATATTCGACTGTGTGCCTGATCCGAACTGGAAATTCACGTGCATAACTGGGCCCATAGCTATGCATTAGAAGAAAGAACACACACATAAAAAGATCTTTTATCTCACTTAGTAACTGGACTTTTAACTTCTGCGTAAAGGTAGATTCTAAGCTATAAACTGTATAGCTTCTGGAGAAGTACAGATTACTACAGCGTGCTCACTGCTCATTTTAGAACCATTTTGTATAACCTGGGGATGTTTTTCATTTTTCCAACTTCAGACCTGGTCTTTATAAATTTAATAGTTGAAAAACTCACAAGGTCAGGATTTAAATTTAATTTCAGTTATTAATTTTCACCGTCAATTTCTTCACTATGACTCAGGATTTGTAAGTTGCAGAAGAGTAGTATAGTAAAGAAGAAATTAAAGTAGTCTCTCTGCGTCTAGGTGGTTCACAGAAATGTAATTAAAAAAAATAATGGGAAATAATTATCTGTCTTCCAACTGGTTCATAACTGTGTTAAAGCCTATTGCTTTTTTTTTTTTTTTTAAACATATTATCTTTGACAATTTTGTGATGCAGAAATCAATTCCAGCTGGAAATTTAGGTGTTTAAGGAAACCAACCTCCATTGATTAATATCAAAATTCTAAACAGAAAATAAATTCTGCAGAGTTTTTTCTGGAGAGTAAATTCAGATTACATTTCAGAACAAATTGCTTCAGACCAGCGAGTCCTCTGTAGACAGCGAATGTTAGTCATGCTCAGCTGTGGTGTGTGCCCACAAGGCAGTTTCAGTGAAGAGGGATGCATGTAGGGTAAGGTGGAACCTGGAAGAACAGAGGTCTTCAGGATCATCTCCTTCTGAAGGTTTCACTGCAGTGCATGCAAAAGTAATGATCCAAGTTTTCTATCTGCAAATACGAGTGATTGGATTGGCAAATTGGTCAGAAATGATCGCTTGTTACATGAAAAGAGGAACAGACTTCTCTACGTATCTTCCTGTATGTAAAAACACCACGTTTTCTGATTTTCTGTACAGATCACTGCGTTTGGGCTGTGGTATTTGTTGGTGGTGGTGGTGTCTTTTTTTTTTTTTAATGGTGCATATGACTGGGTTGCCCTCTAAGGAGGATCTATATGTACCACAGATGTTACTTTAGAATTATTCATGTATATCTTATGTACATGTATATCTTATGTACGTACATGAACTGCATGTACAATTTTGTGAATATAACCAATGCAGCTTAAAGATGATAGATTAAGCTATCTTCCTTTCTAAGATATTTAGAAAAAAAAATGAAGACACAGGGATAGTAAGTTTTTGTAAATAAAGCTCTGATTTTTGTCCTTAAACAATCTTAGGACAAATTACTATTTAAAAATCAATAAAATTCAAATGATCCATAATACTGCAGGTTAAGTCATCACCGCACTGAAGTTGATGGCAAAGCATTTATGATTTTGAGCAACATTACATGCTGTCTTGGGTAAATAAATTTTTGTTGGTTTTAATAAGAGACACTTTATAAATAACTGTTCTTTTAAAACAATCATCTACAGATGGGCTATTTTGTAAATTTCTTGTATCTGTCTTATTTGAGGTTTTAAGATCACATTTCTTGATCAAAATCATATTCTTACATCAATGCATGTGGTGAACACTGTGGTGTTCACACTTTTGGATTCAAATAGTTAAATATAACAAATTGCTTATGTCGAATGTTCACATACACCTTGGAAGTCTCTGGCTAGCTAGTAATACTAACATTTTCACAACTTTTACAGGATTTTCAGGACTAACCTCTGGTACCTTCACTCACTTTTAGGTATGTAATTCAACAAACAGACAAAACTGAACTGGACAGCACTGCTTGCAGTTATATGCCAGTTAGACGCAGTGTATCTGAGTCAGATTTTTTAGGGCACTAAATAATCTTTGTCCTCCTGACGAGTATGTTTGTGTCAGGATCAGTACTTCACAACATTTATGCCTATCATTTTGTGAGAATTCAGAGAACCTTGGGAAGCACATTAAACAGGCGAAATGTTCAGAAAGCGCTGCCTGTGCTTGTGGCCGCTGTCACCCCTTACATCTGCTGAGCACAGCCCCTGCTGCGAGATGCACCGAGATTAACCGAGCGTTCATTAAGCTCCCAGCAAACGTTTCCGTGGCTTCAGGCAGCGCTGGTCGTTCCCCGAAGGTTCCCTGTTCACGTAAAAAGGAGGAAAAAGAAAAGAAGTAAGAACCGCCCTTAACTTTCCTTAGTACCCGTGCCGCGTGGAGCCGCTATGACAGGAGTTTGTCAGCCTCCCCCCGGCCGCGCTGCCCTTCCCCGGCAGCGGCGGGCGCTGCCTCCGTGGGCTGAAGACCCCCGGCCTCCCGCGGGCTGTGTGGGGCTCAAACTTTCCCTCGGGCCCCCGCCATCGTAGGAAAATTCAGCTGAAAAGCCCGGGGGAAAACCCCGGTCCCGCTCCGCCCCGCGCTGACGGGGCCCCTCCGACATCTTGTCCCTGAGGCGAGGCGGCGGGGCCGGGGCCGGGGCCGGGGCCGGGGCGGGCCGGGAGGGGGGAGCCGGAGGCAGGTGGGGCCGGGCCGGCCGCCGGGAGGGCGAGGCGGGGCCGCGGCGGGGCGGCTCCTGCGCCCCGAGCGGGGCCGTGCGGGGCCGGGGCCGGGAGCGGGACCGGGACCGGCGCCGCGGGAGCGAAGCGGAGCAGGTCCGGGAGCGGGGCGCTTGGGGCAGCCGCGGGGCGGTTCGTGACGGGAGCGGGCGGCACGGAGCCCGCGGCCGGACCTTTCTGCTCTTTTATCTCTTTCACCCCTGAGCCTTAGCGCCTGAAGAGGGATAAACCTGCCGGGGTGTGAGTGCCTTGCTGAGGTGGTGTGAGTGCCCTGCCGGGGTGTGAGGGCTCTGCTGAGGTGTTGTGAGGGCTCCGCCGCTGGATCCCGCGCTGCGGTGGGTGCTGGAGGGGAGCTGGGTCGGGGCACCGCGGGTGTCGCGAACTGGGGGCAGCCTCAGCACAGCCGAGGGGAGAAGCCGCTCCAGGGTTTGTCTGGGGCGTGTTTAGGGCATGTTTGGGATGTGTTGCTGCTGGATTTCACCACCGGACCTGTAGCCTGTTACCTCAGCAGGGATTTCTGCTGCTGCCTCCGGAGACAAGGGTAGTTCTGCCGCGGGTCTTACTGCGTCTGCTGGGGGGAGGTGGGCATCTCCACTTGCCTCGGTTAAAGCTCTGGTGGGATCGAAAAGCAAAAACTTCAATGCAAATAATTTTCATTGCTATTGTGCGCCTCATTTGCTCTGAACTCCTTATTTATGCTGCTTGCTACTGTGCTAAATGACAACAGAAATTCGTGCCCAGGAGGGTTGACCACAAATCACGGGTGTCGTCAGAACCCCACAGGAATGGAAACCCCCTTAGCACCCATAAAGAGCAGGCCAGAAGGTGCTGTATGGAGGCATTACTGCTCAAATATTTGTATGCATCATAGAGAGCTTTTGAATAGTTAAAAACAGCTGTAGCAGAGAGCTTGCAAAAGTCAGGGACAGTTTGTATGCTCGCGGTGTTATGTTCCTGTTTCCCATTAACTAGCAGCTGTTGTTGTTTTTTTTGGGAGGATGGGAGTAAGAAAAAGGAAAAAAAAAACCCTTCAGACTCTGTATATGTGTGTGGGTACATTACTGGAGGGAAAATATGTGATCCTGGCAGCTGAGTTTCTGTAACTCTCTGTAGGTTTGAGACTGCTCGCTGACAAACCGCTGCTATGTGAGGCTCTGATCCCGCAGCGTTTGCTCGTCTCGTCCCTCTGTTCCTGTGATCTGATCCCGCAGCGTTTGCTCGTCTCGTCCCTCTGTTCCTGTGAGACTGGGTGAGAGCTTCAGGGTGAGATCAGTGGTGTCAGGGCGCGCTGCTCGCTCACGGCCAGGCTGGGCTGATGCTCACACCTTCCTCGTACGGCAGTCCTCTTCCCACGTTAACTTTGTGGTTTGGTTTCGGTGTGAGTGTAGTTCAGGAGGGAGACACGCAGAAGTGCAAGCTGTCAAGGTAAGAAACTGTGCGGGGGAAAAACAAGAGGAAAAGGGCAGCTTCAGAGGGCAAGGGCAAACTCTCAGTATGTTTTTCTGAGCCCACTGAGCAGGTGCTTGTGGATCACCAGCCATGTTTCAGGCCGTGCTGAAGCTGTTTCCCATGCTAGTATGCCAGTGAAGTGTGTGACTTCTCAGCCCACCTGTAGCAGATGACCTTATATTCACTATCATACTCCTCGCTTATTGTATTTGCTGTTTTGTTTTCCTGCCTTGACAAAAATCCCATTGAACGCTCCCTAATTGAAGTTTTTTCTGCATCAGTGAGCATGGAGAGGGAGAGTCAGAAACTAGAAAATGTCATCTTCTACGCAGCAGCAAAGTTGGTGGTTTCAGGTTGCAGCATCTTATGGCCAATGTGTTAAATCAGGCCCTGATTCTTCCCATTTGTGTGGAGACTTCCCCCACCGTGCACAAAACCATTTGTCCTCGCTGTGTTAACTCTCTCCAGGACAGAGCTGTAGTTACAAGGTTTCATAATGTTCCTTTATTAAACTTCCAGTTCCTTTAACTCTTCTTGTAAAACTTTTGTCTTTCTTACAGTGCAGTTAGGATTTATGGTAAATTCGATATTCTCACTGGAAAAAGTGTTTAGTACTCCTGCCCAGTCCAGTAGGACATTGGTCGTGTCCTGGACATTACCTGCAGGTAGCTATTTTTTACCTAGCCCCTGTGCAAAGCATCCAGGAGGGATGCTCAGTGGACCAAAAAGGAGCTCATGCCGATGCCTTGTAGTTTGTGTTGCTTTCTTGATCCCGCTCAGCACTGGTTTTTGTTTGTGCGTATTGTTGGGACCAGAGGTTAAAAGCAGCAGCTTTGTGGTATCCGCTTACGTCGATGCAAGAGAAAAAGAAAACGTCTTGAAGTGGTCTGAGCTATGTTTTTGACTTCTGGCCCAAACATTGTTAATTATGGTTAAATTAGTGCTGATATCAGAATCGCTTTGATTTCTCTATCTGGATGCTTATATGGCAGCAGGAAGTGAAGATGCTGTTATCTTCAGGAGGCTGCATAACTACAGCTTTCTTCTTTGAAGCGTTCGTGGTCCTGGGCATCTGCGGTTGCTTTCCTTTCAGTCTGTGCGAGGTATTGCCTTCTTGCATCCGGGGACAAGTGAGAGATGGTGTTTCACTGATGCTGCACGTTCTGCTTTGAAATAGTACAGTGAAATGCGAATGGCTGCTGAAATAGAGGTTCTTTTCTTTAAACATCTAGGAGCAGAAGGGCTAAGGTACCTGGGTGGCAGCTTTAGCTTCGTTCAGTGTGGGATCTCGCAACGGGAGAGCGACTGATGGGCCGTAACTTTATGGACCATTCAGAGCTTTTGTTGGTGGAAATATTTTACTTGTGTTCAGAGTGAGAGCTCTAAAGACATTTTCAGTAACGTCCATGACATACCAATAACTTTATAAGCCTTTGGTGTGTAGGTCTGATTTTCTTGCACAACATACAGAAGCGGTCTCTGCCAGTTCCTACTGAGAAGTGGTTGAGCTATGAACTGCAAATTTTTGTTGCGCCTATAAAAGAGGAAGATGGACTGGCTTTCATTAAACCGTAGACTTAATAATGGGAATGGCATATGTTTAAGCCAAGTAAATTGTTTTAAAAGCTTTTTTTTTTTTTTTTTCCTCCAGTCAGAAACTTTGAAAAAACTAGGTAACTTTCATCATAGACTTTTGGAAATAATCCCAGCCTGTATCTTCGTGAAATGGCAGGCCTAATAGAAGGCTGTAGCTAGTCTAATTCCGCTGGCCTTCATGGCTTGCTTATTAGGAAATTGGCTAATGGCAGATGTACAGGGAAGGCTGGCCTGATAACAGCTCTGCTGAGAGGCAAATTTTCTTCCGAAGTAGGGGTTGTGGAGCACTGCCTTTGAAATCTTGAGCTTTCCTCTTTAATTGATCAAAATGTAGCTTAAAAGGTAGTCTGATTATAACCTGGGTGAATGGGGAGAAAAGTGGACGGGACTGACTCATTTTTCAGAGCAAAAAGAGGACAGCGTGTGCTGAAGGAACAGCTTGGCTCCAGCCCCCTGAATTTCCAAGGGCTTTTATTGTAAGAGAACTCGCAGGGAGACAACACTACGGAAATACTGTGGCTGCCCTGCTCGGAGCTCTGCTGCTGCAGGTAGACAGCCATGCCCAGCAAATCGCCTTCGCTTTAAGCCATGGGCAACGCTTAAAGCAGCGTCAGGGTCCCTGCATGATCGGGTTAGTCTCTGGCGGGGACTTAAGGGAGAGGAGGGATAGTTCTGGGTGTAGTCTGGGCACAGAGCAGCTTTCCTTTCCGCAGCCAAACCCCTTGGCTTTATTAGCAGCCACCGGTTCCCCTGTGCTGGTGCCCCTCTGCCCCGCGGTGGCTTTGCTGGGGCTCTGCCCGGGGTGAGGCAACGAGGATTTCTCACCTTCTGCGCAGGCCAGAAGAGCGGGGAGTGCCCTGCTGCTTCCCTCCTGCTCCTCCACCACCGCGGCAATTTGCTTCCATGCAGCTCCCGAGACCACGTATCATCGTGCAGCGCCGCGTGGTGCAGTGCGTGCTGCCCCAAACCGAAAGGCCAGGGGATTACATACGTTGGCACCGGCTCTCTTGGCAGCATCGACGGTCTCGAGGAAATTGTTCTCAAAATTATGTAAGGAATGAGAACGCCTTTGGAGGGACTCCCTGAATCTTAGTTCTTGCCACAACATTCTCCGTCGGACTCGATCTGTAAATTTTACTGATCATCCAGTTCTAGTTAACTACAAAGGCAACCAAATTCTGCATGTTTTAGTCTGATATCCTCTGTCAAACTGTTTCTTAAAGTATAAAAATGCTTATATTTGGGCTTCAACAGAATTTGTGTGGCTAAAGTGTGAAAATCAAAAAGAACAAAGTACCTCAAATGAAAGAAAAGTATTTAAACATTAGTGTAAAGTTTAGTAGACTCTTCACCAAACTGATGTTTGGGTGCTTTTGTGTATGCTGCACTCTTTTTTTTTTCTTTTCTTGGGGGAAGAGATACTTGAGTACCCCTTGGGCATTTTTATGTTTTAGGTTCATAGTGCCGTTCAGATTACCAAACCCAGAAAGTGACCAACAGTCAGCCTGGAGGAATAAGGTGCTATATAGCTCTAAGGATGTAAGAAAAGCTGCGTTGATATTTAATTGGTATGCTAAGCAATGTTGATGAGTTTTATTATGTGACATTCTGATTTTGTTGTTGCTTTCTGTTGTAAAGGTGTGAAGACCAAAGAAAAAGAAGTGCACTGTAATGAAACCCTAATGATAATTATCATTCTCAGTTAATTTTCTATATGTTTTTCAGACTGGCTCTTCAAAACAAGATGTATTGGCAAGTCATTCTGACCACGGCTGTGCTGTTGGGTAAGTTAACAGTGTTAAAAATAAATCTGTTGGGAATTGTTTAGAATGAAGAGTACTCCCGATTTCTGTTCTGCGGTGGTGTTTCAAGTCATATTACTGCATTAGGATCTTATCACAATATTCTGCTAGTATGTGCAAAGGTCCTGATTTATCGTTGTGCAGAGCTGAAATGTTGATACTCTCGGGGCTGTGCGTTTGTACGTTATCCCAAAAAGCAGCGCAGTTGATCTGTGAGATCAGGATACATCAATGGAATATATCTGGTGGGTCAAAATGCATTCAAATGAATGCCTCACTCAAAATTTGGGAAGATGAGAAGTTCACACGAGTTTTGTTCCTAGCAAGGAACAAGCCTAGTAAGCCCAAAAGCAGATGGGAAAACCCAGGTTCCATTGGAACCGCAAGGTTTCTGTTTAGTTCAGTGTACCAAGGCGTCACTTTGAGTTTGAGCTTTGCTTTTTTTGGTGGCTGACATTTTCTTTCATGTGCACAATGCTGTTAAAAGGTGCTCAATTTACTGTAAATGTTGACGAATGTAATAAGCTGTTTTTCTAGTTGCGAAATGTCCACAGCAATATTGGTGTATGCTGTTCAGGGACAGATGGTATTTGCCTTTCATTTTTTTTTGATTGAAAAAAGAGCTACTTAAAGACTTGATGATAATGTTCATGGAGAAAGCAGGTACCATGATCCGACGAAGTTAGTTTCAAAATCTGTATCTTTTATTTTCATGAAAGATGAAGAAATCATTAGACAGTGTACGTACAGTGTCAAATACTGTGTTGATGACAAATTCTTCTTTCAAATACCTTACGTAATCTAAAGATGTTGTGTACCTTTTCATTAGAAAACCTGGATGCTTCAGGGGGTTTCCATTAGGCTTCAGAGCTGTTGTGTCACTAACGGGTGGCCTGCAATGACAGAAAATCAGTGCATCTATTGACTGGCCATCTCTGTGTCCAAATAAGCAAATACCAGTGGTTAGCATCTTTGTAGCTCTCTTAACCCAGGCACTTAAATACACCTCTACTCGAGAGGCAGATCCATGTGTGATGGCCTCCCATGTGTCCGTGCCACAGAGAAACAGTTCCGTCTGGAGCAGGGAAGTGTTCTTAACGCATGCTGTGATATCAGGCCTTTAAGAGCTGTAGCAAGCCTATGCTAAACATTCTGTATTGTAATTCTTTTATTTTTAAACACGTCTGTGGAAATGGCAAGTAGCTGCATACATTTTGATTTACGGAATTTAATTAATCCAGTGGTATTGATAGTGGGATAAGAGAGGGGAGAGTATGTTTTTTAGGAGAAAGGTGACTTGGCAGGAATCTCTTCGCACCCCTCAATTGACTCCGTGAATTGGGCAGTATGTTGGTTAACTGTCCTGCTTCGTAGGCAGTCACGTCACTTACTCATTTGTTCTTCTTTTAATCATGTATTTTGGACTAATAGTCTGTTCAGTCAACTGAATCCTCCACATGGTGCCAGGGAGCCTAATGAAGCTGATATTTACAGAGGCACAAACTCTTTTAAATGAGAGAGGAGAAAAGAGCAGAACCCTTCAGGAGCCTGGCATCACAAAATCCATGTAAAGACAAAACGAATCACTTCAACGCGCTGCATAGTGACATGGTGTCCGCTTTTAATGTAGCGTGCATCTACTTTTAAAAACCTTTCATTTTGTATTTTTACATTAAGCTTATGCACTATTAATCGAACAGTGCTAGAGACAAATTTTTATTATTATTTTAGATGTTGCAAGGCATAGAGTATGAATTAATTTCTATCTAATGAGAGTTTTAAAATATTTATGCCCTAACTGAGTGGAAAGCTAAAAGCAAAGAAGTGCGCAAATCAGCCTCACGCCTTTCTGTAACTGGAGCTTTAATCTTTGGAATTCATTCAGTGTTTTACAGTAAGCTGTTTCCAAAAGCGATACGTTCATCACTCTCAAAATCACTGTTAGCGTAATTCAAGCCATGGCTTACCAACAAGAGCTACGGCTGCGGTCGGAGCGCTTTTATTTTGAAGAATCTAAGTCTGATGGAAAGATCGTTGATTCTGTGACCATTTTTTTCCTACATCTCATTTCCCAGATAATGCTCTGGTGTTGCATAGTTGCGTCCAGTCGTATCTTCTGGTAATACTGTTCTGTGGAATTTAACAGTTACAACGTGACTGTGTTACATTTACAGTGGGATTATTTTTTGCTGCAGTAATGGCACCATGTTATTAAGAGATGGATTGCAAAAGTCCCAGCAAAGTGTGTGAGTTTAGAATTAGGATGTGGCGTATCTTGAATTAATAGAAGCCAGTTTACCCCCAAAGTGATGCTTCCCCTACAGTCTTGATCTTGACCTATTTGAAGAAGTTGAGAAAACAAAATGTTCATTGTAGTGACTTTGGGAGAGGAAGCTGGCATTTGGCAGTTGTGACACCAGTTCCTGGGGGATGGTTTTCAAAATTTTTCTTTCCAGCTCGGAGGAGATAAGCCCCTGGGATTGATTTGATATTTTTTCTTCTGTAATGAAAGTCTCTGTATAACGTCAGCCACTCCCTTCATTGTCAAGTGATAAGAACTTTTACCTTTATTTTTGGTATCTTTTCCTTTGTCTTTTTATTTGCAGACTTCATTCACGCAGCAGTTGCCCGTTGTATGGTCCATCAGATTCTTCCCAGGAACTTCACATTACCCTGTATGTTGCTGAATGAGACAGTTTTGAGTCCTTTCTCTGCTGGAGTTGTAGAGAGCTGGTCTGGTTTGAGGAGAGAGCGTGGAGCTGCTGAAACCAACCCTCCCTTGCTAATGAATGAAGAAAGTTTTCTGTGTTGCCTTTGGAGTGATAACAACATCGATTGTTCTTTGTACAGAGCAAGCATGCAGCCAAGGATGTTTATTCCTTCAGAAATAAGCATCTCTGCTTCTCAGGAAAGAGGTAGGTTTTTCAGTCAAAGGCATGGTAAGTTAGTTGTTCTCCAAAAAAAAGGTTGTTGTGTTTCGGGTTTTTAGTAGCTTTTTGTTGTTTGTTTTAATAGGTATTAATTTTTATCCAGAGCAAACAGCATAGTATAATATATCAGAAGACTGCAGTGGAAGGCAAAAGAACATGGTAATAGCACATACTTCATTCGGCATTTCTGTAGAAAGACAACTATTTTTTTTCCCTTTGAACAGGTAGCACTGCTTATGAGGACGCAAGCCCAGATCTTCACAGGTGTTTAGATGCTGTGGAAAAGAGTTTGATTTTTTTTTTTTTTTTTGGTGGATGTGGGCCTTAAACTCCTTCAGGATGGAGGAGATGGGAGGAGGACAGCAAGTGCCATCTTCCCTGACTAGATTGCTGTGCCTTAGTAAATATCTGTACATGGATTTGATGGAATTACTTTTCCTAGACTGTCTTTCTCCTTCTGTAAACCACACTATGCGAGCAACATAGGGACCTGGTGGTCTGCTGACTTAGGCAGAGTAGAATTCTGTTTTATAAGTGTTGTCCCATGGGAAAAAAATCTCTTTTAAAGACTGCCACATGAAATGTGCTGCAGATGTGTATGCCGTACAACCGCATGTGTGAACAGAGTGTATACAGTGCAGCCACACAGAGGCCGTACGTGTTAGCAGCAAAATCTTCAAGCAGCAGCAGCTTCATTTCTTACTTTGCCTTGTTGCCTCGTCCCTGTGGCTATGTAAAATATATTCCCTCTCTAATAATCAGAATGCAGCAGGCTGTTACCGTACGAGTGGTTAGCCTTTTCTGTGTTTAAGGTTGTATACTGGTCCCCAGTTCAAAAAAGGACTATTTATACACTTTTGCATATGTGGGGTCCAGCCTTGCCTTCACGAGTATCTGTTACTTGTCTCTTTTTTAGGGAATTGTACTCTGGCTCTTCACTTGTTCTTTGCTTTTAATATAGTTCAGAAATGTTTTCTCTCTTCCTTTTGTTTAGATTCAAATTGGAACATTGAATGTTGGATTAAAGGCACGCTGGATCTGTTAGTTTGTAGCCTCCGGTTTTTGAAGCTACACTTGGGACCTGATTTGAAGGTTAATCTTTTATATGCTGTGTAAGTACAGACTTAAATTTCTCACTGTTGGCATTAGAAATCCGAAAGCATTTTCAAAAACATCAGCATTAGTCTCCCAGGCTTGCAGCACATTAGTAGCATTAGCTTTACAAGCAGATGATGCAGTTTATACCTTGCCTTATCTCAAAGTAATCAAAGGCAGTGCAGAGGAAAGCATGTGGTTCTATTTTTGAATGAGAAACGATAAGCTTGGAGGGCCCCTCTCCTCTGTTCTTTCTGTGCTTCTTGAAATGCTTTAGTGACATCCCTATGGACTTGCTAAAATATCTTTGTTTTTACACTTGCTTAATTCTAAAGCTGTGATCTTGGTTCTGCCTTTTTGATGCTTTTGACCATAATGTTCTCTCAAAGTAATTATGTGACTTGGCATTGTATTAAATGTTGCTGTGATCACACCGGTGCTGCTGAGCAGCACTCACCTGCGTAGTTGTCGCCGTCATAAATACTCCATGTGATGGCAGTACATGGTAATCGTCCTGACTGGGGGGTGGGCACATCTTTGATACAGAACCTGTCTGATTTGATTGTAAATTGATCTATTTGATTCCACTTCCAAAACCACACTTTCTCCTGCATTATTGGTGGGTTGGAAGGAATAGTGTGGACATGCAGACTGAATTTCTTCAGGAAACAAGCTAAGTATAAGTAGTTGGCCGTGCTGAATTTGCAGGTGAGAACTTCTGTTTAAAATACAGAACTGGATGACAGATACCACTTACCACAAATTTATATCTGTAGTCAGTGTAGGAAGCAACACTATTAATTGATAATAAGTGTGGTTGTTTAATTGGCATCACGCGTTAAAGCTGAAACCAGATTTTGAGTGGGTTCCTACTTTGAGTGTTCCTCACTGTGCTTTGTGGCATACCGCTACATGTGTGTTTGTGGGAGAAGCAGATCTGACTTCACCTCTGTTCCATTCGGTCTCAACTGCAGCAGAAAAATCTCAGCCAGTAATCCTAGCATAGTAATCTGTATATTGATTTTTTGGGGTATGGCTAACATCCCTGGAACAGCAGATTCAGGTCCCAGCTGGTATGAAGAGGTTCTTTGTATCATGAAGGGAATTCAGTAACTATCGTGCGATTTATGAGAGGAGGCCCTAAAGGCTCCCTAGAGTACTTGTGGCATTTCTGCATTTGATTACTTTTAGCTGAAAAGGCAAAATGCAGTGCAGTCCCTGACACCAGAGAACATGTTTCAGTTCCAGGACTTAACATTAATATTTTTCTTTTAGGGTCCCTGTGTTCTGGGGGAACAGCTAGCAAAGCATTTCAGATTGTGTTAAGGTGACAGCTTCCCCTCTTGGCTTGCTGATACCTTAACATTTTATTTGCATGAGCCAAAATACCTTGAAAACATTCCCAGTTTTAAAAATATGCATTCCTGGCATGTGGTACTCCCTGGGAGTCTGGAGCTTAGGCCAGAATTCTCACATATAAGACAAGCAATGTATGAAAATAATGACCTAGAAGAATCACAAAGTTTGAGTCCTCAGCAGTTTTAAGTTTTTCAGGATTAGAGGTGTGTATTTTTTATTTTACACATCCACAGTTTGCCTGCTTGTAGTAATACCAAGTTACTTTGAATAGAAAATGTTTTGTTCTGTCTGAAACAGTGCTGTGATGGAGCTCTTACCTTCCCCGGCAGCGTGTCTTTGGGAGGAGAAAGATTATTCTGAAACATAATGAGACAAATTAGGTTAATTGTCTCCCAAAAGTGAATGATCTTTCCAGTTGCATGTATTCTAGGAATGCTGCAAACCTTGATGGTAATTACATTAACTGAAATCACTTAGCCTTGGGGATGCTTTTGCAGTGACACAGATGAATGCTCCCGGTTGAATTTTGAGCGCTGCCTATAATTTGCCCTTTCGGTGGATGGTGATGTATAGGGTGTGCTCGTGTTTCTGACCTGTTCGCAGTACCTGTGGGGCACTGCTTGACTTCTGGGCCTAGGCTCCTGTGTTCTGAAGGAGAAATCACACAATTTACCTCCTGATGCCTCGGTTGAGCACATCATTTATATGTGGAGTGTTCCTTAGCTGGAGAATACGAACCTTTCCTTAGAGACTTGGCATCTCGTGAGCTAGGCAGCCATCAGATGTCCTGTGATGGTAAGGGGCAGCTTGTTCAAAGAAGTGTCGACCTAGAGCTACTATATTTCACGTGCGTTTATATATACTTATTGAAAGTCCATAGAACCCCAGACAGCCTTGCTCCATCAGTTCCTAATAAAGATTGCACTTGCACAAGCACAGTATAGAGAAATACTGAAAGCAGTGTTGCAGTGGTGACCTCACTTCTGGCAGGCCTTAACGTAGCTACCCAAACGTGCTGTTGTAC
The DNA here is from genome assembly GCF_964211835.1 of Anser anser. Lineage (NCBI taxonomy): Eukaryota > Metazoa > Chordata > Aves > Anseriformes > Anatidae > Anser > Anser anser. Next base: position 30,556,971 of record NC_139728.1, read on the forward strand.
CTTTCTTGAAAATAGGAGAATTGTATTTCTTGTATCTCTTCTAAAACAATTCTGACCCTTTGTTTTCAGTCAGATGTTCCAGTTGCAAGAAATAATTTGAACTTCTGGAGAGAGATTTTTCAGCTTCTCATTTAAAGTCTAAAAATTCAGTACAGGGCCACAGATTAATTTAGCAAAAATATCAGCACTTTCTGAAGTATGTGTGAAAACATCTGGGAGGCCTTAACTTAATGTGTTGACTAAAAGAACTGTCCCTGCACAACTGAAAACGACGCTTGGAGTAGAAGAGAAAAGCAGGCGTTGGACATATGCCCATGTTAATTACGCTGTGGCTCAGGGCAAGCATTATTACATTTTTTTCTCCTGTTGTGTCTTGTGCTTTAGCCACTTGTTTCCGTCTTAGTCACATCTCACATCGTCTTTGCACGTTTTCCTTCCCTTCTCTGTAAGCTGTGGAAAGCTTAACTTCAGTTCATTAGTTTTCTCTTGAATGTCAGAGGTGGGCACTTACAATCCATTCACAAAAGTCGGTGTGTTTAGTACCTGTCTGTTTTTTTTTGCTCATCCCTCAGTGCCAAGGCAAATCTCTCTGATTCCCCAGCCAGCGCTATAAAAGTGAATGAGGACAGCAGTACGCACTTGTGTATTTGCTAAGCCCTCTGCCTTGCCTCCCCCCCACAACAAGTTGGATGTGGCTACTGTTGTGAGATGTGAAGTGCTTCCTGAACTAGGATTTATAGCTCTCTGTGTGCTGCAAGTCTCGTAGGAAACTCCATTTTTTAACAGCCTGTTGCTTTGTTTTAAGTTTATCCAGAGTTCCTCCTCTCACCCTACTGAATGAGGACGCCGACCTCTCCTGAACTTCTGAGGGCTGTATAAGCATAAACTCCTCTACAGTTTGTATTTGCAGTTTGGGAACAATGGTTATTCTGTGGCTGGATCCGTCTGCAGCCAAACTGGAGATGACAGGCGGCTCGTGCAATCCCTCGCTGTAGCTGTTCTCCAAAATACTTTGGCTTTCTGTTGTTCTGCTTGTAATCGAGACTCGTGTGTTTAGTCCTGGCTTAGCAATTTGGAATGAGGTGATGTGGGGGCCCCTCAGAAAGCTGTCATCCGCTGATCCACTCTTATCCCAAACTCGGTGTTGTGAGGTGGTCCCTGTGTCTTGCCAGCTCGCTGAAATGCAGAGGTCATTAACTTCTTTCTCAGTATCTGGCTATCTTCCCCTGGGAGTGCATCTGGTAAAGTGGCTTAGAATTTTCCTCTGCTTTGCATAGTTGCCTGGAGAAGCAGCGAGGTGTTGGAGAAGCCTTCAGTATACAAGTGAGACCTTGGTAGTTTCTGTCACGAAGGGGTGAAAGACGTGCCTGGTACGGACCCACTGGATTTTCTTCTGGTTGTGCCTGCATTCCTACGTAGAGCACTTTATACAGTAAATAGATGAAAAAATTTGTTTCTAGAAAACATCAGCACAGAATTAATAATTCTGGAGAACACAGGTGTCTGTTTTTTTTTTTCCTGAATAATATAAGTTGTTGAAAATTAGTACTAAAGTATGTTCTGAATGGTGAAGTTCTTTAGCCCGTTGTTATTACAAATACTGTTTTTCACTTGAATAAGAGATTTTATCTACTATATTACTTATAATGTTTAATGGTAGCAGAAGCTAGAATGAACATTACATTTGTTTAGATTTTATTTTGGTGCCCCACAAGTAGGATTTCAAATGAAATCTCTGTGGGAGTGGCAGAGAGCTGCATTTAGTCCAGGGTAGGGTGACTAACTTTGTGTGCTCAAGGAGTATCTAGTAATGGTTACCACCGGGATTTGGAAACTAGTCTGACTGAACTACAGGTCTCATCTAGTATGGTAATGCATTTGTTTTAAGGTCAGTCCTTAGGAATACTTTTCATTAAATCATCTTAACTGCTTTAAACCATTTAAAAAGGGAGAAACAGCAAAGCAAATACAATTAGTTACAATTACTGTCTTTTTAACTTTTTTCATTACAGGTGTTTGTTTTTTTTTTTTAAATAAACTTTACCCAGAGGATAAATCTCCTCTATTGAAATAGCGTTGAGAAAAAAATCCATTTTTTTGTTGTTGTTCTGTTTGTTTGTTTTACTTTGTAGATCGGATCTGCCGCTGGGAGATGCGTCTACGAGCTCTCTAAAGGGGACTGCCGTGGCTGCTCGGTGTGGCTGCAGTGAGTATGGCAAGTGTGAATGCTGCGTGCCATCTCCAAGACTCAACTACACCTACATCATGTGGCTGAAGATTGTGACTGGGGTAACACCTCTTTGGTCACCTTTGATGGCAGTCAAGCCCATAGACATCGGTAAGCATTACCTACATTTTAAATGTTTTTTTTTTAGTGGGGAGCAGGATGTCTTTTGTGGAGAAGGAGTGCACAGGCAGAACAGGAAAAGACTTGCTGGTGCTGTCTCAATTGTTCAGGATGGTACCGTACACATTTCTTAGCTGTCTAACTCACGTTAAAGGTCTAGTACAAAACCACAGTCAGTCACAGACAAAGACACTGTCCTTGTCAGTAAGGACAACAGCCTTCAACATACTTGAGCTTTTATTTCTAACCGGGGCCTCTTTGTGCCTGAGTTTGGGGCAGTGGTGGAGGTTAACTTTCTGTGTTGCTGAGGACTTAAATTAAAAAGTGAGGAAGAAAAAAAACTGTTCTTGATCTTACTTTGCAGTTAAGACTCTCTCTTCTCTCAAGCAGCTCTGTTGTTCTGATGCTTTCTTCCTTACACGTACAATTCCAGCACTTTCCAAGTTGAAAAACAGTCCTCTAATATTTAATCAAGTGAAAACCCTACTGACATAATGAATTTGATAGGTGTTGCTCTCCAGTATGCACAGTTATTACAGATCTTGGCAAAGTTCAAAAAGGTAGGCACTGTCAGCTGAGGGGGAAAAAATAGAATTTTTATAAACTTCTTTCTAACTGATGTGCTTTGCAGAGAGAGAAAGCTAAAAGTCTCTGGGTGGGATAGTTTTGAAGGTGAGAGGTTGCACATATATCATGTTGCTTTTAAGTAATGCCACAGGAAAAAATTAAAAATTCAGAGTCAAGCCTGCCAGTGTTTAAAAATGATATTATTAAATTGGTCTGCTTAGTGAAGTATATTTGAAAAATGCATAATATTGGAATGTGCTTCACCAAGATTTAGCTGAGTTAAAAAATAGTTGGAAAGTGAAAATCTGAATACTTAGGTAATATATCAGTAGAACAGGTGGCAGCAGAATGAGAAAACGATTTATATTGTAAGATGCACAAAAGTGTGATGTAAAAGTTACGACTTTTTTGTTTTAAAAGCTATGAGCCTCCACCCACATCAGTCATTTCTGCAGGTCTTTAGTAAGTTAATTGCACTGAGATGGTATAGAGGATATGGAGGAGTAATAAAAAAAATAAGTTCTGACTTAGTATACTGAATTTGAACAACTGCTATTATTTTCAGTACAGTAAACTGAGTCAGGTTCCAGTAATACCACCTGAATGAGGTGACTTGAGCAAAGAAATCAAAGAGTGGCCACTTTGTATCTAGCCCAGTATTGCCAGGTGCAGGCTCTTACTCAGTGAACCCCAGGGGAGCTGTAGGAGTACACGTCCCAGTAATATTACATGACATTGCTCTGTCACACGTTATCTGTAGAGCAACTCTTGAAAACTGAACTTAAAGAAATTTCAGAATTGGTAAATCATTACAGCCAGCAGTCACAGGCAGTGAGGTTAGTTGTAAACTTGTCAATTAATTTGTCCGCAGTAAAGCCTGAACCTCCTCTGAACCTGCATCTAGAAATGACAGAGAAAGGTGAAGTGAAGATCTGCTGGTCTGACCCCGTGCTGATGCCATATCCCCTCCAGTACGAAGTGAACATCTCTGGAAACGCAGGTCAAAACGGCTGGCAGGTGAGTCAGCTCAGCTCTGTCCCTCTGCTTTTCCCTTTCTTTTTCCTAAATTATTATGTGGTAGTAATGGCTTCTGATAATCCACTAGGTGGTTCAAGTTGCTTTAAACACCTCGCTGGCCATAGACAATCCGCTGCTTGATTCCTCCTATTTCGCTCAAGTGCGGTGCAAGAATCGTTATGGTCCAGGGTTCTGGAGTGACTGGAGCACACCATATAATCTGAAATTGGGAGGTAGGTCTTGTGCAGTCACCCTGCGTAGTAAGTAGGCTTTCAGAATACGATAGATTTTCCAGTTTGTTTTGTTTTGTGGAATCACTGTATGTGAGTATGTTATCCAGGGAGGTGCACTACACTATGTGCGTGATTTGGGCTGAAAACTCCTCTGGAAACTCTTTAACCTGCTGCATCTCTTCCGACATAACTTTACCTGAGATCCTACTCTTTGCTTGGCACAAAATTTGCATGGAATGATTAATGCATGGAGACTGCACAGTCAGCTTCATGACACCTCCGTGTGTGCCCTGTTGCTTGCTCACCAAGCACCTGTTCAGACCCAGAAGCTCTTTTTCTAAGGGCTTTTCCATTTCAAAAGACAGCAGTGTTTAACTTTCTACTCAATTTAAAAAAAAACAACCAAACTTTCTCCTAATGCTTTCTCTAACTTTTAGTTTAGCACGAGGCTCTGTAGCTGAAGTAAAAGTGCAGAATACAGATTAGGGTTTGTAGATTTAATGTAACCCATTTTGGTATCTAGGTGCGTACGTGTACACCTGGTAGCTGTAGGCAAAACAGAGTAATGTTCTCTCATGTACACATACACTCTTATTTTCAGAAGAGGTTTCTGAGCGTGTTGAGAAACAAGTACATATGTAAAAGAGGTAGATACTGTTAGATTTATTTATTTTTTGTAATCCTGTTATGGGATATGCAATTGTATTAAACATACATCTCATCAGCAAAATAACCCCATTGTGATAAGCCTAATTCAGCGTAGAGAGAGTAATTTCTTCACTGCAGGAGGCTCAAATTGACATATGTTCCCAATGGCCAATGTTGGGATGAGCCAGTGGAAGAACAGTGGAGTGTGCAGCACAGCTGGCAGTTGTTAACAGGAATGCTGCCTTGAATTCAGGTGTGCACATTACTGACAGAAGAGTATATGCTGAAATCAAGCAGTTACATGTTTGTACAGCTGACTAGTTTCATGTTCTGATTTATATTTAGTAAGAAAGTCTCTGACAATGACAGTATTTTAGGTCTTCTCTGCTATCTAAGAGGGCCTGTGTTTTGGAAAAATGCTGAAAATATCTGAGGTGGTTCCTGAACTGCAAAAAGCAAACCTGGCCAGTTAAGGAGTTCGGTGCTGGCTTTGGGTCTCTCTTGGACAAACTGTTCATTTTCAGCCAGTGTATAACACATGCAGCTTCCCAAAGTACTTGACTGATGGAGGCTGAGCTTATGCATGTGTACGTGCTTTGCAAAATCAGTGTCTTTATGCCTAGGTGAATTGCTTATTGAATCACTGCTACCATTTGGTATCAACTACGTTGTTCAGATTGTAAAGCATTTTTTTAGAGATTAATCTCCTGGTGACTTTAATAGGAGCAGGATTACTAACTATTGGAAAGCTTGATTTTTCTGTGCTTCTGAATCGCAAATCTCTCAAAGCCTATGTTCCAGTATTACAGTCATGGTTCAGCTAGCATATGCCTTCGACATCCTTTCACGGTTCAGAGAGTTGGATATATATATTTTTTAAACCTAAACATTGCTCTTCACTCAATTGGATTTTCTCTCACTTCTACCTGAGGACAATTTTACAATTTTAACATCTGTGGTGTATGCACTGGTGAGTTGTGCTGCAGAGGCTAACTCTTTCTAGGCTCCAAGTACTTCTTGCAGCATTCAAATAAGATGATTTTTCAAAAGTGGATAAACACACTCATTTAGTTGGACCTGATGCCTTAAAAAAAAAGTGGGCTGAGTATGAAGTAGCAGTGTTGATCTAGTTTCCCAAGATTTAATTTACAAAAGCCTATATGACTCTGTTTCACTTATGCTGCTGTGCATTGTTTTTCACTCTACTCCCCAGTGATTTTCTGCTCATTTAATTCCTGTTTGCCTAGGGATATTAAAGATTATTTTTATCAGAATTTACAGACATCAGTTATAGGAGGAGACAGTCAACGGCCTATTTCTGCTCCTCTGCCCTGTAACGATTAATAATAATCAAGCTGGAAGAAGTAGGTGATTTAGAAATACAACTGGATAATAAAGATTTTCTATTGACATATGTTTTGTTGTTGTTCTGATTCTGATCTCAATGGACTTTTTTCCTTCCTTGTAGCTGAAGTCTTGTACTTCCCTTCTAAGATACTGACCAGTGTTGGTTCTAATGTTTCATTTCATTGCATCTATAAAAACAAAAACAAGAACGTATTGTCAAGGAAGATTGTTTGGTGGCTGAATTTAGCAGAAGAAATCCCAGAAAGTCAGTATACGCTTGTGAATGATCGCGTAAGCAAAGTTACTCTTTTCAACTTGAAAGCAACAAAACCTAGAGGAAATTTCTTCTATAACGCATTGTACTGTTGTCATCAAAATAGGGAATGTCATCATAGATACGCTGAATTATATGTAGTAGGTAAGATTCCAGATGATTTACAATTATAATTTTGGTGCATTTTAATAGTAAGGTTAGAATATTTCAGTCTTAAACTCTACTTAGCTTTTATCCAGTAGTTATGTCTTGTAATGCATGTTTTATGTATAAAGAATTATATCTTTATTAATAAACATTTAATGTGTTTTTAATTAGATGTGAATATCAATATCAAATGTGAAACTGATGGGTACTTAACTAAAATGACTTGCAGATGGTCCACAAACCCAAACACTTTGCTCGTGGGGAGTTCCTTGCAGTTAAGATACTACAGGTGTGTATAGCTTTAAATGCACTCTTTGTTTGGAAAGTGCTACCCTGGAAATACTTTAACAGCAAAGAATTCTGAATAGTTGTAATTATGAAATGTGCAGTTTCTGTAAGCTGGATTTTTCCTTAGCTGGGACTCCAGAGGCATCAACCACACGTGCAGAACAGGGACTGTAGATATCTGAGCATGTAATGTGGATTTTATTTACCTGTTTTTTTTTTTTAGCATTTGTGAAACTTGTAGGTGCAATTCAGAAGCCAGTTCTGTAAATACAGTTTAAAAGTAGAACACAAATATTAAACAGCTCAGTTGTGACAGCAGGCCTGAATCTAATTGAACTAATATGCTTTTTAAGCTTTTATTTTTCTTTCGAGCCAGTCTTCCTTTCTGCTTGCATTAGATGACTGGATGTAAGTTCATCTGGCTCTTAAAGTGGATATGTTTGCAGGTATCAGTTAGGAAAATCTTCTAGTTGCTTATTTCCAAAAACTGTAAGGAAATAATTAAAAAACAAAGCAAAACAACCAAACAAAAAACCCCACCTCCTAGTGAGAGTGACGGAGCACTGAGCACTAACCCAGACTGGCTCTAGCATCTCTGTCCTTGGAGATCTTCAGACCTCAACTGGACAGGACCTTGGGCAGCTTCATCAGGCTTTGACTTTAACCCTGCTCTATACTGGGGGTTGGACTTTAGACCTCTTGAGTTCTCCACTTCATCATCAAGTTTTCTAGAACCTTTTTTTCTACTTGTAGATAGTACATAAACATAGAGGAACAGCATGTATTTCATTCCAGATGAAAACAAAACAAAACTAACTTAGATGGAGATAAACTTGGTTCCTAAAGGGACTGTTGCTTTATGAAGGTAGTGTTTTTGGTGGCTAGAGCAATTCTTACTTTTCATGGTCTTGCTCGGGCATTTTGGCCTTGCTTGTTTTCAGATGGTTGAATAGAAAGCAACTTTCAAGTCAAGACCAAATTCTTATGATGCTACGACAGTGAAAAAGCCACTGATGCCAATGGAATCTTCCCAGACCCAGTCCGACATAATGGGTCACAAAATGTCAGCTTTTCTTGAGAAATGTTTGAACAAATGTTTCTAAAACTGTGAAACAGGCCTCCTGTTGAGATCCTCTGTTTTTCTGAGCTTTCCACCTTGTTTTTTTAAGGACGAAGAGTAGTTAAAGGACTAGGAAGGAGATTTCTTACTCTACAAAGAGAAGACTGAGTAAGCTCAAGGCAATGTTTTGTAGACAGCTAACGTTACAGCTGTTTCTTTGCCTTTAGGCATCTGTTCTACTCTGCAGCTAACGTTTCTTCTTGTCCATGCCCCTACATTAACAAAGCAGTTCTTATAACCTCTACAGGTTCCTTCTTAGCTCCTTGGAGCTTTTATTTTTTTTTTATTTGTCTTTTGGACACACAAGAAAACTGGGGTGGGTTGCAGAAAAAAAAAATTTAAAAAAGACAAAAATGATTATTAAATCAGTGATATAATAATCTTCATTCATACAATTAGTGCCTGTGAAAGTATTGCTTTACCATGAAATAAAAAGAATCCCTTTGAGATACTAACACATTGAGTTTGAGAGTTTTCCTAGAACCATGCTAGTATTTATACAAACAAGATAGACAGACAGCCCGTCCTGAGGAATAATCTTTTGTTTTACTGGACTCTTTGCTGGACTAGTTATGCAAAAGTTTTGCCAAAATAGGCTTAAATCAGTCCTCAGAGCCTAATCCTTTGGAAAACTGGACTGTCTTTGCTAATGAAGGTGGGTTTAATTTCTGAAATATTATCGTACCACGATAAATATTTCTCAGGATTTTGTGGACTAAAGCAATCACTGGAATGGTTGAGATTTCATGTGGAGACTTTTAGGGCAGGATTAGTGACTGACTGACTAGTAAGGTAGGTTTTGTTTTGACTGTCTTCACAAATATGAATGTAATGAGTGCACTGCTGGGCAGGGAGCCTGAAATAAACACTGTGCTGCTCTTGCCATGTCTTTTATTCCCACTTCTTCATTGTTCAGGTTTAGCTAAAAAAAGGTGTGGTTGTTTTTTTTTTTTTTGAATGCTACATGATAACCTGTCCTACATGATAACCTGTCCATTTGCTGCAGTGTTCATGCCTGATGAAACACTGAACAGTAATACAACTGAAAATGCTTGCCAAATGCTAGTATTTAATATGATATTTCCTTCCGTCTGTTGGGTTGCTTTGTTTTGGTTGTTTGGGGTTTTTCTGAGTTTTGTTTGTGTCTGGTTCTGCTTTGTTAATACTAAGGTCTGAAAGATCAAATAAATAAACAAATGAAGTTCATGGGGAACCCACATGAATGTAATGACTACCAAAAAGTTTCAGGATAGGACTTTTAAAGATTTATAGCTATGAAAACAGCATCATCATTTGCATAGCATTCTATTGTATATTGTGAACAAAGATACAAAATGAACGTTTACTAGCCTGAGACGTGCTAAAATGGTCATTTTTTTTAAATTGTCCAAGCTTGATTATAGGAGGCAAGGATAAATATACTGGAGTTGCGAGTGTTTTGTTAGACATAGGCAAGTCTTCAGGATAAAGGTTAGAAATTAAATGTTGCACTGACATCAGACGCATCAGATTTTCCAAGAGCACACAGCTATTCTTCTTACTGATGTGATTACATTTCACAGATGAAACCCCATGCTCTGTAATAATGTGGTGTGCTAGCTTTGCATGTTGGTGTTTTGTTTTCGTTGGCTTGTAACTGCGTCTTCCTCTGCAGTCAGTGCTGCCAACAGCAACAGCGCAGAAATGATCATCCTAGAAAAACAGAATGCTAAACGAAAGCTTCAAAGCTCCAGACAACTGTTTAATCAGTATTAGCTATGTTGACAGGAAGAGGAAGGATTCAGCTAAGTCTTAACTTTTGTGGTCCGGCTGAATAGCTAATACCCGATCTGGCCACTCTTACCGCAAGTCTGAGCTGTGCCCAAGCTTAGGAGAAATTTGGAAACTTGCTTTCCCACCTCAGATAAGGTGTCACTGCCGTTTTGTCCAGAGTCCAGGTCTCCTCTTCTGTGGCCAGATGTGATACCGACCACATGTGGGATTTTAATACCACCCTCTAGCATTGATACTCATGTGGGATTTCAGTCTCCTGGAGACTTCCCTGTGCAAATCTGTTTGGGCCACTTTGCCCTGGACATCAGGTGGTGTCTGGAAAGGCATATTCCTGGCTGGAGGGCTGCGTTGTTAAGGAAAAGCACTCAAGTAACACGATTCATGAGTATTAGAGATGCCCGTACCTTTCTTTTTGTACCTCTTCACGTTGTTAGTCTGTTATCAAAAGATTTTGCACTGGGGAGAGCCTTCCATACCCTGCTGTTCTTTTCAGGCTAAGAGCCAGAGCTTTAAGGAGTAACACCACAGTGTTATTTATCCATTCAGTGCAGACTTAGTTTGGACAGATCTTGAACTTATCATCGAAAAAAATCACACGTTTCCAGTGACACCATCTGTATTAATTGCCTTCTGAGTTCTATTTTATTGATGTCATGAGCAGCTTGTTGTTGCAGTGTATTAACTTAATGTTTTTTTTCCTCTTTTTTAAGGAGCAAAATTTATTGTCCTAACTTTCCAAGTATCCCTCCAGAATCAGAGGTGAAAGAATGCCTTTTACAGAGGAATCATTCTTATGAGTGCATATTTCAGCCTATTTTTCTTTTATCTGGATATACCCTGTGGATAGAGTTTAAGCACTCACTAGGAACACTTGAGTCCTCACCAACTTGCGTCGTTCCAGCAGATGTGGGTAGGTCAAGATTTCTGCACGTCTTTCTTTGCTTGTGACCTTGGATTTCATACCTTATATGGTATAGATAAAGTACTTCATAGCATTTTAAATGTATTACATTGTGGAAAGAACATAAAAACATAAGAGTTTCAGTGTCATCTTCTAGAAAACATTGGATTAAATGTTATTTCCATAGATTTTGCTTGGCACAGGAGCAGACTGTAGCTGCAGCTAGTACCTATAAAATGAAACATTCAGTTTTGCGTGTTTGTCCTCAACTGTTTTGCAAAGACATCTACAGAAAAAAAAAAGGAGTATTTTAAAAATCAGTCTAATTTTTAAGATTCTTGACTAGCTAACTTTTCTGCTCTTCAGCTGGTTAAGGTTTTCTCCTATGAGGAGAGCGCAGGAGATCTGGGACTGCTCAGCCTGGAAAAGAGGAGGCTCAGGGGGATCTCAATGACTGTAAATAACCGAAGGGAGGTGCAAAGCCTCAGCCCTACTGTGATTCTCTGGAGGCCGTGCTTTGTTGCAGTGTAGTGCTACATGTGAATTAGTTACATGCCTGCTCATTCCTGTTTAAAATCACAGGAACTGTTTATGTTCTTGCACGCTTTTGCAAAGTTTATTTTGCAACACACAGAGCACTTAAATGTGTGTGAAAGCTAGAGGCAGAAACAGTGTTTGAGTGTTTTCAAACACTGCAAAATGTGCAAAGCAAGTCTTGTTGTCTGGTCCGTGAGTCAGAGCATTCGTTGGACTGTGTATTGCTTTGGACACAAATGTGAACATATGCAGAGAGAACACGCTGCAGCTTTGGCTTTGTGTGACTTTTGCAAAAAAATTGTTCTACATCCATCCACAAAGAGGAAATAGCAGTTTTCTACCCACAATTAGTGTTTTCAATAGATAAGTTCCTTCTGTATTCTAGGTAGACCACAGAACTGCTACATGAAATAAAGCAAAATAATATATATCTATTTGGGGGGGCAGGGAGGGAGAAGTGTGCACATAACATAAATTAAACCAAACTATGCTTTTCATTTCAAATTTTAAATAGAGTGAGCAAAAAATGAATTTATAGGAAGGAAATGAGAAGTTTAATGCATTTATAACTAAGTGGGGTACGGGATTTAGCATTTGATCATTACTGTTTTGGTGGCCTTGTGGTTTTCAAGGTTGCTTCTGTCTAGTTCAAAGAGGATTGTTTGGCAGCCTTGAGCTTCAGAAATAAAAGTGGTGTAAGGGTTGGTGGGGGAGGTCCTGCACTTTTACTGCTTAGAAAATTTGCCAAAAAACCTGGCGCTTGCCTGCATGGCAGCTGTACTGTTAGTCTGTGTCAGGGGCTTCTGTGCTCTGCGGGGTGTAAGAGGTTGGTTGGCTGTGTTCTTCTGGGGAGAGGTAGTGGCTCTGTGTGATGCTGCCCAGTGAGGAGTGCTAGCAAGTGCAGGCTATCAGCTGCAGCAGCCCACAGACCTTCAGGAGGCTGGTTTACTCAAGCCAGCCCTTCAAGGATAAAGCAATGAATGGAATTGACCTACATTGGATGGAGGATGCTCTGTATTGTCGTAAAATAAAACCTGTGCATTCTGGCCTTGCCCAGGATTTAAAGCTTATTTCAAGTTTTTTTTTTTTTCTTTCTCCTTCCTCACCAGGTAAGTGATCAAAACAAATTTATTCTAACTTTGCTTTGTTAGCAAACTGGGGCTTTCTGACATTCACATCCAGTTTGTTGGAGAAGCTCAGTTCTGATGAAATTTTCTGTAAAATAAAACCTTCACATAAAATCTCCATTAATGTTTGTATAAGCCTGCACTTTCCACATCCTTTAGAAGATTTGCCTTTCTGGGCCACATATGCTTCTACTTTGTATACTGGGGCACCCTATTAGTGCCAGGCTGCATCTTTTGCCGTTAGTACCAGGGGATGAATTGTTGTTTGCTTTATGATCCAACTTTACCTGGAGTAGCGGAGGCCATGATGTTGCCTGCCACCCTTGGGAAGGAAGAAGGTAGACCACAATGACTTGATTTAATGCGAAATGTCAGTGCAGATATTAGTCTTTTTTTTTTTTTCTCTCTTTCAATTTTCTAGTGAAGCCACTTCCTCCCTCTGACATTAAAGCAGAGATCACCAGAAATGATGGGCTGCTGAATGTGAGCTGGACAAACCCTGTGTTTACAAACGATGATCTTAAATTTCAGATTCGGTATGCTGAGAACAGGGAAGAACTAACATGGGAGGTACTGTTTTTTTAAAATCTGTATTGAAGTGTGAATTGTTGCAGTGTTATTTAGTGTGTCAGCTAGGATTTACGGAGTTTGTTGTATTTAGTGAATCACAGTTCTGAGCATTGCATTATCTAGCAAAGGATGTGACTGAGGGGGCCACTTTTCACTTGATTTATTTTTAGGAGTTTTGATCGTAACAAATGCCTAAACAACCTTTTTTTCTTACTCTGACTATTTCGACTTCTGTTACAGCTGTATGAAATTTCAAATGTGCCAACAAGATCAGCTATGATAAAGGTTCAGAAACTCTGTGTTGAGTATGTTGTTCAGGTCCGCTGCAGAGCACTGGATGGTTTAGGTTACTGGAGCAACTGGAGCAGATCAGCTTATGCAGTTGTGAGAGATATCAAAGGTACGTGTGCTTTCAGAGCGTGCTCTGATGCTCGGTCCGGTTTCAGACTCAGATGTGACACTGTTCTTTCAAAACTGTAATCTTGCAGCTCCCTTACAAGGCCCTGAGTTTTGGAGAGTTGTTGTTGAAGATCCAGCCAGGAGGCAGAAAAATGTTACCCTCCTGTGGAAGGTGAGAGCGCTTAGATTTTGGTCTTTCACTTTGAAAGATGCATGACCCAAAAGCATTGGTAGAATTAATGAAAATGATAATGATAAGCACGTGCCTCCCTGCCCTGAGAGGCAACCTAGGGTGGTCACTGTTTACAGGACTTGGTTTGCAGCACGCTTGCAGGTTTTTGCTGCCAATTTCTGCTAACCGAGTTCTCTGAGCAGAATGTGCCACTGAGTCCTAGACAGCTGCCTGTACAAACACCTCGGCAATGGCACGTAAACTGGGCAAAGCTGTGTTAAAAGGTTAACGCAGGATAGAGGGGAAAAAGTGCATCAGTGGCTGGCCGCTCCTGTTTGTCTGTGCAGCGATGTTAGGTGTGCAAACAGTCATCTGTGTTTTTCAGTCCTGGAAAATGCTAACAGAAAATTGTGAACTGTTTGAGGAGTGTGAAAGTTTATATTTCCTTGTATCCTCCCCCCCCCGCTTCAATGGAAAGATAGCAAGTAAGGGTGCCAGCTTTCAGATAGAGAAGTTAAGTCTTTAAATGGACTACAGTGTCTTTGCTAAAATATATGTCTATAAAATATCTTTCTTGGGTCACGTTTTCTTAGAACTCTTTAAAACCAACACCTTCTGCCCAAATGATGTTTCCTTTTGAAATCAAAGACTGGAAAATTAATTAATGCCACTGTTTGCTGCAGCCACTGATGAAGAATCACTCATTGTGCAGTGTGAGCCGATACATTATAAAGCATCAGACATCGGAAAACACCACGTGGTCAGAATATGTCGATAAAGGCACTACCTGTTTATTTCCATGGACCGAACACACACATACCATTACAGTTTTAGCCATGAATTCAATTGGAGTTTCTTCAGTTAATTTTAATTTAACTCTATCACAGCAATTGAGCACAGGTAAGAACACCAGTTAGTTACCATTTTGCGATGTGGAATATGTTAGGAATTCTTGTAATGCTTTTGGGCAAAGCTTTCTTTGTAATAAAAATCCCTTTGTTAAAAGAAAAATCATGATATGTTCACCTGTATTATGGGAATCAGATTCTGTATCTCTCCAACAGATCTATTTGAAAAATGAAATTTCTATTGCGTGAAAATTGTAATGAACTTTAGATTGGGAAAAAAGTCGTCCTTAACAGTTGTCCTTCACTAACAGAATCTAAAGTAATTGATCAAATAAAAATGAAATCATACTGTAAAACGGATCTTTCATCCTCTTTGTCTTGGGAACACCCAGCATTCCTGCTAGGGAATGTTTTGTTGTTTCCAAAATGAAATGTGGTTTAATTTCTCTGGCTGCTCACCTGACAGGGTGCCAGAATGCATAGTTCTCAGAGGTTTGGCTTTACTCCCTGGGCAGCCTTTTCATCGGTTCAGCTGCATTCTGCTTTATTAATAAAATAAAGGCTATCGGTTCTGACAATTTCAACTGTGTAACATTCATATGCAAATGTATAATGTGGGAAACGTTACTGCAGTCTATTCATAGAACTTTACAGCTGTAATGCAATTTTAGAAGCATTTTTATAGGTAAAAAGGTCTTTCTGGTTGTTCTGGAAAGCCTGTAGTTGGTAGCAGATGTAAGGGGAAGCATTTGTTTGCCTGGATTTGATCTGGGTATGTTACTTAGAGAGATTTACTGGGATTTAGCTTACAGGCTCCCAGTGTGTGTTTTACTAGCTAAATGTTGACAGTCCATTTGTTGATAATTTCTTAGCTAAGCACTGATAATTAAGGCGGTACATGTGAGAACCAGGCTATTTGTTTAATGTTTGGTAAGAAACTTGGTCTGTTTAGTGTTCCGGATTAGTTGTTGTGAACCATGCTTCACTGGCTTAAAGAGAATTAAGTTTGCTTACGTGAACTAAGGATCAAGCTTTATTGTATAAAGATAAAAACAAACAAAAACACAAAAAACTAAAGAAGTAAATAGTGAAGCTCCAAAACTGTCATGCATTTTACAGCATACACCTCTCCTGCTAAGCCAGCTCTCATCTCACCTCTGTCAGAGTTCACGTAATTCACTCTTTTGTCCTTGTTTTGGCAGTGGATGCTGTGCAGTCACTCATTGCTTACCCAGTGAACAGCACTTGTGTGATTTTGACTTGGACGCTTTCACCTCACACATATGTGATAACGTCTTTTGTTATTGAGTGGAAAAACCTTAACAAAGAAGAGGAGATGAAATGGGTACGAGTTCCTCCGAATACTAGTAAATATTATATTTATGGTGAGTGTGTACTTGAAAATGTAATGCATTATGTTAATTGTTATTGAATAGAAAAATCTAGCATTTTTCTGAGTTCTTACATTTCTTCCCCCTTTCTCTGTTTGTGATTTATATTTTTTTTATGGTAAGGAACAGTAGAACAATTTTTAATTATCGTTAGTGGACTGACTGTAAAGGACTGACTGTTGCATTCATAATCCAGGTTGACAAAGAATGAAGCTCAGGTGTGTGTTCATTTTTTGGCAATACGATAAAATTAGTTCTGGAATACTGACCATACCAGCTAATTATGTAAGTTAATATGTGTTAATTCCATCTGCATTTTTGGCTTTAATCTTAGAAAATTTTATAATAGTTGCATAAAGGTGTTAATTCCATTGAAAAAAATAATGCTAGATTATGCTGTAAAGATTAATAGTTTTAATCTTTTGATATTAAAGTGCATATCTATAAAAGACGACTTTTGTTATGACCCCTCTGGGCTGGTCTGAACTCTGATATGTGACCAGAGCCTCTCTGGAGGTCACTGTTTAATAGCAGGGTAATAGTTTTGATTCAAAAGGCTGACTTCTTCTTTCCAGATCACTTTATTCTTATTGAGAAGTACCACTTCAGCCTGTACCCCGTGTTTGCTGGAGGAGTTGGCAAATCCAGAGTGACAGATGAATTTACCAAAGGTGACTTACGGCATCTTTCTTCATGTTATGAAATAGGAGCTTGATAGTAAAAGTTAAGTTTAAATGTGGAAGAAGTCTGTAGTTTATCAGAAGAAAGTCAGTAATAAGGTAACTTTAATACATCTATAAACTGCTCGAGATTTCAGTTGCTTTAATTTGAAAACTGTGTGAAGTTAATTGAGGGAGGGAGGCAACTGAATTCCCATCATCTTAACTTAACAGCTGAGATCCTAGGTCTCTGTGATTCTTCGTTCTCCAATTACGGGCTATTCTCTTATTTTATGTGCTCTGATTTCATTCCCCAATAACAAGGGAGCAGGGGGGACCTCCCCCAGCGATGGAGGAGTCACCTCTATTTAAAATAATTCATTCCCTTTTGTCTGTTTGTTCTCGAGGTAAAAGTTCATTGATCTGCAATAAAACTTTATCAAGGTTTTTTTTTTTTTGAGGGAGGGCTTGCGCTGTTGCTTCTACTGTTTATATAAATGTTCGTTATTTCCCGTTTACAAACTTTTCAGAAAAATTATTTCTCCTGCATTATCTGCATCCCTTTTAGTTCCAGATGGATATGAAAACCAGAATAATGCTAGCCTCTATATGGTTCTGCCAATAGTTATTTCAACCTTGGTTTTGTTGCTTGGAGCATTGCTGATTTCACAGCAAAGGTAAGTTCATTTTTATATAAAAGTCACAGCCTTCCAAAGGTGATGCAGCTTAGCTGGCTGTGTGCTGAACTGGTGGCCAGTGTCTTTCTGGGGAAAGCTAGGAATTATTTTTATCACTTGTACTTTTGAGATGTACTCAAAGGCAGCGGACTCTGGAATATAGCACCAAGAATTTAAATGTCTCGAGTGCACAGGCTTGTTACCTTGTAAAAGTCAGACCTTCCAGGGCTGGTGTCCTTGTGGTAAGGTGATGATCAGTGCTGTTCTTTTTCCCTGGGAAATACCACTTCAGCCTGTACCACACACTGTTTACTTTTGCAGTGTTTTGTGGACAAGCTAATGAGTGTCAAGTGCTTTGAAGCACTGTGTGTCCCAGATTTAATTGTCATCGCAAATAAAGCCAATTAAAAAAAAATATCTGAGTTTTGTGGAATGTGGGTTGGGGTCTTACTCAGCAAAGACTGCCTGTACGTTTCATAATTTACAAAACTGCCTTATGATATCTCACTTTGTTATTTTTCTATTGAATTTTGACCACCTAGAATATCTGAAATGATTGTTTCATTGTCACACTGTTCTAGATAAATAAAATCACACATGTTCCCTTTCTGACATAGCAAAAGTACAGAATGTATGAGAACAGTACCAACTCCAGAATTTACCTAATATTTCAGAATGAAGAAACTGTTTTGGGAAGATGTTCCAAACCCCAAGAATTGCTCCTGGGCACAAGGAGTTAATTTTCAGAAGGTATGCATTTCCCTGGTGATGCTTCTTCCCCCACCCTGTGGGTCAGGCTGCTCTTTGCTCAGTACTGAACTCTACGTATTGGGTAGACCAAAACCTACCTGAATTGCTTGAATGAAGCTACCTGGAACCTCTGAAGTTAGTAATACAGCAGATCTGTCAGCTGCAGAAATGGGCTAGGACCAGAGACCAGCATCTCTCTTGAATGGAGGGGTGTTTAAATTTCAGGGCTATTAGTAAATCAGTTGTAGAATCAGAGTGTGCCCCATAGGTGTAATGCTCATTTATCTCATTGAGTGCCACATTTGCATCAGTGGCCATATATTTTGCTGGGGTAAACTGCCTCTCAGCACATGAATCAAGAGCTGTGATGTGATGGGCTGTGGCAGGTAAGAGCCTTTACATGGACTTAGCCAGTTTGCAGCAGAAAACAAAGTTTCTCACGGTGTTACGGGTTGACAGTGGGTAATTGCTGAAACAATAATCTAAATTCAGGCCTGTTACTACTAAAAGAAAGAGCACCTCATGGCAGAAGATTTTTTTTTCAGGTATTTAATTTGCATTCCCAGTGAAGGTTTCTTTTCTCATCTTTAATTTTATTTCATTTCATTTAAACAGAGAATGGACATTCTTTGAAGTCTAATCATGGTCACTGCCTGCAGAACCACTGGGCCAGCTCCCAGGCTTCCTATACAGAATTGTTAGAAGATTTTTCTATTTATATTCAGAAGACAGGAAACAGATACAATACAATACTGATTTGCTTAAATATAATGAATCCTGGAAGTAGCTCTGTCAAAAATCTAAAATACCCTTGCAAAAATTAGGAGTAAGTGCCATGTTACAGATCAAAAGATGGTTTGTCACTTGCGTAGGCAGAAACACTTTAGATTTGGTGGTTTTAGTGCCCTGCTGACTAAGGCTGTGACTAGCAGCGGGCTCGATGCTTTCAAGCCCCAGCCTTCAAAAGGAGTTGAAAGAGGAGTTGAAAGGCCTTTCCCAGGATGCAACCGTGGAAGCAGAGATATCAGACAGGTTTGGGATTTATCCAGTTGAAAGCAAGATCTGCCTAGCTGTTGGCTTCACGTTAAAGTGTTTTTTGTTGTTTTTTTAAATTTTTCTAATGAAATATTTGTTTGTTCTAGTCGAGAGGTAGCTTAGGAGTTTCCACTGACTCCAGGCACATCGAGGTGATTGGATCTTGTATTTGCACAAGTACCGGGTTCTTCCGTTAAGGTCTTCTGAAATTATATGTATATATATATGTGGGTGCAGCAGCAACTCAGAGAATGCAGAAACTGTGCCTTGTGCCTTGCTTGATTTTTCCTTGAAATTCCAATATGCATGCTGTTTACCTGGCTTCTTCGTTCATTGTCATTTAAACATGCAGCCAGGTCAGTGCAGATGCCTGAATAATCTGACGTTACATCTGTGTTGGGGAAGGTGCAGTCGTGGTCTGACAGAGGTCGATCAGGCGTTCTCCAGCCTTGCGGCAGCAGTCACAGTGGCTGGCGGTAGCAGAGCCTGTGCCTCTTGGCTTGGTCTAGAAAGCGAAGTGTGCTGTCCCTGTGCAGTTTGTTAAATCCCAGACCGGGCTGACGTGTCTGCTTCCATGGCTGCATCCTGGGAGGGGCTGGGCTCTTTGAACAAGTAGCTGTGAGTTGCAGGAGTATCAGTTGCACCAGCGCACCTGTATTTGTCTGTTTCATCTTTTCATCTGTAGTGATAGGAGCTCGAGACGATCCTTATTATTCCAGATTGCAAAGGTGTATGAAAATTGCACGGTGGATTTGACACACTGGAAATGATTCTCCTCACCAACTGCTAGAGCCAAAATAAGTGTATCAAAGTTGATGATATTTTTAACTAGGAGGGGAAAGTCATGTCCACGCTGACACCCTGGTGATACTGCTCCGTATTCATATGCCTTGTTCCATAATTAATTGGAAAGAAATGATGCATGCAAGTATGAAAGAAATTGAAGTTTGACATGATTTTTGACAGCTTGTTACGTAGTAGAAAACATGCCTCTTTGGTACGGTGTACTAATCTTACTGGAAAACACTGCTTAATGTTAATTGCACTGAAGGCATAGTGCCTGTCCCCAGATGAGCATGATCACCTCTCGCTAGTTTCCTGATGTCCGAGGCTGAAACGCGTTCTTCAAAGCACCGTGTTTAGGGTCCAATTCTGCATTTGTACGTATGCATGCAATTTCCACTAGCGAAAGCAGTGCACAGGACTGGTATGGTATTTACCCCTCACTGTAATAACCATTGATTACACAAATGGCCTGGATACCACTACTGGAAAGTTGTGATGTCTTTCTGAAGGCATCTGCTGTGGAACACATTTTGTCGTGGTACATAGCCGTACTAAATCCTTCAGTCAACATCTAATCATTACTTTGTACGTCCAGTACAGCGTATTGGTATATGGTACTCCTGAACTGCATTTATAGAGTATTCCTTTATCGGGATTGTATTGCTTACAGTAGCAAGAGATTAAAATCACAATTTAAAACAGGCAAATCTTGCATCTAGATTCAGTCTTGCGAGCTTTTACATAATGTCAGAACCATGAAAATTTGTTACTTGCTCAGTAAAATAAACAAAGTTTTAGTGGCTGCTGTTGTAGAATACTAAAGCACAAGTACACATGCTTTCCAAGAAAATTCATGTAAATCCTTCAAAGAATGATGCATATCTAAATTACCCTAGTAAGTCCATGGGGTTACTTGCAACGTATAAAGCTAAAAGCCTGTACAGTCACAATCTGGTCTTGATGGAATTAGGCCAACAGCATATTTCGCTGTATCTGTGTTTAGCAACTAGAGTGCAAAATATTTTCGACTTGAACCTGTCTCAGGCGTGGTAACTGGCGTACAGAGATAGTCTTGCTTCTGACAAGTCTGTGACAAATGCAAGGTAAAACCTAGACTGACCAGGAGGGCAAAACACAACATTGCTTGAAATTCCTTCTTTGTTTGGATCCTGTTTCATCTGGTCAGCAGAGTTTGGGAACTGATGGCCTGGGATTGTGATTTTCGTCCTGAGTTTTACAGAACTGCTCGGCCTGCTGTTCAGCACACTTTGTGCCCAGATTATTCCATACGTGTATATACTGTGGAAATCCAGCGCTGTTCACCCAGCTTACTCTGTAATTCTTGATGTTTTGTTCTCTCAGGATGTTGGGTTATACATTGTATTTGATCTAACTTGTTTTAATAAGTGACATCTGAGCTGGCAGGTGGAGGCTTTTGCCAAACAGCCTACCTGTCTTTGAACGCGACGGATTTAGTCTCTGCAGGCAATGCTATTGACGTGTTTTCTGTGGTGCCTATATGCATTTGTAAGAACAGATACTGGAGGCGGGGGTGAAGAAGGAAGCAGATTTTGGAAGGAGATAAACCATCCCTGCTCAGGACAAACCAGCTGCCGGTTGCAGGAGGGTAGTTGTGGCAGGAGGGCCGTGTCGGGGTCTGGTTGTTCCGAAGCTGCCGGCTGGCCTCTGTCTCCTCTTGGAAAATGCTGCTGGGGCAGTGTCCCCTGCCCGGACCACTTGTCTGCTGGCCACAGCAGTGCCTGTGCAAGTCCCTAGCAAGCCTGTGAGGGAGCAGGTGGCTGTCGCTGGGCAGTGTAAGTTAGGGTTGTTACGGCTTGATACGCACAGCATCGTAGCACTCCTCAGCTCCTTTCAATAGCTGGCCAATTTTTTATGTGCTGCCTGACACGGTCGGAAGCCTGGGAGAGATGCCAGGGTGGGAAGGCGATGGGCTCGTGGGGGCAAGTACCAGAGCAGGCAGAAACCTGCTCACAGGCTTTGCCACACGAGGGCATTGTCACTGCTGGTAGCTAGGCTGAAGCAGCAGCCCGAGCCGTGGAAGTTAGTACGCTCTTTCTATAATTGCGTACCAGTCTAAGTATTTTGACACGTTCCTAGTTGTTCTGGCAGCTTTCCTGCTGTAAAATATGGTTTGCTAATATACACAAAATCTGTTTTAATCTATTTGTCTTGAATTCCTTAGGAAATACAAGTTTTTTCAAGTGATTTTTCCTTTGTAGCTAGGAGTTCCTGTTCTGTTCAGCTCATGCTGTTGTATATTTTATATGTATATAGATTAGGTAGTAGCAAAGCACACATTTCTCCAAAATAAACATGTTTCTCTTTGTGCAGTTCAGACATACAGCTGTTACGTAGATGGGAATGCTTAAAAACACAACGGAAAGACTGAATTTGACCCCAAATAACATAATCCTAGCAGGAGAAGTTATTTTAGTTGGCCTGTATATGATTTAAGATGATTTGTTTATACAGTCTAAATAAAAAGCCAAGAAAATCTAAGGGTATAAGATCTTTGTCTTGCAAAGCACTCGCGTGTGTTTTTAACAATACGTGCATGTTGATTAATGTCGAAACGTTTGGGACCACTCGGCTGCTTGTATTTCAGCTTAAACCATACGCTGTCGTGGCTGGAGTACTGAGCGCTTCACAACACGCTTGCTTTGCAGCACTTGCCCCACAAAGAGGTTCTCGCTTTGTGTTTCCCCTCAGTCTTCACCAACACACAGATGTAAAGAAAAGGGGAGATGATTTTAGGGGATTTTCAATTATATGCTCTGACTAAAACGGTGGAGGTTTTGTCTGTGATTCTTAAAATCAGTAACTTCATACTGAAATAAAGCTATTAAGTAGTAGATGAGCATTAAAATATATCTTTTCTTCTAGCCTGAAACTTTTGAGCACCTTTTTATCAAGCACCCCGAAGCAATGTCATTTGAGCCTCTTCTTCTGGAACCAGAAATAGTGCTGGAAGACATCAGTGTTACCAAAGCGTTGAAACAAGAAGATACGCAAGATTTTTTAGTAATTAATTCAATGTTTACAAAAATTCAAGACTCTGAACATGACTCTGCTTGTTCTAGCAGCCATTTCACTAGCAGCAGCTTCTCTGGGAGCTTTCACAATGACCACATCGCTGGAGAAATTACAAGGCAGTCCGACATAAAATATGCTACTATTGTCAGCAACTCCAGATCCAGTGGGCTTTACGAAGAGAAGAAGAATCTCAGGAGTTGTTTTGAGAGATGCTTCTTAGCCGAAGATTCCTTAGTTGCAGGTGCTTTCTCAAGTAGCTCTTGGGAGGTGGGAAACCAGGCTTTTCTCCTGCTGCCTGATCAGCCTGGCAGTCAGTCCAGCAAGACTCTTTCCCTTTCCCTGATTTCTTCAGAGGGGTTTTCAGAGCCTTCAGATCAGGATGACACCTTCACAGATGGAGGCAGTCCTGAGCGAAGCCTCTATTACCTAGGGATAGCATCACTTGAAAAAAGAGAGAGTGACATTTTTTTAACGGAGAGTTCCGGAGTCATGTGTCAGTTCCACGCAGCTGATCTGCTCAGAGACGTGGGGTTCCTTCAGAACACGCCTCCTAGTTTAAATGCATTTATCCAAAGTAGCTTTAAGTATAACGCCATTGTGCCCTACATGCCTCAGTTCCAGATGCCTGCTGCCAAGGTGCAAGACGCCGCAGAGAACAACTCTTAAGTCATCACACCACAACTTGATGCTCATCGTGGCTTTTTAGGTGTTGATGTGTTCCCCCATTTTCCCTCTCCTGACTTCTTTCAGGAGCTCTCCTGTTTGGAAGTTGGGTGACTAATCCTGTACTTGAGTCCCAGGATTTCAGCAGGAAGAAATACCGTTTCTCGACCTAATTGACCTAATTTTCACATGAGGGGCCTTCCTTTATATATTTGATATATAAATATATTCAAATTAGCCTCTGGTGCCAAATAGTTTATTCCTGTTACGCGCACATCCGAGCACCCCGGTGCAGAACTGCCCTTGCCATTGGACTTTGTGCCACAGGCGTTGCGGTGAGGACTGGCTGGGACCCAAACAGGCTCCGTGCTGCGGGCTGTGCCAGGATGGGACCGTGGGCAGCTTTGCCAGCCCTCAGGAGCCGTACCTGGTGCTGCTCCCGCGGCTCGTGTGCGGGCAGAGCACAGCAGCCCCGGCTGGGTGGCCTCAGCGTGTGGCAGGAGCCTTCCTCCAGCTGGGAGAGGCAGAGGAGCTGGGTGTGGAGATTCCCAAACACTATTAAACGGCTGGGAAGGGTTCAAGCAATGTCCCCTGAATAAAAACAGCTCTGGTTTCATGCACTTGCTGAATGACACTGTACAGCCTTCTTGTGGCTTGCAGCCAGTTCTGCACCAGCGGGCTCCTTCCAGTTTGTCACTGCCAAGCATCTTTGGGGGCATAGCTCGTCTGTTGGCAGTACAGACCCGTGCACATGTTTCTCTCCATTTAGGAGGAAAAAAAATCTCTATTTAACACGTTGGCCAACAGCAGTGAAAGAGCTCGCTCTTGCTCTAGGTTTTATTGGGGAGTCCGAGGGCGAGACAGAAAGGAGTGACCTAATCCATAGCATTAAAGAGCATATTGAAACAGAAGGTGCCTACGTTTTGTCTGGGGGGGAGAAACTCTGATGTGTACAAACTCGGATCCTGTACAAGTACCAGTGGCTTTTTTTGTTCGTTTGTTTCTCCAAAATCCTGATGTATTGATTGCTTTGCTGGCACCTGCATTTATTTGAGCCTGTGGGTACACAGATGGTCCATACGAGAAAGCCGTCAGAATCCTGCCCTTCAGTGGCTGAAAGGGAGGCCATGACCAGTGGAGGCAGACTTGGGGCTGTTTTTACGTTGTCTCTTTTACGGTAAAATGAGAAATGTTCAGCAGCAGCATCAAAGAGCTGTAAGAAGGGCTGTGAGGGCAGAGGCCTGTGCTGAGCGGTGCCTCAGCACATCGAAGATGCCCTGAAGGAGCGACCGTTCTGCTAGGCAAGGACTTGTGGCGCTGCAGCAAGAGGAACAGAGTCAAAATCCTTGGGGCTGCACAACCGCAGGGTGTTACCTGGCTGAAAGCGTGCGCTTGGAAGTAAAGCGCCCATGTTTTTGTTGACCATGAGATCCTAGTACAAATGGTATTGCGGTAAAACTAACATCTCTTCCAAATCTAATTTGTAAGAACCACAGTAGAAAAGGCAGTAATTTGGTCCAAGAATCCTGTATTTTTGATCTGCAGTGGCTGTCCGGACATGAAGTCAGTTCATGAGCCATGCTCAGTTCAGCTTTGGCTAGGAGGAAAATCAGATCTTGCATCCCAGCTGTGTTTGTAGGTAAACAAAACCACACACTTACTTGCAAGCCAAATATATTTTTTTCTACTTCATAGCTAATAAATATTTTTGTATACATACTTTTTCGAAGAACTATTTTGAAAAGCTAAGAAAGATGAAAATACTGTGTATTCCAGAGCTAAATTTCTGTAAAACTTACTTAGGGAATTAAAAACAAAAGGGCAAAATTCAGCAACAATAGTAAACAGTAGGTGTGTGGAAATATTTTAATATATTAGTGATAAGAAATCCAATGGAGCAGAAGGGACCAAAGCAAGTATATGGTTGCACTTTCAATTTAAGACAATTTAAAAAAAAAAATGCAACTTTTTCTCAAACAAGCTGCTAACCTGGCTCTTGCTGGGTGTCTGTGTTTTGAATGCTGACATGACACAAGTCTGGTGTGGTTGTTTCAGAAAAATGGGGTGTGCAGGGAGGTAGTTGACCAAAGCTCCTTGTCACCAGGAAGTGTGATTGGAGCTGCAGGGACGAGCCTGAAGTCTTGAAAAGGCTCCGGTAGGGTTGGGCAGCCTTGTTGCAGGTACCGTGAAGGCTGGCTGCTCTGCTGGAGTAAGCCGTGCTTCCGAAGCCAGCAACAGGAGCAAAGTGAAGCTGTGGTTATCTGCCTGGAGAGTGCTAAACCTAGAACGCCTCTGAAGAAAAATCCACTCCTGCCGGTGTGTGGATGTGACGCGGCACAGCCTGCGGGGCCCGGGAGCTGCCCGGGCGCTGGCTCCTGCCTCCCTGGCGTTTGCCCACCAGACCCGGCGTCCCCTGGGCGCATGAAGCCAGTGAGCGAGGCTCTGCTGCCCCACTGCACCTCCCCAGCAGCCCCACAGGGACCCCTCGTGCGCCGCATCAGGATTGGGGGTGGAAGACCTCGATTCTCACCTGTCAACCTTGTCGTTAACCTGGGATGTGAAGTGATGTGAACGCTCGAACCGTGGTTTTGTAACAGCTGCCACAGTGCAATCGCGCCGCCTCTGTTTGGAGAGCCCCTCCCTGGGCCCAGCAGCACCCCGTCTGCCAAACCTGGCTGCTGGGAAGGGAAGGGGCCGTACGGCTCCATAAACCGGGATAATAAACGCATGGTTTGTCACGGAGCGTGGGTTCCTTTAATTATCGTGTCCTGCAGAGTTGTCTGGTTGCATTTGAAGATCTTTCTTGAGAAATAAAAAACCTGCACTGATTTTATCGCCGAGTGCTTGTGGCGAGTCCTCATCCAGTAACTGCTGGCACGGGAGCACCCTTAAGTATGGGAGCGATCCGCAGAGCGACTCCAGGAGGGCTTTCCTGGGCTGCAGCCCATGGGAAAAGGCAGGAGTTAAATCCTGTCCCCTCCATGCAGGGCTCTGATGTGGCTCAGAGCTATCAAACAGGAATTTGATCCCGCTCTTCACTTTTCTTCACTTTTGTGTGAGGCCCAAGCCTGCATGCCCTGCATCCCCCAGCTGCTGCCTCTGCTCTGCCCACGGCCAGCCGCTGGCTGGGAGAGGAAATGGGGAGCTGGGGCAGCTACAGCTGCCTTTTCTCACCGAGATTTTTTTCCCTTCAGTTTCAGGTCAATTTACTCATTTAACAAAGCTGAGTGCCTTCCGTGCCACGTCAGGTAACGTTTTATTCCGTGTTTACAGCAGTCTCCTTTTTTTCACAGGGCAGCCTATGTCCTTGCTTTCTTTATGCGGGAGCAAATCTCGTTTGCTTATTCCTGGGGGTGACAGAGATGGGCAGGTGTCAGAGCACGGGTGTTTTGTGATTTCAGAGGGCTGTTCTCGCGGCAGAGCTGGCAGGCAGACAACCCTTCTGCTTTCCCTCAGCGGCTTTGTGTCTGGCTCCGTGTGCCATGCCCCTGCTCTGCGAACCGGGGCTGGATCTTGGCTGTTGCCTCCCTGCGGCACGGCGAGGGAAGGGAGGTGCCGCAGGAACACCTTTCGGACATCCCGGGGGCACAGCACCACCACGCACCCAGGCCCTGGCTACATATTTCTGTTAGCTTCTAGTAGTGAAACCGTCAGTGCTTTCCTATAAATACACCTGTGCCTCAGCTACAAATAACTCGGTGTTAGCCCCCTCTTCTACCAGTGCTAGTAAGATGGTCATTTTGCAGACGTTTTTCTTTTACATTTTTTGCCGTGGCTCTGTGGCAAGGAAAGGCCTTTTTGGTTTAAACAGGAAAAGCAATTAGGAGGATCCGTGTGCAGCTTCAGAAGTACATATTAAGCCCCAATATTAACCTCCTGCAAATTAATTTTGAAGAGCATTCAGGAGTCTAGCTCATTTATCTAAGAAAATTAATACGTTTTGCTATTTCTTTTACAGGTCATTTGCAGCTAAAGTTAACTGCCCGTTTTTTTTTAGTGCGACTGATGTGTGAGCCAGCAAGAAATTGTTTTCCACATTTTGTACATTTGTTAGTCTGTCTTTGAGTCATTGACCTGTCTCATCAGCCTTGGATTTGAAAGTCTGCAGTAAAATGGGTTCTGTGTTTTTCTTTTCCTCTTGCATAAACTGTGAACTAATTTCTTTTCCAAATGTGGCGTTCACTTCTGGAACATTTACAGTAATCATTTCCCACTGATGAGAATATAACTCGAAACACCACCTCCCAACAGCGTCAGAAGAATTTTGTAATTATTTTTGTGAATAAAATGTTTGTTGTAGATGTTAACGTTGAGTAGCTGTTTGTCTGTCTGAGTTTTCAGAGGCTTTGTGTGAGAGGCAGTCCTGCCCCTGCCGGGGGGTTCCCGTGGATGAACCTGGTCGCCGAGCTGTTATTTAAAAGGGGAAAATCTTCAGAGTTTCTTTTTTGCAGTTTGCCGTGACTGGACCTTGGAGATGACGGAGCTGCTGTATGGTACACGATGATTTTGTCAGGAGGCTCCTAGATGTAGGTGCCACCAGCCTGCAGCTGGTCCCGGGCAGGGACAAGGCTCACACCTGGCTTCAGCCTGAATATGAGTCTTTGGTGACGGAGCTGGAGCATTCCCTGTGCTCTCGGCTGCTCCCATCCTCAGTCATTTGTCACCTGGTGTTGGGTGAAGGGACCGAATCCCTCCCTCTGCGTCGGCTGCCGCGGGGCTCTGCCAGCGCGGGGCTGTGCTTCGGGGACCTGCTCTGACCTGGGCGGATGGATGGTGCCAGGGAGATGGGGCAGGAGGAGACAGGACAGAGCCTTTTATGCATCTCTCTGTACAAAGAAAGCTGTGAGGTGCTGGGGGAGGATGGCAGCACCCAGCCAGGCCCCAGCTGCCCCCAGCACCCCAGGCCTCCTGGCCCAGCAGCGCTACGCTAGGCCTCGGCGCGGGGAGGCCGTGGTGGAGGGCCCGGAGCACCCGGCACCGAGGGCTGGGGGAGCTGGGGCTGCTCGGCCTGGGGAGGAGAGAGCTGGGGGAGCTGCCCCTGGGTGCAGAGAGCTGGGGGAGCTGACCCATGGGTGCAGAGAGCTGGGGGAGCTGCCCCTGGGTGCAGAGACCCCGGGGGAGCAGAGGGGATGCAGCCAGGCCCTTCTTGGTGGTGGCACGGGGAAGTCCTGCCCCACAGAGGCTGAGAGCGAACAAAATATCCCTGCCCTGGAGGAACCTGTCACCTAAGAGCATTATCTGGTGGTGAATCACATCTGCTGGTTATAAAAGCGGTCCCTTAATGACTGTGAGCAATTCTCTGAGGAGGAAAGGGGAGCCTGGGCCCAGGAGCAGCGCAGGCCGGCAGCGGGGTGGCACGGAGCAGGGGTGCTGTGAGAGCCCTCCCTGCCCCTCACAGTCACAAGAGGCATTCCCCGGGCTCCCCAAAGCTTCAGAGAAACCTTTCTGTGGGTCTTAGTTTTAAAAATACAGAGCTGAACAGTATATGCTGCAAATAGTTACCCAGACTGTGCTTTTGCTGTGGATATTCCACTTTCTGTGTTCCCTACTGCAGAACACCTAATTAAAATGCAGATTTCTACTGCATGTCCCATTCCTCCATCCTTCCTTCTGCTGGGAAAGCAACGGGAGTTAATTTTGTCCAGGCTGGAATGAAATCTGAAGGCCCTGATGTGATAAAGCACCGAGTTCCATGCTTGACCCCGTGCCCGCTTGGTTTTGGCAGGTGTCATTCAGTTCAGTAATTATCCTAAATAAAAAAAAAGGGAATTGTCTGTGTGAGACTCTAATTAATTATGACCCATCAGGAGCTTCTTATGCAAGAGCTGTCATCAGCAAAGCAGGGGAAGGCACTGAGAAACTCTCACTAGGAAATCTGAAAATCAGCCTCAATGGCTTATGAAAGAATGCAGTGCCCCGCTGCTAGGGAATGAATGGAAAAGCAAACGGTGGAGGGAGGTGGAGGAAGGGAGATCCTGGGGGGCTCTTAATGCTGATGAGAAGCCCCGGCCAGCGAGGTCTCTGGGCTGTGCTGAGGCTGCGCGTGGTCGAGGTCCCAGCAGCGCACACCCCTGCTTGTACTGCAGCCATAAATAGAGCGCCTTGGCTGGCCTGTTACCACCCGCAGTGCACGGTGCTTCTTTGCACAGTCACGGACGGGTCATTTCCAAATGCAAACTGAGCTAATTTCATTTTTAAAATGTTTTTTAAAACATCCGTTTACGTCTTTAAACCCGAGCAGAGCACTAAGGACAGATACCAAACACAAAACTTCCTGGTGCTACTTTTACAAAGCTGCCTCTCAGCAGAGAAACTCATTTCAATATTGAAAGTAGCGGCTTGTCAGCGATGTCGCTCTGCGAAGAAGAATGGATGTGATGGGGGAGCCAAGGAACAGACTTGCTGTTAGTTCTCCCAAATCAAAGCTGGCAAGGCAGCGCTGGGAGACACACACATAGGTAGGCAGGAGACACAGCACAGGCTGGGGCTTGTGGTGAAAAGACGCACGCAGCGACTGACTTCAAGCTTTAAATGATGATTAAAGATCTGGGCCAGAAGAGCTTGGCAATTAAATAATTATTTAGTTTTTGGCCTGCCTAAGGTCAGGAGTGAGCTGCAGAGACCTGATGCTGCTTTGCCAGAACAGCTTGCCACCCCTCTGCCCCCAGCCACGCGGCGATGAAAACCCCTTTCCTAAAGCAAAAGGTCCCCGGTACAGATTTATGGCTGCAGAGAGATTTCTTCCTACGGCTGTATCTAGGGGATGTTTGCTGAGTTTGTTTTTTGTTTTCACTTCACAGGATTTTGAAATGCTCTCTGAAAATGTATGCCACGTTTTATTTGCTGCCCGTCTCATAAACACGGGTCCCTTTTGCTCTTTTTCCGATCAGTTAGATATGAAAAGAGATGGTGAATTAGGAGCCCTGTCCTTATCGCTCTGCGATGACTAACATCCAATTTCCTGTCTGGGGTTTCAATAGATTGCTCTCTAAACCACATGGAGCTATCTAGCTGCAGCAGCCACTCCTACGTTGTTGCACTAGCAAGGTTAAAACTGCACGAGCGTTTGCAGAGATCTAAATTCAGCACATCTGAAGATATATTTCAAGGTGAGCGCTGCTTTGTGGCCCCCTCGCAGTGCTGTCCAGAGCCATTAAGCGGTGACGGGGACCAGGCTGGTGTCAGGGGCCGAGGCAAACGGGAAGAGCCCACTGCTAGCGAGAAATGAGCTCTTTAAAGCTTGCCTAGCTGTAACGAGCAAAGGGAGGAGAAATTCTGCTTCGGTGATGGTGCTGACAGCATTGGGAAGAACAGATTTCTGCCCCACACTTTCCCAGCTGCCCACGCACCCTGCGCATCCATCGCTGAAGCCCTCCATCCTGCTTGTGCCATCACCGCCAGACACCAACCAGCTGGCCGCGTGTTCAGCGCTCCTCTCTGCTACTGTTGGATCCACGGGAAAACACAGGGGGCTTCAGAGAGCAAACATTTCCACTGCTGTCACGTGCGTTAGCAAAACAAACCGTCGGCGCCGAGCTTAATGCGCACCACCCGGATCACAGCCTCGGCCTGCACCGCAGCCCCTGCCTGCTGCTGAAGTGGCAGGGCTGGGGTTTGCCTTCCTTGCTCTTAAGGCTGTTGTTTATTTGATCTTGTTTTCATCTACCTCATTTGTGTTGGATCAGCTATCGTCAGGCTAAAACACAGAAGGTTTATTATTTAATTTTTTTTTAATTTGCTCTGTTTTTTTGTAGTGCAGTGCATGAAGGACGGAGGGACTTTTCTTGCCAATGGGGGATCTTTTGTCACTCCAAAAAAATAAAAAATAAAAAAACCCACAGGATTAGGGTCTAAAGTCTAAATGGGTAGTGCATCGGTATATTTTTAGAGCGCTGATGCTAGTTAGCTGAGTCTAGTGAATTATTTTGCAAAATTGTTGCTGTTAGTGCAGCTGTACCCTGGCTGGATTAGACACACTTTTTGGAGGTGCTTTTCTAAACCTTAGCAGTAAAAAATCTAGATGCAAACAAGAAAGCCAGATAAGACCTTATCTTTGTAACCCTCCTGACAGGCCGGAAAATCACTTCGCTGGGCGTTTATCAGATTGAACCTGCAGGTCGTGTGTGCCTGCCCCAGCACAGGGTCCCCGGCAGAGCAGGCGCAGG
The DNA here is from genome assembly GCF_964211835.1 of Anser anser. Taxonomy (NCBI): domain Eukaryota; kingdom Metazoa; phylum Chordata; class Aves; order Anseriformes; family Anatidae; genus Anser; species Anser anser. Next base: position 30,588,466 of record NC_139728.1, read on the forward strand.
ACCGGTAACGGCAGACGGCTGCGACTGGCTCGGGCCCTGTTTATGGCATTTGGAGGCCCAGAAGGGGAAAAAAAACAAATTCTGGCTCCAGTCATCGAAAGGCCACGATTCCTAGGGAGAGCAGCAATGCGTCAGCAGCCGAGATGAGTGACTGGAGAAGGGGCTCAGCAGCACGGGAGCAGTGGCAGCCAGCACAAAGGTCCGCGCGCATCCCGCTGCGGGATTTAGCTCTTTCAGGAAAAACACTGCAAGGTACAAATCTACAAATCGAATTGTGGCCCTTAACGGGCAATTTGGAGCCACCCATTATTCAAGCCTGATGAAAACACAGTGAGAGCTGAAGGTGTGAAATGGCGGGGACCTCTCTTCTAGACACCTCAGGGTCTTCTGCGATGAAAGGCATCGCCAGCCCCTTCACGGCCCTCACTCCAGGCTTACGATTGCAGAGCAAGACCTGGAAAAGGAGGCCAAAGTCTGCAGAAGAGGTGTCGGTTTCAGTCCCCGTGGCAGTGTGAGAGATGGGCTGATGTTGCTGTACGTGCCTCCTGCAGCTGATGGAGCGACTGCGAGGTGGCTGCTGTCATCCGTACTGGTAGCAAAGAGCTCTGCGAGGCGAGGGAAGGTGTAAGTGGGAAGGGGGGGTCAGGGGCTGGCGAGAGCTCGCAGGCATCGGGTGTGCGTCTGGGCGCCCCCGGGCAGGCAGCAGCAGCTCTGTGACAACCGCGGTGTGTTTTCTGGTGGTTCACAGAGAAACGGTCAGCGAGGACACGGAGTGGGCACCAGCACTCCCGGCAAGCACCCTCTGCGGGCACAAATCACTTCCTGGCAATAAGTCCACGCAATAAATGATCCAAGACCACGAATTACGTTGCAGGGCAGTGAGACAACCTGGCAGGGCGCCGAGGGCACTCTCAGGTCTTTACGGCCCTGGCGTGGCACAGCCCCTGCCCGAGCCTTCCCTGCAGCCCCAGCACCCCGCTGCTCCCAGCCCGAGCACGGCTGCCCTCCGGACCTCGGGACGGAGGCTTGGGAATGTGCCCGGAGGAACGGCGAGGGTGATGGGGGCCCCAGTAAAACAGCTCGGGCCTAAATCTGATAAAAAGCAATAGCCGATTTATTTATTTATTTACTTGCGATCCCTCAACGTGCTTTCTCCTAGGCAGCCGTAAGGAAATGGTATGCAGAACAGATGATCTGGATGAATATATATCCAGTTTGGGCGGGTGATTTTGCAAATACCCTGCCAGAAAAAATACCACGTGAAGAGAATTGTAAAATAACTGAGGCCGGAGGGGCCTCTGGGGGCTCCCCGCTCACAGCAGGGCAGCGAGAGCAGGCTGCTCCTCGCAGCGCGCCCAGCGGGGTTGTGAGAGCTGGCCAAGGGTACGGGGCAGCTGGCAAAAACATCCTGTTCTGTGGAAAATGGGTTGTGCAAGGATTGCTCTTTGGGACTGCATCAGTGGGTGTGGGAAAAGAACGGCCCGCTGAACGACTGGGATGGAATTTAATCGAAATTTGCGGTTGTGACAGGTATCTGCTACGGGTAAATGATCTTAGCCTGTATTTTATAGTAGGGCTGACCCTCTAATATCTGTTCCAAAGTAAATCCATTTTCCTCTTCCGTGTAAAATACTGTTTACTTACATTAAGTGGCTGGAATACAGACACTTTGCAAAATCAAACATTTCCCAGCGGATGAAGAATGCTAGCTTTAATACCAGGGCTTTATTTCTTGTATTGCTCGTGATCAGATCAGTTTGTTAGACGGATCTTTAGCTGGTTCCTCTGTAAAACACAGGGGCCTTCCAGTCTTGTCTCTTATGCAAGATGAGCTGAAAAATGCTGTTAGTGGCTATTTTTTCACAGAACTCATCCACGTCTAGCCAACAGAGCAGCCCTCCCTCCCACAGGTTTACAAACTGGGCTGGAAGCACCGACACGCGGGTTTGGGCTGCCAGCCAGGGAGCCCCCACCGGCAGGATCAATGTCCAGCAGCAGGTTCCCGCTGCCGGCTGGGACCCTGACCCTCGCCCTGCACTTTTCACCTTGACCCGCTTGGGGATTTAGGTTTTCCCGTAGGGCCGGGCTGAAGGAATCAGCTCTCGGTGCCTCACAGCCCTGCCAGCGAACACCGGGAGGCTGAGGGGGAGGAAGAGGAGTGAAGTGCTCGTACACGCAGCAGTGTAAACAAGGAAGGCTGCGGAAAAGCTGCTGAACGCTGGATAAACGGCATCAGCTATTTCCTTGCTAAATACTCTGCCTGAAGGAAACGGTCTTGTCCTGCCCTCCCTGGTGAAATCAATACCAATCCTTCGGGGGCAGTGGTTACGGCGGTGACTTTTGGTCCTGTCACGAAAGCAGCTGTTGAACCTTGAAGTGAATGAATGAGAACATCCAGCATTTCTGGGGCATAAAGGCAACAAGGCATAAAATAATCCACCTTTCTGCTGGTGTCTTTTTCTGCTTCCTTATGTGTGATTTACACGGCATCCAGCGCTTCCCAGCTAATGTCTACGATGCCCCAAGGCTATAAATTCCCCCGGTGCCCAACCTCCCTTTTAGAGCCTGGTCTATGGAGGCTGTAACATTACATCAGCAGTGAGCACCAAAGGTTGTGGTCAAATTTCTGTCAGAAGGAGAGCTCACCAATGGAATTACCCTCACTGGCCTTAGATTGGAAGAAAACCGTTCATGCCACCCCTGGCCCCTGTCCGTACCTAGCATCCTGAGTGCTGCGAGCTACGTGTGCGTGCTGGCTGATAAATGAAGGCTTCCCGTGGCTGCACCCCGACCTCGGCTTTGCTTTAGGGCTGCAGAGAAACCAGGCTCTGTTTAAAAGCTGCACTGCGTTTTAGAAGACTTTTAAATTAATAAAATGAGCTTCAGAGGTTTAGTAAGCTGCTGCTGTTTTCCATAAGAAAACCTAGCTGATCATTCCTACAGCAGGCAGCGTACTGAGACCTGCCTGCCCTGGGAGGCAGGAGTCAGGCTCAGCCTGTCTTCCCTCGGCTCTTGGAAGCAAAAGCAGCAACTCTGCCGGTATTAAATGTGGAGGGTAAATTTCACTGCCTGATCTCAGGATCACAGCAGCCATCGCTGCCCGTCCTATTCCCCCGTGTTTGATATGTGAGAGCTTCCTCAGCTGTTTCAGCTGCAGTGGAAGGGCAGAGATGGGAGCACAAGCTGTCATTAATTATGCCTAATGAATTAATTCACTGGTCTCTTACAGCAGTCAGTGTATTTGTTTCCTCCCCCTATTTCCATGCTGCCCTATAAATGCAGAGGGGGCGGCACTGGGCACCTTCTCCATGTGGTGCTGGCAGTAGGAAGGTATCTTGCGGTCATCTTTTTGGTAAGAAGAGGAACTCTGGAGGGCTTGCAGAAAGTTGTGCAACGACAAAGGATGGGAAGCACCTCCTCAGTGGCAGTTCTGGGATGGTGGAGGGCACAGGAGCCACAGGAACTGAGAAACCTTTCTGCCAGCGGTGTCCTTCGTAGTGTGATGCCAACTAACCAAGCAGCACAGCACGGCTGGGGGTGGGAAGTAATTTCACCTTAGAGACAGGAAAATTTTCCTTTTTCCTTTCGGCAGTGAAGTAAAGGCTGTGTTCCCCTTATTTTTAGCATTGCTAATACTAGCCGTCCTCATTCAAAAACACAGTTGCTTTTACTCCCTCTCTATTTTAATAGGAAACATATCTTCTTTTTACTGTTTTGACAATACCTCACTGAAGCCATTTATTCTATTCTGTGCAAGCTCTCCCACCACATTTATCGCCAAGGTATCTGAGTGCATTAAGCAAAATGACTAGCATCTGCCAGCTGATTTTTTTTCCTCATAGTCTCTTCAGAGAAAAAAAAAATGGATACATTTTTTTTACAACATCCTATTTTGGTAGGTGGGATTTTTTCCCATCCTCTTTTGCATATACATTGCCATATTTTTTTTTGCTGTAAAGAAAGCAAAGCTCAAGAGATGTACACTTCTTATGGAACAGCAAGTGGTGACATTTAATGGCACTTCTTGTTTCATTGCGTATCCTGGGATTTGATCCCGTGACAGCTCTACCTGCTGACCACAGAGCCATCGCATCCCTCCTCTGACTGCCAGCCACGGCGGTGCCAGTGGCGCCCTTCATCCTGCTGGGTCACCTTCTGGCTATGGTGGGCTCGGAGCACGGAGCGATAGCAAGGTGAGAACACTGCACTTGATTTTATGGGCAATTAGAGCCTAGGGTGGTTGTTGGTGGTGCTGAGGTGGTGTTCGGCAGCGTCCTGCATGCTCGCTGGCGTTTCTGAAGTGCTGCGAGCTTCCTTTCCAGTCACGTCACAGTGATGAAGACAATGCCTAATATTGGTCAGGTCATCGTACACCAGAATGGGGCAGAAATGGTAAGTCATCACCTGCAGACGCTGAAAAACATGACTCAGACTCTGGTAAGTGAGAGCTCAGTGTCAGCAACACATCCAAAAATACTCTCATGTTGCCGCCTGAGCTGACCGCTTGCGCATGGCCTCCGCATCGCTGGCACCTGGGGGTTTGTCAGCGGACGGCAGTCCACTGGCCTGCAGGGTGAGAGGTGTAGCGGTGGAGGAACGAGGCCCCATTACTGGGACATAGATGTCCCCCTACGGAGAGCATTCGAAGCCTCTGAGTAATTATCCTGTCAGTTCCTGTAAGGAAGGCAGTGGGATCCCAGGGCCTAAAGCTTAAACGTGAAGCGACTTGAGGGAGAATGAGAACGGATGCCTCCCTCCTACCTCCTGAGGAGGAGATCAGTTCATCGCTGCCATTAAAACTGTTTCATCCGTACGCCTTGGCCTAAATTTGTGCTGGGCCCTGAGCGTTACCTCAGGGAGAGGCGCTTGTAGGAGGCCTCTGGGCAGCTTCTCTGTGGGCTCGTACAGGAACGGGGGGGCCTGGCCGCGAACACCGGCCGGACAGCCTGATGTGCCCCCAGGTGGGAATCTTCAGGACTTGCCTGCCACTGTGTGTGTCTGAAGGTTAAAGGCACATCTTCAGAGCATGGCAAAAGCGTTGATCACGTAGTATTCGTCCACATAAGTCGCACACAATCCTTTCTCTTGGCTGGCAGGATATCGGTCAGATTTGTGAGCCTTGAGTCCTTTAGGATGTTTAGAGCGTCTCGAAAATGAAATATTTCTGTTCAGAAGTGGTATTTGGTAAATAATACAGCAGTGTAAGACCAGCAAACTTCTCAGCCTTCAGCATTCAGTTGCAGTGCAGATTATGAGCTCTCAGGGTCGGTGGAATATCTTAATGCCACGGACGACTTCTTGAAGTAGGCTTGGCAGACTTGGGAGAGGAAGATAAGAATAACAGCCTGTGATATGATCACAGCATGAGCTCTAAAATTTCTTAATTTCATCCTCCCAGTATCAGCCTTTGCTATCAGCGTTTGTTTCCAATAGGATGTCAGCTGGAGATCTGCAAAGAGAGGAGGATCATGGCAATCATGGCCAGGTCCTCCTCCACCGGGGGAAGCTCTGTTGTCTGCTGGGAGGCCTCGGAGCTCGGTCGGTGTTCCCGAACCGGCATTACTGGTGGACGGTCTTGTTGCCAGGGAGCTAAAAGGTACTGCACGCTGCCTGGAGGCTGCGGGGGGCTAAGAGCAAGACTCTCATTTTCTTGGACTTGTAGTCAAGAAGACAAGGTTTTCTTTTAGTATCAGAGCCATTTTATTTGTCCTGTCGTGACTTATGTACAGTCAGTGCTCATTTAGTTAAGCAGAGCTTAGAGGTGATGTTCCTAAATGCTCCACACCCAACAATCAAGAACTTAACTCCTTCCCAGAAGTGATGGACACTGAATTCACTAGGCAATGCTACAATTATTTCAAAAATTACTAGTTTTATTCAAATGCAAACTATATGAAACTCTCAAGGTTGAGATGTATTTTGCAAGGAAGGAAATGTGGGGATCACCCGAACCTAGAACACAGAGATTAAATCCGGAATGCATGAAAGGGTTGCTGACCTCGACCTCACTGCAGAGTTTCACGACATTAATACCCTCACACTCCAGATTTTTCATCAGAATGAACAAGGCAGCATACAGAGGAAAAAAAAATCTTGCTTCTACTCAGTGCTCCAGTGTGTAACCAAAAATTTTATTTCAAATGGGAAAAGAAGGGCTGATGTGATCCTTAGGTGTGCAAATAGGAAGCAGGGAGTGAGAGTGGCCAAGTGATTTATGGAACTGATAACACTGCTATCAGAATACTAGAAATAGTTTTGCAGCCCAAATATTGTAAAATGTATTTACAGGTTTTGAGAGGCCTAGAAAAAAAATGCAAAAATATGTTTGAAGAGTGGAGAAAATGCCACGTATAAGGAATTTGAAGAGCTTGATCTGTTTATTTTACCAGAAAGAGGAGTAAGCTGTGGTTTGATTACTGTGTTAAATACTGTTAGAGTTTTTGGTTCACCAGGGAAGGGCACAATAAGAAACACTGCTTGAAAGCTGAAGTCAGACAAGTTCAAATTGGAGTCTTAAGTACATATTTTCTTGTTGTCAGTGAGCAAACAGTAGAACAGACTACCAGCTGGTGACTTCTCTGATGTCCTGTCTTCTGACTCAGACTGGGTGGCTTTGGGAAATACGCTTTTCTCAAACACACTGTGCTGAGCGGGGGGAACTGGTGATGGCCTATGAAGTGCAGAAGGTTAGACCAGACCTGGCGCTGGTCTAGCTTGTGTCTTCTGAAGGCAATTGAGACTTGTGCACCTTATTCTTTCTGAAAAGTGTGTACCTATTTCTTTCTGTTGTCACATAACTAAAATGAAGGTGTTCCCTACCAAGGGTGAAGCTCAGGGTAGGGAATGTCTGTGTATTGGTGCAAACCAGTATGTGTCCATCCATGTCGGGCAGTGCATGTGGCCGTAAATCACCCCAGGACTTTGGGACCAAGAGTGCCAGGCTCACAGCTCTGTCTCAAGCACAGTTCCTGCACACAGTGCCACACAGGCTGCTTTGGCCACTGTGGCTTTGCACTGGGTTGAGTTATCCCCCCGAGAGCTGCGTATTAAAGCAGTACAACACAAAGTGGTGTTGCTCTGCAGGAACTGGAGGTGGTCACAGAGAGAAACATCCAGATGGCCACTCTGCAAGGTGACAGCTCCTGTTTCTGCTGGAACTCAGCTCAGTCCCTGTTGGCCCTACCTCTGATATCCTGCTTTTACGTGAGAACAAAATGCAGCTCATGCAACTGAACGTAAGCATCCTGGGTTCCACTTCCAAGCCAGAAAGTACATTAGGAAGAGCTCTCCAAGATAAAGTGGTGCAAATCTTTCTTTTTTTGAGACCGCAGGCTCGATAGGCTAGGAAATGTCAGGAGCGGTATTTTATTGGCAAAGAAAAGGATGAGATGATCAGTGTTAAAGGTGCAAAACGGTTCCACAGGAATGCTTTTCAGTAGCTGTAAAAAATCTGGCATTACAGCATCATGTATTCTTGGAGGTTACCTTTCTTCTTTGCTCTTGTTTGTGATGTGAGGTAATGGAAGGAATAGGGTATATACAAATCATCGTTTGGGTTATAACTATTAGCAGCCTTACACTCTTACATTACAGAAATAAATTCCACCTTATTCAAGAATGGAAGAAAGTTAAAAATGGAACTTTTACTGGTCCTTAGTAATATATACTATGTATGCTAAAAAGTTACCTAAATGTATTTTATGGAAATCCAGCAAGCAGTCATTAACTTTTCATTTTACCACAATGTAACTAAATTGCTATAGAGGCAATCTTTTTTTTTTCTCCCCTCTTTATGATTGTGGTACAAAACTTTCATTCAATATTGTTCTCTTACCCTGCATCGCATAAAGACTGGTTTATCAAGATCTGGTCTGGCCTGCACTGAATCTATGGGATGCTCGGCTAGGGGATAGATAGTACTTCAGCAAGAACTACAACACAGCAGCTTTCTGTTCAGCTTGCAGACACTGTAGTCATTAATCACTGAAATCACGGCTCTGTGTCATCTACAAGTAGTGAATTTAACTTGTAATTCAAAGGGGTTTACAATGGCTACATTTTATTTTTGGATTCTGAGGTTTTGGGGAGTTGGAGCTGCTCCTTTCAAGCCTTTTAAACGTTGCTCCTCAGCTGCGGAGGGAAGAAAATTACTCTTTTAAAATCCGAACCGAGTTACATCATTAGATTGCTCGGCCTTCGGTAAGGACCTCGGACAGCCGAAGACCTACCAACGAACCGACCACCCCCAGACCCAGCGCCAAACACAGTCAGCCCCCGTGAAGTGACTCCTAAAATTCCCCATCGGAGGCGTCCCGGCTCCGGGGCAGCCCTGTCACGGCCGCGCCCGGCTCCTGCCCCGCGCCCCGTCAGGGGGCCGAGGGCGACGGCTCCCGGGGCCAGCCTTGAGCCCGCCTCGGCCCGGCGATAACAGCGGCGGCCGGGCTCCGGGGCTCCCCGCTCCGCTCCTGTGCCAGCCGCCCGCGGCTGCCGGGCTGCGCAGGCCGCTCGGCGCCCCTCAGGTGCCGCCGGGAGGGGCTCCGGCCTCGGCGGGCCGAGTGCCGGCGTGAGGGCTCCGGGCGTCCCCGGGGCCGGCAGCGCCGCCCCGGCCGTGCCCGCCGCGCTCCTCACGGGCGGCGCTCGCCCCTCCCGCCGCCTGCCGGGGCTGAGGCGAGCCCGCCCCGCGGCCGCGGGGGAAGGCGCCGCTGCCTGCCGGCAGCCCGCGGCCGGGGAGCGGAGCGCAGGGAGCGGAGCGGCCGAGGCAGGTGCTGGCCCCGGTAGCTCCGCCGCGCTCGGCTGCCGCCGCTGCCATTGCCGGCGGTGAGGAGCGGAGGAGCCCCGGAGGAGCGGCGGTGGCGGCGGGCTGAGGGCGAGCCCAGCCCCGCGGCGAGCCGGGCTCAGCCCCGCGGGCACGACGCCGGGCTGCCGGCGGAGGTAAGCGCTCACCCGGATCCGCCGTGCCCCGGGGTTGGGTGCCCGGGGCTGGGGACCCCCCGGGCCGGGGCTGGCGGGGCCGGGGGCTGCCGGCCCCCTGCGGGCTGCCCTCCGCCGGCTGGGCGGGCAAACGCCGTAGTCGCTCGTGGGTTGGTTTCGGTGGTTTCGGTAAGTTTGGTGGCGTGGAGTAGCCTGGCATTGGGAATGGGTAGTCTTTTTTTTTTTTTCCCATTAATTAATTAATTAATTATTTAAAGAGGGAAAAACGTGTTTTTTTTTTTTTTTTTTGTTGTTGTTGTTTCGAGTGTTCTACTGGAGTTGTTTTATTCCTAGAGCTGTGGAGGGGGGTGAAGGGGGTGCCAGGGCTGAGCCTCACGCGCCGCCGTCGTGTCCCCGAGGCCGTGGAGCGGGGCCGCGTGTGCCCGCCGTGCGGTGGTGGAGGGGCCCTGCGGCCCCTTCCCTCAGGTCAGGGCTCCCCCCGCGTTGATTTCTCCGTGGCGTTTTCCCTTCTAGGCTTTGCTGCTGTGCGCCACGTTGGCTGGCGGGTGGTTTGAGTGGATTTGTGTGCCCGGTTCTCCTTCCCTCAGTTCAGCGCCCGGAGGCTCGGGAAGTTTGGTGCTTGCCCAGGGCACGGCCCCGCAGCCCCAGCGGTGCTGCCTTCTGCTCCTGCCCGAGGGCGAGGGGTGGAAGTGGGCCCCGAGAGGCTCCTGAGGCTCTGGCTCCTTACCAGGGTATCCCCAGCGGCCACCTGTGCTGAGGAGAGAAGTCCTGGTAGATTTCTGTGTTCTCTTAGCAGCAGAATGCGTACCGCGGCTTGTGTTTTTTCCTCTCTGAAACTCAGACGTCCAGAGGAAGCAGTGGTGAACAAGCCGAATGATTGCATTTGCAGGTTTTAAATCCAGCGACCCAGAGAAGTTCTTACGCGGCTTTGAGCGAGGGCCTTGTTTGCTGTGTCCTCTCAATCGGCTGCAGAGGTGGTGGCCAGATTGTAAACAAATCTCTGATTTATAACTCATCTAGACCCTAAGCTCTTTAGTACAAAGAGTGCTTTCCTCGTACGCTATTAAGTATACTGGCTGCATATAGCAGATTATTCATAGTAATTACCTGTCTGTTTCTCACGTCATCTGATCTGCCTTAGTGTGTTACCACCTGCCTCCTCAGGTACGCCAAGTTACATCTGTACCTTGTTTTATTCCTGTCCTTGGACATCTTGGATTCCAGTAAACCATTTTAATGTAATGTTTAAATTTGAGCCTGAACTAAAATACAAGATTCAGCCTCGCTTGGCTGCTGCTTCCAAAAACATGCTGAGGTTGAATTTGCACTTAGGTGCAAAGTTCAAGCTCAGAATACAGCGTCACGGACGTAGGAAGTGGACCAAATCCTGGTCCCGTGCTGGTTTGGGCCCTTTTCTCATTTTCTGGTAGCAAAGAGGGTGCTGCAAATACATCCCGTTCTCTTTTAGGTGCTAACTTTGTCTTTGTGCCAGCTCCTCCCCTTGCCCAGCGCTGGCAGCTTTGTGTCCTGGACCTTCCCACACCTCCCCAGCCACCTCGGTGCTTCCCAGCAACTTGGAACTCGCACGTAGGCCTCCCCTTCTTCAATATTCAAATCCTTACTGAAGAGCCTTACGTATCTATCAGGAAGCTTATAACAGATTAGCTGACTAATCGTCTCTATGAACAGTAGTCTTATTTAAAAGTCGTTACAATCAGCTATCTTCCATATTTAAAATGGGTAACCCTGCGCAGAATCATAAAATCCTTCCTAAAACGGCAATTTTTGGTGCTGATAACTTGGCCGGTTGGGGTGACTCGCTTTACCCACACAAAGCTGCCTCGGAGTTATCCACACAGCACAAGCTATCGCTATGGCTCCTCTGGGTTCTTTGTAATAGTACAGTGGATATTTATTATTAGCGTACAGTTATTAGCAGGAAGAAATCAAGTCTAGGTGACGTGCTCTGCAGTGCATCTGGTTCTGGGCATCGTGTAGAAAATGCGCTTGGCAGCTGCGCTGCTTGGAAGTGCCCTCTGCATCTGGGAGCGCTGGTGTGGCCGCTTTTAATGCCACTTCCCCAATTCCGTGCGCATTTACAGAGCGGGCGGTTAGCAGCCAGCATCCAGAAAGGAACGCTCTCAGAACTTCCTTCAACTTCTGTTTTGTAATGTGAAACTTCCCATGCTCACATGGCACGAGGGGGGTTTATTGCACTGCTAGCACCGCTTGTTCTCTGTGTAATGGGCTCGTGGTGTCGGGCTTAAGGGAAATTCACAGTACAGACGTGGTAGTTCTTGTGCATTGAGGAAAACAGAGACAAAATGGTGTGGAGAGACACCTTTATTTGTTTAAATGAAGTGCCTATAGTGCAGGAAATAAAGCATGCAGGTCTTCACGCTAGCTACATCAGTAAATGAAATTGTATAATTATGACAGTGGGATAAATATAGCCTCAGCAGATGGAAAAAAAACTATTGGAAAGGCATGGAACTGAGGATATGAAAGAACTCCCCTAAACTGGAAGGCTATTGCAAACAAATGTGTGTCTGCATGTATTAAATATCGCTTCTAAGGCAAAAGGATATTAATCTGATGTTATTACTCATGCTCGTTTTTTTTTTTCTTTCTGTATTTCTCCCAGTTTAGAGAATTAAAATAATTTGTCAGCTTCACTTTCAGATGCTTGCTGCTGTAATGTTTTGGTTTCAGGCAATGCAGAGGAATGGTTATGTAGCTGGTTTAGGTAAAATATTTTAACTGAACTCCTTAATTATGAAAATATTTTCCAGCTCTAAAAGCTTGTTTAAAAAAAAAAAAAGAAAAAAGGGATTTAATTGATAGTATCACTCTGCTTGCTAAAAATATGCATGAAAGGCCTGCTTCTCGTTTCTCTTAGAGCCGTTCGGTGGCTGTGCAATTCCACAGGTTCTGTTTGTCTGCAAGCCCGAGGTGCCATCACATCTCAAGACATTTGGTAGTATATTTCCTTTATTCAGGGTAACAGGGTGGGAGGATGGTACAGAGAAGGTTGGTCCAGAACCTTTCTCCTGGTAATACGATACAAGAAAAAGTGGGCATGCGGTGGAATTGGAAAGATTCAAGACTGTTAATTTTTTTAATGAGGTGTGGAATTAGATTGAAGGACTATTTGCCAGAGCGTTCTGGAAGCACGGGACTTGGCCAGATCCAAAATCATTTCTGTAAGTCACAGAAGAGTCCGGAAATATGCAAAACTTTGCAGATACTAGAGACAGTTTTGGAGCGTTAGAAGAGGTGTAAACGTCTGTCCTTCGTAGCTGAAGCCAGTCTCTGAGAAACAAGGCCGGGAGGAAACTTTCTAGAGAGCAGATTATTCAGTGCCTGCCTGCAGTGGAATTTCTTGCGCTTCCTGCTGCAGCATCTGGCGTTACTGCCAGTGATGGGAAATGGATTAGTGGATCACGATGGATTAGAGCTGTGGCTATTCAGATGCTTAAAAAGTGTAATTCTGTCAGAGCACGTGTGCGCTCCGCGTTGGGCGTTTTCTCACGTTTGAGCACCAACAATACGCTTTGTCTTAATATTAACTCCGGGGAGGAGGATCTAGAAAAATCGCATGCAGCTGTCTTTTTCTCCCTCTCCTTTCTATGCGTGGTGTTTGCCGTTGTTTTGTCTGCTTGTTTTTCCCTCCTAAATCCAACAGAGCCTCCATAGCTAACGCGAAGGTCGGCGCCGTTGACTCCCCGGTTGGTTTTTGTTGCACGGATGAGTCATGGGGTTGGTGTGGTTGCTGGTGCTCTGTGGGCTGGTGCATCCTGTGCTGCTTCTGTGGGCTCCACGGTGCTGGCAGGAAGGCATGGTTCGAAGCTGGGGTCAGAAAGTCAGACCGTAGGGCTAGGACTGAGGAAACGGGACCGCAGGCAGTGAATTTACTGCCAGGTTCTGAGAGGTGTGGTCTCACCATCAGAAAGCGGGCTTGGGATGGGCTGTGAGGTGAATGGATGCTAGCGAAGGTTTGGGACTGGGACTTGATTTCTGTAAAGCTACAGAAGATTTTGGTGGGGAAGAAGTAGCCGAGAGTTCAGCACAGCACCGCACCGCTTATAAAGCCACTGGGAAACAGGTGAGACGCGACATGAGTTGAGGTGGTTTTTTTCCCTTCTGTGTAGAATTTGTAGAAGTGCCACAGCAACTTGTAGTATGGTTAAAATCGGGGCAAGGGGTTGGCAAGTGGATCATTTCTTTCTGTATGGACTGGTATCAACAGGGGAAGATGCCTTGGAAGAAGAGTCTTGACTAGATCGTGGTCAAGCTTGCTGATAAGCCCAGCTGTTTGCTCCCTGCTTTGCTGGCTTTAGGCTTAGGAATAAACGTGGATGTTCTCTTCTGAGACTCAGATGAGTTTAGCTGCGGTGTCCTGCCCCTGGGGGACATGCACTGCCCAGCTCTGAACACCGCACGGCTGCGCAGTTTGGGCTGTGCACCCGAGAGCTTCCTCCAAACCCGGCTGGGGAAGCTGCCTCGGAAACGTGGAGCCCGAGGCGTGCTCTGCCCGGCCCTCGCAGGAGGGTGAGCTCGGTCCTGAAGAGCAGCAAGCTCTGTGAGTTTTTATACTGTTGATGGCTTTAAATCCTTAGTACTGTTCTTCATGGGTATTTTTCCCTCTTGTTGTATTCCATTCTCTGAAAATGGCAGTACTAAGCTGGTCGAGTCTTTTAAAGTTTCTTTTTGTAGTTGAAGCATGAGTTAATTCAGAGGACCTTTTGATTTCAGATTGTTGAAAGCTTCTGTGGTTTTGCTGTTGGCTGACCAAGAAATCTTACAGCAGTTCTGTTTTCCTCGGGGCTGGAGGTAACTTGATGAAATACCAGCGTTTCAGTGTACGACACATTAATTCATGTGTTAAGTGAGTTTCCAATAACAGCCGAGCAACAGGGGCCACCAGGATCCTTTGCAACACATCCAGAAGTCGAGGTGGCCGGTTCGGTTGTTTCTTGGAGCATCCTTAATGATGCACAGAAGGGGATGGAAACCCTCCGCCGTGGTTTTGCGTTATGTTGAAGGCCTAGGCTGCATTTCAATGGGAGCACCAGGATACAAACTATTAGATGCCATTTTGGAGAAATACTTTGAATATCATGTGCTGAAATACACTTCATTTGCAAATAGCTGCCTGTTGAGAGCATTAAACTGACCTGACTTAGCTGCTCAACAGTTGACGTGTACTCATTTGCTCTCTAATTATTTGCAGCACAGCTGATAATACCCTTCTTTTGACCTGATTATAAGCAGCAGATTTTGCAGGGAGCGGTGGCTATTTGTGGCAAAAAGCATGCCTTCCGACTATGAAGCATTGGTGAGCGGCGGCAGAAGTGGAATGACTGTGGTTAATGCGTGAGAGGTAATAAAAGGCTGGCTTAAAAGGTTACCAGGCAGCAGGAACTAAGACCCTTTTTGTAAGCAATATTTTTAAACTTGCACCAACTAGGACAGGGCTGGTTGGTGCGGTGCTTGCAAGGAAAGAATGATTTTGCACAAGACATTCAAAGCGTATGCTGTGAGACAACGTACTGAGTGGAAGCTTTGTTCTGTGAGTAAAGAAGCGGTAAGAGCGGAGAGGAAGCAGAGAGGTCATCTAAAGCAACTTCAGGCAAACAGTATGGTCTTGAAGACTGCAGAGAGCCGGGCGGGCACGGCAGACGGGGGAGCAGCTGATTTGCTGATGCCATAGGGTAACTTTGTAAGTCACCTCTCACAAGATGACATTTAGGAGGTCAAGGGATGCTGAACGTTTCTCTAAAACCACAGCGCAACACGCCCCGTTGGCAGTGTTTTGCAGGCAGTAATCTGCTGGAGTGGTTTTGTGGTTTTTGCAGACAAAGACAGTGTGAAGAAGCTGCAAAAGAGTGAGAGCTCAGCACCAGGATTTCCTCCTCGGTATTCCTTTAAGTGTTTTTCCTTTATAGCAGCGTTTGTAAACTTGTAAACAAGAAATTGACCCTTTTCTTTGCTAGAATAAATAACCCTGCTGCTTTCATTTTTGTTTTTGCCTGGGGTTCCAACTGAACTCAGGTGCCACCGACAGACACAAGAAGCAGCGTTTCTTCTGGAAACTAACCCAAATAACGAGGCTGGCTGCAGCATGCCCGGGTCTGGGAGCTGCTGGGGCTGCAGAGTTTTCTCACGGACATACAGGATCAGTTTGGGGATGTAAACTCTGAAAAGCTCAGGAAAAGGAGAGAAATCTCACTCGATGGGGAGAACCTGCTCTAGCCATCTTGTTGCCTGACAAAGTTCAGTATCTGAGTCACGCAGATTGATGTGGGCTGAATGCTCTCTGCCTGCTTGGTGGACACCCAGTGAAAAATGGTTTCAGAGCATCGGTTGAAGTAACGGTACTGTAGTCAGATTGAAAAGTAAGTTCTTGCAATTGATTTTTGTTTCATTCATGCTTTTGTAACTCAGTAATTGCTCGAGGAAGCAATAGGCTGTGTACCACTTCAACAGAGAGTACCAGAAGAACCTTCTGAAGTTGCCAGAGCACTTGTTAAATGTGAAAGATAAATTGGGAACGGAGCTCCTTGCAGCAGGGATACGTTCAAGAGCGCTTATAAATAGTGAAAACAGGAACTTCAGGAAGAGGGGAATCTGAAATGATTAATCCTTGGTAGTAACCATTTCTCAAACTACAAGCCCAAATAAGAAACAGAAAATGATCCAACCTCACAAGAGCTCTTGAGAAGAAAATCAGTATAAAACATATGGAAACCTTCAGGGTGAAGCTGCTCTGTTTGATGGGATTCTGTTCAAAGAAAATCATATTCTCCTGATGCACGCTGTGCTCAGGAATACTAATCACAAATCTCACGCTGCCTGTGTGTGGTGCAAGATCTAAACCCACTGTTACCTATTTTGGTCATTCTGCTTGAGGAAAAGGCATCCGCACGTAGCATTTGCAGTCACTAGAGACATCAGCTGGGAGAATTGTCACTGAATGAGCACAAGATTCCCCATTTTTCATCTGAGGATGGCTAGTGGCGTTCTGGTTCGCAGCAGCACTAGCTATTCTGGGATGGGAGGCAAAGAACATTGAGAACCAGGATGGGAAGTGTTATTTTGTCAGGTTTGATTCCACAAGCGCTTCTCTTCTTGCTGAAGAAACCTCTCTGGGTATTTAGGGTATATCTTTTAGGATCCTCAAGGAAGAGCAGGAAACTTGTTCCAGAATTGCCATCCTTGAAAGCCGCAGATGTTCTCCAGAGAGTCTTGGTGGGGAGGAACAGTGCAAAAGAGGAGAGTGCAAATGGGTCAGGTGTAGCAGCATCCTGCCTGCTAAGCCCGAGGTTTTAAAGGATTCTTGCTTGAGACAGCTCCAAAAGAGGTACATTGTCGAAAACTCTGGGCAAGTGGCCTCCTGCCATCATAACGATTAATATTCTGCCATAATAGTTCTTAGGATTCCTTTCCCTACTTCCTTTCCCCAGGCATATGGGGTTGGAAGTGAATGTGGCCAAGTTTCATTTTCTCTGTCTCAATTTTGTACTAAAATTCCTTCAGAAATTTCTGTTATAAATCTTCTTCACCAGTGCACTTTGCTAATGAATAAGGTACGTATGCAGCCTGCGGACCTCTGGATGAAGGCCATTAACTTGAAATACGCAGAATGATCAGGAGCCTGGCACTTCTACAAAACGCTGATCTTCTTTTTCCATCCTAGGCTTTACATTTGCTTTCAGCCTATGCATAATGTTTTGGTGTCCCGAAATCCCCTGCCTGTACCGTTACAGATCTGACGTGATGCTTGCCGTCTGACTAATGCTTCCCCTGCCTGTAGGTGAGTTGGGCCCCTGCGCATTTTCACGGTTTTCATTAGTTTTCATTCATTTCTGTAATTTTTGGAGGAGCCGCAAGACCATTATTTTTTTTCAGGCAGCTTGTGGGTCACTGGTGAATCAAATCAAATAGAAATCGAACACTTTAAATGCCTTTTCTCAGAAAGGCAAGAAGGAAGCAGTGTTCAAATCAAATCAAGCATAAGAACTATAAAAAGAAATACTTGTTTACCTATTGCTTAGTGTGCTTCTGGATCCTATTGGCAAATTCACAGGAAAACATACATTTATTAAGAAGGAAAAATAGTCAGGTCACAGATAAATACACAGGCAGATAGCTAACTGGAAGGAGGTATAAAGATGCATTGCTTTAGCATCTCCTTGTTTCTTAATCATTCAGTGTGAGTGTAAAAAATATTTGGTACGGGTACTAGTCTACGTGTGTGCAAGTACAAGTCTGGTAGTGTTCTGATGCAGGACTCCTGCTGCGTTGCCCAGCTGGAATGGAAATGAATTCCCCTCTTCAGTTATGTGCAATGGAAGTTGGAAAGTAGCAGCTAAGTAAAAGATAGGTTTTTTTCTTTAGACTAATGTAAAAATAGAGAAGCTTTGGGTTAAAAAATGGCAACTTAGTCCTAAGCAAAATCCTGTTGACTTCGTGCCCATCGGTAAAAATCTTTGGCAGATTTTGCTAAGTTAAATATTGTTTCTCCTTTGTGGTGTGAGCTGTTAGTGCTGTGGGGTTTGCTTGTTGTCCTCGTTACCAGGAGGAACTGCTGGAATTTACTGAGCAGTTTTGTGAGCTACGTTGCTTTATTTATAAAGTTAGGAACAAGCAGAAGACATCTTCCAGGCAACTCTCCATGGAATGGATCAGCTCCATGCGCCTCTCCACCTGCACAAACACACGTTCTCCTTTACTCCTTCACAGCAGGTAGTGGTCGTGATGGGTCTCCTGCTGCGCTCATCTTTTAGGGCTCTCCTTTCCTGTGCTGAATGCCTCAGAGAGAGCCCTTGCAACCAGCCCCCAAGGAAAAATGCCTTTCTGCCTTCCCACAATTCGCTGTCTGATCGGGCTGCAACAACACGGTGCAATCCCTGGAGTGGTTCTTGCTGTAACTTTTTCCATTTTACTCCGCGGAGATGTCTAATTGCTTCTTTATTTGGTAGGTCTTGTGGCTGCCTAATGGATCAAAGACCTGTGTGTCCGTAGGCACCAGCACTTGCTTTCCCGGATTACAGTGCAGAAACAGAATAGAAATGGTGAACCAAAATGGAAACCTCCACCTCTACAGCCGCGGTGCTGCTGGCTCCAGGCACATCTTTGTAAAGTCTGCTTGCGTGCGGTAGGCTGGGCTTCACATTTGGTTGTTCAGTGCTCTTTGAAAGAGGTGGATTGCAGCCAGGTAAAAAGGCCAGGTCGATAAGGCAGTGCGAGGGGCAGTAGGTACTCTGCGGCGTCTGTGTGTCTCCTGGTTGGGAAATGAGTGGTGTGCTCCGAGCTGTTGCACCTCGAGCTTCTGTTCAGTACCTTACGGTGCTCTGAGCAGTGCAGGGATCTTCCAGTCTGAAAATTAGCTGTGGATTTGAGAAAACTTGTGAGGGGTAGCTTTAGAACCATCCTAAGGCCTGCTGCTTCTTGGAGACTTGGCAGTCCTGTCCCCAGTACTTCAGGCTAAACACATCTGCAGCTAGTAATTATTCCCAACGCTGCTCCTGAGCACATTCCTTCTATTTCTACACTTGTACCAGTTCTCTGTGGTTCTGTAAAACAGGTTTTCTTCATGAAACCGTATGCTTTTCAGGCAACCAAACCCGTTTTATTTTTCGTTACTGATATTGTGTCTCGGAGCAAGCAAGTTGCAGAAGGATTGATGCTGTGAAATGCAGTCATGTGCAAGCCCAGCTGCTTCACACTGGCTTTTACTTCAGACATATTCCTTGATTTTTTTTTTTAAATATGGTTACAATAATAGGTTTTAAATGGGTACCCGTAGGTGTCTAAGAAGTGTACATTGTAATCAGGGTAATTAAATTCATAGAAATTAGTAGTTTGAAATAAAAAAAAAATAATTGCAAGCAGCATAAAATTATTTGCCCTGTGTTCTCATATTTGTCATTGGATACTTGATTAAAATGTTGTGCATGTTTTTACACTGTAAATATAATCAACTGTTATTATTGTTTCCATGATTTTTTTTTAAATTTAGAGTTCTAGAGAAGATTTTTTCCCTGTGGAAAGTCTGTAGGATCTGATCCTCTTTGCTTGTTCTGCAGAGGAGGGTGAAAGGAGTGTTCTCCATATGTCTGTGGGGTTAAAATTATCCTGAATGATGTGTGGCAATGGCTCTGCAGATAAATGCAGCTCCATGCTCCACAGCTAAAACGGATAAATCTAAACGGAGAGAGGAGCGCGGATGCTTTATTCCCGAGTCGTGCAGGGTTCTCCACTGGACTCTGTTGTCCCCATGCTTATGGTTTGGCCCTTTTAAGTAGGACTTTTTTTTAAAGCAAGCAGTAGATGTTTTTCCAAAAATGTGTGTATAAGGTAATACTGTAATCTCCACTACCTGGCTGTCTTCCAAAACGTCAGTCCCTGTGTTTGCTGCGATGCTTCTGAACCTGGGGTTTGCCTCGTGGTTCAAGCATTCCCTGCCGCTCCCAGCAGCAGAGGCCTGCCCATCCGTACCCTGAGCCTGCAAAGGTAGCCCTAAGGAAATGTCCTGACCGCTGCTTTGCTTGTGCTCGGTAGTTTGGCTTGCGAAGTGCTCATTTTTTTTCTTCTGGGATGCATTATAAATGCCGCTTGCAGCCAGGTTCCAACTGCTCCGCGCACCGTATGTACCGCAGAAATACAGCTGAGGGTACAGCTTTACAACATTCATCACAGGCAGCTAACTTGGTTACAGGAAAAAAAAAACGTTCCTTTCTGTCCTGAGTTCTGTACGGAGGGAATATGAGCATTTCCTTACCTCAGTGGAAGGGGATTTATGGAGGGCCGGGGGGGGCACCTGAGTGTTGGAATTAGGGAGGTGAGGGCCCCTGAAAGCAGAAGCTTTCACACCGTGCCTCCTCCAGCAGCCAGTACGAACAGATTAAACTGAACGCAATTAATAACATCAAAAAGAAATCCATTAAGTTGTTATAGTAACTGGGAGGCTGAGGTTTAAAATGTATGATCCGAGTGACTCAGCCGTGGGGGAAGGCGTGCGGGAGCCCGCGTGTGGCGTGGCCGCGGCCTGGCCTTCGCGCGGTGCCCTGGCGGCCTGGCCCTGCCCAGCGCTGCCCCGGGCTCGTGGCAAGGCCCGGGCTCTCAGCCCGGGTGTCAGCAGGGGGACGACTTCATGCCACCCGCTGCAAAAAAGCACGTGTTTTTCCTGTAGGATATCTGCCTAACAGTTAGCTCTCGTCTTTGCAGCATCTACGCTCGATCTCGTGTGGTGATACTTGAAGAAATTTGGCAGAACTCACCCGAAATAACTGGCAGGGGCAGCAGCGCTAGGTGGCTCTGAGAGGGCTTCATAAATAGGCGTGGGGGATGCTGTGGGTTCCTGCCCCGCAGCACCTCGTGTCTGGAGGTGCCCAGGAAGGGGGATAGGTGCTGGCATTCCAGTTGCCTTCCTGCGGGTTGTTTGGATCTGCTTACAGATCTGGAAGGAAGTACGTTACTTTCTTTGACCTCATTAAAAGTACTTGTGTAGAGTGAATGTGGGAAAGGGTCATTGTATTTCCCGATCTGTGCGTTTAAATTATTTGCCCTCGGTGTTTTCTCAAGATGTGGGATGCAGCGCTACCGGGCAAGTGCAAGGGAATTCACCTGGTCCCTCTGCAAGCAGGGTGTCAGTGCGTGGCGTGGGGTGTCTGCGGACCCGAGGGCAGAAATCTGTGAGGCTTCTTGCAGCTTCTGTAAAGACATTTTTTGCCACTGCAGTCTAGCTTGATTCTTCATATGTAGCTCTGCATAAGAAATTAATAATAATTCTCTCATTGCTCTGTACAGGGGTGATAAGAACGAGGTGAAAAGCTGATACCGTTTTTTTTAACCAATGCATTTTCCAAATTGTAAGAAAGTTGTCGATCTGTTGCTTTAAATTTTGCATGGAGACTAATCCGTGCTTTAAAACCCAGCTAGTAATTTAATGCTGCTGTTTTACTACAGGAGTGCAGGTGCCCTTTGGCTTTTCAGTAAGGTAATCCTGAAAGACGGGCGTTTGAAAACTCCTCCGTGCTGTTTATGCATTGGGGATTCATGTTGCTGGGTGGTAATTTAATGATTTCGAGGAGCCATAGTAAGCCATGTATCCTCTTAATCTGCTATTCATCTTTGAAAATCCTTACCTTTATTTTCTTACAGCCGTTTAAAGAAATGAAAGGAAGCAGGCACGTAGTTGTTACTCAGGTTTCTTTTCCCTTAATTGTCACATAAAACCCTCTTGCCTGGGAGTCGTGTTGAAAGCCTCTGGTCGCCTCACAGGGCTATAAAAAGTTTGTGGGTTTGAAGATTTTTCCACGCTGGAGAGGTGAGTCTAGAGGGTACAGTGAGGGGCATGTTTCCATGGCAATCTCTTCCGTGCGGGGCTGAAATCTGGCTGTAGTATTTCCATACAGAGGCGTCGTTTCCGAGCACAGACACTGAACCATCCAAGCCACCTTCGCAAGCCTCTTCTCCAGTGCCCGGTGCAGTGGTGCTGCCTCGCCAGAGGGAGTTTTGCTGCTCAGAGCAGCAGCAGCACCGAGGTCAGGTCTCCAGCATGTGATGTTGCTCGTAGGAGAAGATTATAGGACGGGCAGGACTTCTTTTGTCTTGAAAGCTGGCATTTCTCCTGCCCGGAAGGAAAGTCTACTTTGCCATCCAGAGAAAGCAACACTTTATTTATTTATTTTGTCTGAGTAAAGCACATCCTACAAACAAACCAGGAAACCTTTAAAAATGCTAGGGCACTCTTGTGACTTACTAGCATTTTGTAGGCTGGTGTGATGTGGTACAACAGGTCATTTTGTGTCTGCATCGTGCTGCTATTTTGACTTTTTGGCATTGGAACAAGTAGCAACATATTCTTCTGAACGAGGGGAAGGTTAGTTCGAAAGAATACTGTACTGATAATACCCAAATATGGTATTTCTGGAAAAAAAGTGTAGGAGCTAGTACTTGATGATCTGTGGCCAGTAGTGTTACCTGTTTAAAAAGAACCCAAATGTTTCAAAGACGGTATTTTCCTTTGTTGCTGCAAAGGTGAGGAACTGCCTGTTACCCCTCGATTTCCCAGTCTTATTAAAAGAGCAGTATTAATTGCAGCTACCAGCCGCCTCCTCAAGCAGTGCCTGAATGTCTCCTGCCTTATGGGTCAGAGACAACCAGGAAGGTATGAGTTGCTGCATCTAAAGGTAAAAACACTGACCCTTTTCATCAAGACTCCCGTTTTCAGTTGCTGTAGTTTCTCCACGTGTCCTGCTCCGTGCAGAGCAGAGGTCATTTTCTCGGTGGTTGGGATGCCTCTGCCCGTGCTTTGGGCGACCTGGGACTCTCACACATCCCAGCCTTTTGGAATTTCCAGCTTTGCAGTTCACTTTGCAACTTCAGCGTTGAACAATTTGGAGAGAAGAACCAGAATTTTCCTGGTGACACACACAGGAGAGCACAAAGCTTGTCCCAGTGAAGTGTGAAGTCTGTGCTCTGAGCACGGGTATGCTGAAAGTAGATTACTGAACAGCGCGCTCCTCGTTAATTGCACTCTTTGAAGTGACTGAATTCGATCAAAACTTTCGAAACTATGCAGCACGAGGCAGACACTGAGTGTTGGAAGCATCACCCCACATAATTAAGGGCTTGAAGAGCTTTAAATAACTAGGGGGAGAAATTACAATGGGAAACTTGAGGAAAATGCTGGTGTTACCACTTTCACCTAACATAATAGCACTTGATTTCTGAGAAAATTGCAGTGTTCTAAACTATTCTTTCCTTTTAAAAAAAAACGCTGATAACTTCAGCCTGAAATCTAGAAAAATGCAAATATTTTCCCAACAAACAAAATATCAGATACTGAATGAAACAAAATAGCAGTAGGATAAAGAAACAGTGACATCTGCTAAAAGAAAATCCTGGAATAAAAAAGCTTGAATGCTCTTGTAAATGAGGCTTTTTTCAATCTCTTGTTATGAAGTAGTTGTTCAGAATACAAAAATGGTGTCGTAGATGCCTCTTGAAGTGTACGAATTAAAAGATTTTAATGGAAGTGGTCTTAGCCAGTGGTTGGGAGGAAACATCTGTGCGTTTGAAGACTGCTGAAGGCTTTTCATTTGGTCTATTTTTCCCAAGGAAAATATAAAATCTCTTTAATACAGCTTCTTTACTGGAACTCTGAGGAATACGTTGTGTGAGCTTTGGGCTTTTTTTTTCCCACTCTGCCAGAATTTGGCTGTTGACCCTTGTACCCTTTTCCTGTGCATCGTCATCGCGCTGCTTTTCATTACAGTACTGCCATATCCTGAAGGTGTTTGCCATTGATCCAGGGCTCTGCTGGCAGCGAGTACGAGGTCACTCCTGATGGTTTTCTGGTAGTTTCTTCCCTTCCATTTCCTTATAGGTAAGGACTGAATGAAATAGTGTTTCATCTTGCAGGTTGCTTAGAGAGTGCCTTCTTCCAATTATTGTGGCTGCAAATCGAGACCCTGGGTGAGGTAGTGCAGGAGGCAGAGGGTCGCTTTCCAAGGAAGGAGTGCTGCAGTGCCCTCCTTTCTTTCCTTTCCCATCTTTCCTCCAGCGTGTCCTCGTCTGTGTGCATTTACTTTCTGTTCTCCTTCCACCCTCTAGCTTTGTCCCTCTCAGTGGGCTGTTAGGGGCAGTCAGCACGAGCCTAATTTGCTGCTTGCTGCTTTCATCGGGGGACTTTCGCGGGGTGGACAGCCAGGATGTTTTGTTCTGCAACAGCCAGTGTGGAAGAACTGGGGTAAATCAGGTTTGCAGTTGGCCATGCTACGCTAATGCAATAATGTCCGTTTTAGTACTCCAAGCGCCAGGCTTTGCCTCTGCAGATGAGGCTGTGCAATTTAATTTTTACTCTGTTTCTGTGTGGAAAGGAGACTTTCTGAAAACTGGAGCCGTTCGATGAACCCCTTACCCTCCAGAGTGAGAGCAGTATGTCAGGTGCTCTCCCTTAGACATGAATTTCGGGAAGAGTTTCGCTCTCCCAACAAGCCTTACATCCTGCAGGTACACAAGTGCCTTGGTTCTAAATGAACAATTATGTTATTTTCAAAATCTCAGAATTTAGCTGGTTTTAGATGAATAGTAAATAGGGGAGCTAGGGGAGGGATGTGAGTTAAAAATAGGTCCTCTTCTGATCTGTGTGCTTTTTCCTGGGCGCTCCTGCGCAGCGGTGAGCGTAGCTGGGTCTGTTTTCTTTCCAGCTCTGCTTTGACTGCTACGTGATTTTGAGTCAGTCGCTCGCTTTCTCCGTGCTTGTGTGTCCGCTGCTGTCAGACTGAGCCCACTCGGCAAAGCCTTGGAGATCTGTGGGTGAGAAGTGTTGCAGGGATGTTGTGGTTCGGCGTGTACCAAACCTGGGTAGGAGGTAGCTGAGGCAAGTTAGCTTTGCTGTGGGTGCCTGGCCATTTCTCCTAGAGATGACGTCTGTGTTCCTGTTCGTTTTATAGAATTTTTGAGACTGCAGCAGCAGGGAGTGGTTATTCCTGTGGTTAATAATAGAGTAATAGCAGCTACTCCTGCACAAAATCTGTGATCTAGAAAAAAAAAATAAATCCGTTGTTTTTCACTAACAAAAATGATGCTGCAGACAGGCAGAGCTGTTAGAAACGAGGCATCGAGTGTGAAGAGATGCTGTTAGCCCAGAAGTAGCCTCATTTTGCACTCGTTTAACGGCACAGAGAGATCTCTCAGACTCATCATTCTCCTTCCTTGGATTCCTTATGGCATTGTCTTTTATGTGCAGGCTATGATAGGCAATTTATGAAAATGCAATTTATCGGCTGCAGAACCCTTCCTGGTGCAGAGATGCTGCAGGCGGGCCAGAGACACATGGCGGCAGCCGGCTGCCCTGGAACTGGGCATTGGTTTCGCTTCTAATAATTTATTTTTTTTTAAATCTCTGCTCAGAAAAGCTAGTTACTCTTTTCCCTGTTCTCACCGCAGAAACCTTTGCTGCCGTTTGCCGTGGAGGAGGTTTTGCACCAGGCAGCGTCGCTGCCCTGTGAGGCGCTCGGGCCTCCCAGCCCCCTGCCCGCTGTGTAAGCTACCTGGGAGCCAGGCACGGCAGCAGGAAGGGTGAGGGAGGACTCTTGAAACAATTCAAGATTAAGGATGCTCCTCTGTTAGGGGTGTTGGAGGATGTGTTCGTGCTAGGATGCTCTTGGTTTGCAGGCTTGTCTCCTGTGCTTAGGGTCGGTGTGTTGCTCGCAGCGTGGCTCCAGTGTTTTAGAAGTAAAAGTCCTCCTTGCATGCTGTCTGAAGTGGCCTCTCCCCGTGGAAACTGCAGGGGGAAGAGAGCTGCTCGGTGGATTTTTAGAGCTATTGCCCTTGGGACGAAAACAATATTGGAGAGACTTCAGGAAGGTAAGAAGTAAGCCAGTGGCAGGAGGCAAGAGCCGTGTTAGCTGGCGGTGGTACCGTGAGGTTCCCCATGCTGTTCAGCCAGCCCAAGCTAATCCTGCCTGACCTGTGCTGCTGTTACCTGGGGAGACCAGCGAGGCTCAGTGAACCGGGCTCCTTCCCTAACAAAAACACCTGGGGAGCATGAAGTCTATTGTTTTTTGTTTTGTTTTTCTTTTAAAGCAACCTTCCAATCTAAAGGGGGAGATTTGCATGACACGCGTTTTGCTGCACCATTTTTTGTTGTGTTTTTAAACTGACACAGTCTCTTTAAAAAGCATAATTAATAATTGTTCTCTGCTCTCTGAGTGCTGTTCAGCTGCACTCCGAGGAGTGGGAGGCTCTGCTAGTCATTTGCACATGGAACAAGGAAGGTATAAATTGTGTCTTTTAATAGTATGCTTCACTTTCCAAAGTAATTACCTTGGAAGTCATGTATGTGCTGGTAGCCACCGCTATTTCACTGCATCCTTTGTTGCTGTCAAAATTGATTTTTAAACTAATTGCTTTTGACCACAATATTAGACAAACTTTTAGAAATACGATTTTAAAATCATTAACGCAGTGAAGGAAATAGAATAGCAGTTTTAGCTCTTTCCCCTGCTCAGGCTATTAACGTTTGTTTGAAAAATTCCTGAAAAAAATAGGGTTGTACTTCCTTAGCAGTAGTAGTGAAAAAATACGGATTGTATTTCCGTGGCGTTCTGCAGAGCAGGATAGGCCGTATGACAGTCAGCAGTGTAACAGTGGCTTCAAATTAGTACTGCTTTTGCTGATCAGGCCTGCAACAAATGAGGAGCAAAGGCAATCTGAGTGTCCCCTCTGCTGGAAACCAAAGAGTTACTGGGATTTCGGGCGCAGACTGCCTTGGTTATTCTCAGCTTTAATGATTAGGTTGCCAGAGAGAAGATGAGCCTTTGCAGTCCTCTTAACCTCGATGCTAGCTCAGTAAGCAACCTGCTAATGAAAGTTAAGACACTGTGTTAATAAGGATAATTTACCCAGCGGTAACATGGGCAGGGAGGTTTTTGAGAAGTTTTTTATTTGCCCCCGCAGTATCCTGCCTTTGACAGAACTTCCTCAGATATGTACGTGGAGTATCCTGGGTATGGCATTGCTCTTTTAAAATCAAAGACCCGATTTCATTTACCAATTGTAGGCAAATTTGCTGTTGTATTACATCACACAGATGCCTTCTCGCTGAAATCACCTAACTCAGACTCGGTTTGTGCATCCAGCCCGCAGTTCACAGGGTGCCGGTTCCAGGAGAGCTTTGAGCAGTGGTGGAGGACAGAGGCGAGCAGGCTCGGCCCTGGTTGGGTGATACCGGTAGCTTGTTAGCACTCCTACAGCAAACGATTTGTGTGAGAATTGTGATTAAAAAAAACAAACTACAAACAAAAACCTGGTTTGACCTCTCAGGGCAATTCTGTCTTTTCTGTTTTCCTAGGCCCCAAGCATTGTGGCAGTAGATGCTCTTGCTTTTGCTTTGTGTGGTGCTGCAAGCCTGCAGTAGCCTTTCTGGTGATTGATGGACATGGGAATGGGCTGACTTTTCAGAGGAGTGAGTCTCCCGGGGCTGCCATAAGCTCTGCAGACCAGTTCAGTTGTTTCTGATCACAAGAACTGGCAGAAGACCAATGGAAAAAGCAAATAACTTTTCGCTCTCTAAATAGAGAAAAGGGCTGCTTGGGCAAATCTTACGTAGGTGTTTCTGGGAGACTGTGCGAAGGTAGCTGGACGGAATCGTGGTGGTCACCCAGCTAAAAGTTCAGGGCTCGGTGCTGGGGAACAAGAGCCAAAAGCCTAAGCGGATGGAAGGGAAAAACGTACGGGTGACTATTGAGTGGCTCAAGACTCTGTGTGTGTGTGTGTGGTGCAAAAAACCTAAATTCCTGCGACTAATTTTTCAAGGAGTGTGATTTCAGCAGAACCGTTTGACTGGTATTTCCCTGAAGGTGCTTTTGTTGTGGGTACAGCCTGCTCCTGCTGTGGGTGTGCAGCTCCAGCGCCGCTGTGCTGCGGGCCCTGACCTCGTTTCCTTGCCTGCAAGTGAGCTGAACTTCCTAGCAATCTGAGGGCAAATACTGCTTTTTTATTTTAGACTTGCTGGTTTTATTAAAAATAAAATGCAAAGCCATCACTGGTATCAATTGCTAGTTATATCTCAGCTTGTCTTTGACTAATGCTAAGTCCACGTAAGGTTTATTTTTCTTCCAGCAACCCTGTGCAATTTCCAGTCCACGTGCTTCGTCTGGGAGAACGAGATGTGAGATTGTCACGTTTTTTTGGTGACTGTCACCCTGTCGGAGGATGCGCTTCGTCCTGTGAAGCTCTGCTGATCTCCAAAGAGAATCAGGTTATTTGAATGTGATCCCAGCTCACAGATGATGTAACTGTCTGTGTGGTCAGAGCAACTCCTTCATCTCAGCCCTTTCCTTAGGAAGGCTTTTTTCGATCCATTTTCTATCAATTCAGCGTTCAGGTCAGCTGCAATCTTCCTGGCCCTGCCGTGTCCGGGTGTCATCAGGAGGGGTGGGAGGGCGAGCCTGCTTCCATGTAACCCTCTGGCTCTAAACCTGCCCGTGCAGAGGCCGGAATGTGTGGGGAGACAGTGTCATGGCGAAACACGTGCCTGGTATTGCAAATTGTAGCAGAATTTGCACATCAAGATGCACTTTAGAAATTTCTTTAAATAGTGGATTTCACACTGGATGAATTCAATGGCTATTTTTAAAAAAGTGTGTAGGAAAAGCAGGCTTTATCACACACATCCACGTAGTTTTATCCGCACCGCTGTCAGTTGCCAGTTTTGAACCCTGCTGTTAATTCACACCCCCAGTATCAGGCTTCATCACCCTGAAATCACAGCGGCAGTTACTGTCACGTCTGAACAACGTGGTCAAGGAGCACGAAAATGGCCAAGTGCAGGACCCGGGTCAGCTCGGTGTAACCAGAAATCTCATGCCTTCCTAAGACACAGGCCAGCAAAATGGACTAGACCCAGCTGTGGCACTGAAAGAGTGCTTTCATTGTCGTCTGATACCACATGCAAAGTCATTCCCTGTTACCCGCACGTAGCTAGCCCACTGGCATCATGTCTTTTTTGGAGAGTTTGGGTAGAAGAGAGGAATTCTTTGCCTGTAATTCATTTTACATGAATTAGAATATGTGCCTGGAAAAAAAACCACACTTCTGGTACAGCCTCTTTGGGGTGGGGAATTTTTGTATTTTTGAATTTTTATTTTTCTTAGATGCTTGTCCCAGGTATCAGATCTTTTGTGTAAAGGCGCAAGGAAAGAACGACTCGGATTTTACTGGTAGTTTGGTCATGGCTAGTGGAAGTCTTAGGATTTTTCTTGGTAGCAGAAATGCAGTCCGTATTGAAAACAATATATGAGGTTTTTTATAATTGTTCATGTTCTGCTTAAACTTACTTTGGCAAACTGATAAGCATTTATGAAGGAGGGGCAGTTGTGCTGTGCGAGGGCTTTGGCTTCCACAGAACCAGCTGCTGGTAAACCTGGTCCCTTGCTCCCCACCTCGTATCCAGGGTCTGTTCTGATCCCGGAGTTCAGCACAATTTCAGAGACACCCTTAAACTCACATTCTTTCAGATTTTTTTTCCAAAGATGTTTTCCTCAGTACTTGTTTCTTGCAATTATTTCTTTTATATACGCTCTGTTACTTCTCCCAGTCGTGCTCCCTGCGGTCGGTAATCCTCCTGGCTTTTCTCACCGTGTCTTCTCACCGGTGCTCCCCGTGCCCGCGTTCAGGATGTGCAAGGTTGTTCATCACTCTCACAGACTCTGTACGAACTATTTAGGTCGCCACTCCTATATGAGCTGTGTAGAGTTGGCCGTATTAGTCTCTCTGAATTACTTAATCCATCAGATCTTAACAATTTCCTCCCGAGGCTGACCGCCAGCCCGAGGCACGGGGCCCTGCGAGCGTCTCTCTCCCTGTGCCCCAACGACACAGCTTTGAGCCTCTTTGCTGACAGCAGCCACGTTTAGAGGAGCTCTGAACATCCGAAGCGTGCCGAATTCCAGCGCCTGTGGGAAAACAGGTAGTCCTGTCCAGGAGGGAGCTGTGGTGCGTGTCCCGCGTTAAGGCGCTGGGGATCCAGCTGTGCCAGGGAGCTGTGAGCTGCTTGTTGTGCCACTCAGGAGACCGCTTCCTCCTTTTGTTCCTGCTCGTGAATTTTGCCTCTGTGTTGTAGAGCATTGCATATTATTTTTGGCAGCAAGTAGTCATCACGCTGGAGTTACTCTTCCTGCTCCGTGAATTCATGCCGCTGTCTTGGGCGTCGTTACTGGTGTCTCATCTCGTTTGCTGTCCGCTGTCTTTTTTGGATTCCTTTTTGAAAACAGGGCTGCATGGCTTCTCCCAGGTGTTGAAGATGGATTCAGATTGTTAAGTTTATTCTACCGTTTTTTACTGATAACGTAGTGTGACTTCTGTGCTGTCAATACAGTGTGAACTTTTCTCACTGCTGGGCTGCTCATCTAATTAATTACATCAGGCCTTACAAGCCAGGTAAGGTTTGCAAGGAGAAGCGGCACTGCCGGGAAGTAGCCTGGCCAGATTTTGTGCCCTGGTTCCCCGCCTGGAGGCTGTTCTCTGCCCTCTGCTCTTCCTTTTTTTCGGAGGGAAGCCAGTGAGGCGCTCAGGCAGACGAATGCCCCTGCTCCTTCCCAGTGCTCCTCCGTGCAGGGCCGCAGGACGAGGCGCCCAGCCCCGCGTGCTGGCGCTTGTGCAGAAATGGCTGAGCGCGTCTGGCAGGGATCTGAGCGCGCCCAGCGCTTTGGCTGGCGATGAGCGGGGACGTGCGTGTTGCATGTGTGAGCCCCGAGGAGAGGAGGGCAGCTGGAGGCGCCTGTGTCACCACCGGAGCTGCAGTCAGACCCAGCCACCGTGCTGGTTCTGTGGCAGGGTTTGCTCTGAGTTTATTTTGATATTTTTTCTCTCTCTCTTTTTCGTTTTTTCCTCCCGCAGCGTGGTCTGGTGCAGAGGGAAGCAGGTTCATTCCCTGCTTTCCTCCCGCAGGGAGCAGCAGACGAGCGGCTGACTGCTGGAGGCTGACGCTGCCGTAGGCCTGCGAGCAGAGGCACCGCTCTTTCACTCCCATGCTGCGCCTGAGACTTAGCGTGCATTTGCTGTCCCCTTTTAAAATTTAAATAGGTAGTGGTGCGAGCTGAACAGCATTTCACCTGGACGCAGTGGCGTTAAACTAAACGCGAGCCCCCTGCAGCACAGATGCGTGGGGGCCGTGAGCCGAGGCACGCTGCCCTGCGTGAGCCTTCTCCCCGAGCTGCCGCCGCAGGTGGGGACCCGAGGGCGGGTTTGCCCACCCAGCAGCGCTGTGCGAGGTGGTGCTCAGTGCCTGCCCTGCCGTGGGGCTGTGCACTAAGGGCAGGGGTACGGGCTGCTGCTTTCTGCCACCCTGTGTCCCAGGGGAGAGCACCGGGAGCCAAGCTGCGGTGCCACGTCCGCTCCTCTCCGGCTGGGTACATATGGCTGGATTTGTACGAGCAGGAAATCCGCAAGGAAAAAGAGCAGGGGGCTCGGGAACCCTGCAAGGGGGCTCGGGAACACTGCAAGGGGGTCATTCCCCTCTGCTGGTCGCCCCTGCTGCCTCAGTGCTCATTGGTTCAGCGTGGCTGCGGTGCCACCCTCGCCAGAAGGCCGTGGTTTCGTGGCTGAAGTGCTCGTTGTGTGCGTGCCAGCCTGATAGTAAATAATGCCAAGATTTACAATTAATTCTTAGAACCAAATGCAAATGCAATTCTTAATTATGGTTTTTCGGACTGGCTTCTGTCAGAGGCAGCTCAAGCCTTTCTCTAGGACTTCTTGTACTCTTGAAAAGAGCTCAATTAAGGAAAAATCTGCTGCAAGTGGAACCTGTTAGCTTTGATCCTGTATCACTAGATATATTTCAGGGCTTGCCTAGATTATAGAGCCTTGTGAATACCGATTACTTTTAACAAGATTTGAGTAGATGTTAAATTACTCTTTCACTAATGGAGAGCTACGCTTGCATAACATCCGCTGCCAAGTGTTACATGAAAATGGGCAGTAAGTTATGAATCAGCTGTGATATCAGCAGTTAGCTGCATAGTTTGTCATCAAAAATGGTTTGTTATTCAAAATTACAGCTGCAGCTGTTTTTTCTTTCAGGTCGCTCATCTGAAGAAATCGGATTGAACAAGAAGTTCATATAGCAGGGTGCACTTTAATCTCAATAATGAAGAAAAGCAGAAGTGTCATGACAGTGACTGCAGATGAGGTATGTTTCTTCAAAAGGTGTGTTTTATTTATCCCAATACTTTATGGAAGTAAGGTCAAAAGTTTGTTCTTTTCTTACTTTGTAACTATCAGCTGACTTTGCTTCGGTCACTCATTGATTTTCTTACAGTTGCTTGCAGCTCATACACTAAGCATAAAATAAGGGCCACACACTTAAAAACAAAGAAAAAAAAACGAACACCCACACCATGAGTTCTGAAGAGTTTTATGCAGAGCTCGTACTTTATTATTCTTTGCTCTGTGCAATAATGACATCTGGGAGGACCGAACATTCACTTCCATATCTTGTGGAAGCTCTGTTCTGGATCCCATCTTTGTGCATGTGTAGTTATATACTTGCAAGCATTTCGACATCTCTTGCTACTGTAGTTGCTGAACACCTAATGTGATGCATGTGTTATTCCATTACTACACTTGCTAATCATCGTAATCCCCTATTAATTAAATGCCAGTTCCCGTTCTCTGGAGAAATGCATCAGCTTGTAATGATGGCATGATAACTGCAGCGTTAATTGTCTTGCTTGTCACAGCTGGGACTCTCCAAAACTGGAAAACTACAGGAATGTATAGGAAAATACAGTGGAGGAGTAGAACTTAAGTGTATCCTATAGCACTCCTCCAGTAGATAAGTGATTCTTTTACACTCTTAGACCATACATTGCACTGTTTCAGGGTCAGTTTGCCTGCATGTGATGCTGGGGTTGCTATAGCCATCTCAGTCCTTGCTGATAATGAAAACAGGCATCTGACATCTAATGGGAAGTTAGAAAACACTGCTGTACGTTTCTTAAATAATAACAAAAAGAATAATCTTACAAAAATTATTCATAAAGGCATGTCAAGTCAGATCCCCCTGTAGAAGCCAGGCTTTTCTTTCTGGGCTTCTTAGGAATACTTTTGACCAGATTTTAGGCTGTGGAAGAGTAGGGTTTGTATCACTGAAGCTCTCTAGGATGTTTTTGAAAGCACAGCATGCCAGATATTTAAACTTCCATCTAGGTCATTATGATTTTGATGTTTTAGTAACTTCAGGGCCCTGCACCAGCGTGCCCTGTAGCACTTCAGACTACAATGAAGGAGAGCGGTAACCGTGGGCCATGTTGTTTCCTGTCTGGATGCTTTGCATGGTTGTGGGATGGGCAAAAAAGTAGGGAAAGTCGAGGAAAGCGGTAATGTGCCGTTCTCATGTCATTCTTGTCTCACTCCTGTGTTGAGAGTCCTTGCTGCAGTAAGGGAGCAGGCAGTACCGTAGTCTCGTGTCTATGGAGAACATACTTTCCATTAGAAGCTATGAGGCAGTGGTGGCCTCGTGCTACTTTGTAGTTGTTCCTGAAGGACCTAGGAAGTGATTATGGAAACTTACACCACTCGTTTATTTTTCAAAGTTACCAGTTACCTGTTGTCACTCAATGCTCAACATGTTTCCCCAGAGGTGAGGCAGATCCTTCCACGCTCAGTGCTGGCTAGAGAGGTGGAGGAAAGGATGCGGTGGTAATAGCTGGACCAGAAAGTGAACCTAGGGATTTGGGGAGGCTGGAAGGTGGGCTGAGGGAGGTCTGAGAAGGGTGGAGAGAGCAGGGAAGAGATCAAAATTCGGAAGCAGGTAGAAGAAGAGTAAAAATGTAGAGAGGTGGTCATATATATACGTGCCTATTACAATAACCCTTCAGTTTAAACTGCTCACAACACAGAACTATTCTCATTTGCATTGGACCAGCTAAATTCTGTAATACCAAAAGTGATAGCCTTCTTACAGTGCTGTTCTGCTCTGGGAAAACCTCCGGCTTGGATTTGGGAAGAATGATGGCCAGCTCTGTGATCATGTTGGCGCTTTGAGATAGAAATAAATAGAAGCTCTGAGAGAAAAAAAAAAAAAAACACAAAACAAGCAAACAAACAAAAAACCTATTTCTATTAGAAATGACAAGCACAGGGGGTAGGGTAGCCCAGCAGGAAGTTCTTCTCACCGAGTCGTCAATGATTCAAAATGTACCTGATTCAAGATGTACACTTCTCTGTGCCTGGTGAATCATCAGAAGAAAAAAGTGGCAAACCAATATGTTTGTGCTGTGGAGTGGAATGATACGTGAGATGGATGTTGAGTGGACTTTTCTCTGAAAAAGTGCAAAATATCAAAAGTTTAATATATTACCAAAGTGACTTGGATTATTGAAGTGTTTGTTTAGATTAGAATTTAGCCTAGACAAGTTATGAATGAGTTTTCAAGTTAATTCATAACTTGATAAAATAACAATGCAGCGCAGTCAGACTCTGCCAGGATTTCATAAAACAATTATCTTTTGTGAGTAGCTGTGACTGTAGAACAGTGTAATTGAGTGTGGTTTATTCGCATGGAAGAAACTGATTGTTTGAAGAATTTCGTTGGCTTTTCTCTTTGCAGAATGCTCTGGATTACCTGGAGTGTGGGCTGAGTAAGTCCTACAGTACTTCCAGCCATGCTCTGGGCATAGACCTCTGGAGAGGAAGAAGGTGTTGTTCTGGCAATTTGCAGTTACCACCGCTATCCCAAAGACAAACGGAAAAAGCAAGGACACCCGACAGAGACATTGTCTGTAGACCAACAACTCTGCCTTTGTTGACACCTCCAAGTATTGCGATCACCACTTACCAAGACTGGTAGGTTATTTTCCTTATGAACCTCATGTGGTTGTTTATTTACGGTTTGCTGTTGTTTCCTATTTTATTTTTTTAATTTTTTTTTCTTAAAGGCACTAAATAATGTGTATATTAATCAGTATTGTTGACGTGTATCAGTTGGTGTATCGTGGACTTCTGTTTGCAGAGTAATTGCCAGCCCTTTTTGAAACTCTTCTTCTGTTATGGACCTCTTCTGTTCACTTTTTTATGCATTTTTTTGAAACTTTTGCGTTGTAAATTCTGATCTTGGTGAAAGGATTTGTGTTATTAGCTTTCCACCCGCAGAAAATGTGGATTGCTCAGGATGGCAATAAACTCTTTTAAAACAGTTCGAGGAAAGAGGCTTTAGCTCTCTGGCTGTTTTCTGTGAAAATGTTAGAAGGAAGGCTTGGAAAAGCATTTGAATCCGGTGTTAAGCTAAAGAAAAGTCCTGAAGAAACTATAGGAGAGCTGGTAAAAGGGGGTTGCGAAGAGGTGAGTTCCAAAACAGAAACTGAATGCTAAGTGCCAAAGCAAGGAAATTCATCTGGAGGGAGGAGAGTTAGACAAGTAAGTGTTCATGATTTGGCATTGCAATGATAGAATTTAATGACAAAATAAAGTCAGATGTCCAGCTTACCATATGATTTTTGAAATGGCATTGCTATGCAATGGTAAACACCGTCCTTTTAACTTAAAGTGTGCTTTGGGTTCTAGTTTTTAAATAATCCGTTCTCCATTTCATTTTCTGGCTGCAAGGTGTATTCACTTCATTATTTCAAAATCTGAATCTGGTTTTAGCTTCTGTTAAGCTCAGCACTCTTTTTGGAGGACCTCCAAAATTCCTTTGTTACGGTACTTTAGGAAAAACAGTTTTCCTATTGAAAATGGAATTTTAAACAATGCACTTGACATAAGGAAATCAAAGAGGAATTAACAGGTGTTTTTGCTTAATATTTGCATTTAACTGCTGTGAATAAAGTTAACAAAACGAGTTATCTAATTTCAGATGGATCATGTGTTTTGACAGTAAAAGGTTTGGTTCGCCTTTTTTGAGCATTTTAAGTGTTTCCCTCTCATGCACGTTAAGCAATTTGTAATCTTGTCTACAAGACGATGTAGAGCCTATTCATAAGGTGTGGTTTTGAGAATGAATTAATTTTGGTCTTTGAATAAACCTTCATGCATGACTTAAGAAAATGCAAGGACTTGCAATGAATTTATGATTAGCTTCATCGGGACACAAGGGGGCATTGCCGCGCCTCTCTCCCATTACAGGAGAATCAGTGTGTATTGTACGAGGTGCGTTTTTTCTGGGAACAGTATGCCAGTCAGAGAGAAGGCACTTACAGCTGATACTCGGGTTACTGTTATTTCTTTATCATTATTCATAAGTAAGCAATTAGCTTCTGACTTCTTAATTTTGCTTGAATCTTGCATATCTGTTTGTAGCCATATAGAAAGTCGGTGTTGCTGGTTAGCGTGACCCTTTGCAAGCAGAGTGCTGTTCCAACACACCTTAGCACACAGGTGTCCTTGTGTCTCCATCGCCTTTCTGACCCGGGCACCAGCTAGACTGACTGCTCGTACAGCTGGGCAGAAAGTGGGTCTAAACTGCCCCATTTTCTGTTTAAGTTCTGGTCAT
The DNA here is from genome assembly GCF_964211835.1 of Anser anser. NCBI lineage: Eukaryota > Metazoa > Chordata > Aves > Anseriformes > Anatidae > Anser > Anser anser. The sequence continues at coordinate 30,624,407 of NC_139728.1, forward strand.
CAAGGGTCTCGAATAGGTTGACCCAGTTCTGTACCCCATGCTGGGCAGCTGCTTACCTACAGGATTTCAGGTTACGTGGGGCCTGAGCGTGCCCTGAGGGAGCGCAGCCATGCTCGAGACGTGTCAGTGTAGGAGTGGTACAAGATGGATCTGGTCCCTAAGCTATTTTGGCTTCTATACCATGGTACAGTCCTGCATGAAATACACTCCAGAGGCAGCTTGTATTTATACAAGCCCAGTTTGTGCCATTCTGTTGGAACAGCCTTGGAATGATATGAGCATTAAGAGACTCAGTGAGTGGGCAATAAAATGATAGGAAAATTTCAGTGTAGATAAATACAAAGTGATGTATCTGAGCACGAAAGGATCGTAGCTGCAAAGCAATATTACTGCTCAGCAGCAAAATCCTCGGTACAGGAGAGAAGTCCGATGGAATTGCAAGGTCAGTGCTCGTTAATGGTCAAAAAAGCAGATCAAAAGTTAAGGATCTAAAGGAAAAGAACGGAGGTTAAAACAGGCAGCATCAGGACGCCGTGGCAAGAGCCCATTATTTACTACGTTTAATTAACTACCATTATTACTACTGCGCTAGGAATGCGCGGGAGGCTGGAGCTGTCCCGCGTGGAAAAGACACAGCTGAGGAGAGGGATGAGACAGACATCTTACGAGCGGCGTGAACAGAAGAGGTAGCTGATCTAACACCACTGCTCCGCCGCTGAGTATTCAGGTCTGCGCTGCTTTAGGCCTGTAACCCCTGTCTCTGCGCTATGGAAAGGGTTCCCTGAATTTATTCCTTGGATTGAGCTTCGGGACCCAGGCATTTCCTGGCCTCTGCGTATGTTCCCTGAGGTGCAGCCTTCCTATGGCTAGTACAAAGTAAGTTTGTTGATGCTGTTATAGAAATGATTTTTTTGGGCATGCGATAGGAAACTCTCCACTGACATTTAAGTGTAAATGGCATTGGTTGAGGACACTTGGGGTTCACACAAGTAAAATGCATAAATAATATAAGGGCCAGACTTGGGTTTTCTATAAGGCATATAGGGTGCATAAGATTTATCGTGATTTAAAATGACATTCACTTAGTATGGTTTTTTTTCCTGAGGACTCACAGAGTTGTAGCGTGGAGACACTCTCTAGAAGACTCGTTCAGAAGTGTGTAGGTTTACCTGAGCTTTCTGCGAGCTATTTCTGTGCATACAAAATCCCGTAGACAGTTGCAAAACACCTCATTATTATGACATGAAACATGAGTCTTTGAAATAATGTCATTATTTCATTTGTCGACTGTGCGCAAATTTCTCTTTTCATTTTTTTTTTAATGACTGTAAGTTTATAAAAGAGCTTCCTTGTGGTATCAGCTGACTTTCCTTTCTGAAACACAAATTCCTCGTTACACTGTTATATTTGGTATTTCTTCAGGAGTACACGCAAAACGTCTATACGAGACGTTGTCTCTGTCGCCTAGGCAGGTTTGATGGAGGTGAGGCTTTGCATGGGCATTACGAGCTGAACAAAGAAATCCCTTTGATTTGGGGTTTTGTTTCCTGTTTGTGCAAGCCATTGTTGTCTTTGTAGAAATTTATCATCTTAGCCAGAAAAGCAATAAGGTGGTTTGTGGAGACGCAGGGATAAATCAAAACCCTATCGCCAAAGGATTGCTCTGAACGGTGAATGCTCTAAAGGGGTGCAAAACCTCTGACTTTGCTGGGGTCACTTCGCTCCTGTTAAATCCATCAAATCCTTGGGAAAATGCTTGCTGCGTGTATTTGGGGTGTGTGTTCTGCTGAGCCAGTTTCTACCAGTTTTTCCATTTCTTATTGGTACAAAACCCTCTGCTACACGGGGTATGTTAACTTCTTGGAGGGCAATGGATAGGCTGAGATGACTCTGGAGGTAATAATTAAAGGAGTTCTGTTGACGTCCAAAGATGTGAAAATAGATCAATGGCTAGGAAGGGGAAAAAAAAAAAACCCAATTAACAACAACAACAGAAACTAAATCAACCCCTCCCAGCCTCAATACCTACGTACCTAAAAGATCTCAGCTGATTTCCAGCAGCACTTGGTAGAGTAAGATCACAATCTAAATGATTGTGCTGCCTGTTGACCACTGCAGGATGCCAACAAAGCAAGTAGGATTAATTCTGGTACACGTAGTAGAGCTCAGGTGGGGATTTTGGAATAGCCGTGCATCTTGCACAGAGCTGTACGTTACCAAGCTCTGCAAAATCTTGCATCTCGTTGGAGAATATAGCCAGATTATACTGCAGTGGCTTCAAGACTTTGTTTCCTTTTAAAAATACTGGTCACTGTTGGTCAGGTGAAATTTGGTTCTGCCATCACTGTAGTAGTACAAAATTCATCTGCAGCACCAGTGCTATGTTAGAGGACGTGCTGAGAATGTGATTGAGGAAATCCAGCTGTTCCTGGGGTGGCAGGGACTGTGATTTGAAGAAAGGCATAACAGAGTTCAAATACAGAACGTGTTATTTGGGAGGGGCAGAGGGAAATAAGGCATAGCTCATTCCTTCCATAAGTGTTTTTCTGCCACATTTTTTCAGGAATCACCCAAAATTCACCTTCGGGTGGTAATACAAAGGTAAGAACTATGGGAGGCTGAGCCATGACTTACATAACATTTTAACTGAAGATACATGGGGACCTAAAAATAAAGCAGCTCCTGAGGGTTCTCTCTCTCTTTCCCTCGCTCTCTTTAATGTTAGAATTGTATTTTCTGGAGACGAGTGCTGCTGTAACCAATAAAGAGAAAAATGGGCAGGCTGACTCCAAAGCAGTACCGTTAAGCTGGCTGTGGTGGAATAACATTTTGTGTGAAAATGGCAAGGCAGTACCCATACAAAATAGCTTCTGTAGTTTGTACAGGGGAAGAGGGATATAGGATATAGACCTTCACGTGGCAGTCTGAAAGTAGAAGCCTTATAAGCAGCTTTCGTACAAATATTGTCCATATTTTCATAACGGTTGTTAAAATATTTGCAGCAACCCTTTTCCATGTTTCATAACTAAAGCTTTGTGATGATAAATCCAGGCAAGAGGGAAGAACAAAGGTGTGAACGATGCATTTGTAGCTACACCTGGAGCATTCAAAATAATTCTCTTCCCCTGTTCTTTGATCCTTACCAGCTCCTGGGTTGGGTTTGGCAGAGAGCACTTCTCCTTTACACCATTTCCATGTGTTTGTTCGGGCCGTGGAGATGCACTGACCATCGTGCATCAAGTTTCTGTGGTGAAACAAAGCTGTTTCATGGTCATAAAGAAATAAGCTGTTTATAATAATATAATATAATAATACGCAGGGAATATGGCTGTTCCAAGCCAGAAGGAAATGAGGCAGTTTTGAGAATTCTGTAAAGAGTTGATATGCGTAATATTAAATAAACGAATGAGTGCAATTTTTCAGGGCATAGAAATTCTGTTAAACATTTAGATGATGGTGTTAAATGTTGTATTGGAACATCTGTGCTAATTGTCCAACACAAACCACGCCTCGCTCTTCTCTGAGAAGTAAATAAGAACTTTTGAGGTTTGAAGGAAGTTGCAGCCTAACAGAATTGGTTGCTCTTCAGGTTGTGTTCTTTTCACTTAAAAAAATAAAAAAGAAGAAGAAGAAAATAAATCATTAATCTTTGCTTTTAAGGAATTTTTACAGCACTCATGATTAACCAGTAAACTACAGTGTTCTGTGTGTTCGTAAGCTTGTTGCATTAGCGCTGGTCATTTGCCAGTGCAAACTGGTGGTGGTCAAAATCTGGAAGCAAAATAGGCTTGATCCTATTTTCCGTGTCCATCTGCAGCTTGCCGAAGCAGGTAGGAAGCGGGGACGTGCGAAGGGCACGGGGTCGGTGCATGGCTGCAGCGAGCAGCATGGTGCAGCGCTACAATCATGTGCAGCGTCCAGGCCGGTGCCTGCAGTGCTGCAGGTTGTTCTCCAGGTGGTGATAGCGGGCAGCACATTAGATGCAGCATTAAAACCAAAACAACAAAATTCGGTGTGATTTTGGGCAACTGAGTCCGAGGCCGCGCCTTCAGCAGACGCTGACCTCAGCTCGGGCTGGGCTCGGCCGCTGTGAGGCTGCCGTGCTGGCGGTGCTGAGCCAAGGGGTAGGCACGGAAAGTTAGGATGTGAAAGGGAATGGAGGTTTGCTCACCCCGTGAAACAGGCTGCAGTTTCGTTTCATAGATCATTTCAAATACAGCTGGATAAGAGCTGACGACATCTGCTGCAACCCTAGAACAGGAGAAAAAATAGATGAGCTGGCTTTGTGAGAAATGAAAACCTAGAGGGGAAAATAAACAAAAACACGCCTGTACTTAAAAATATTTAAATGACAGACTGGTTGAGGTTGGAAGGGACCTCTGAATGTCATCTGCTCCAAGGTGTTTATTACTTATATAAATCCCATCCTGTTCTCTTGTAATGAAACAGGATGGGTTCTTCCGATTGAACATGCTGCCTGTATTTCAAAAGTCTGTGCTATGCTTCCAGAGCACGCGTGAATCCTGAAAAAGGAGGAAAGGAGGTCAACTGTATTCCTCATAACATATTGTATATTCTGCAGGGAAGGTAGTTTTTAATTACATTGTGGTGTTTCTGGACGATGTGTATGGTGATGTAGGTTTGAATAACGGAATTACTGGGATTTGTTCTAGGTCTCTTAACAACAAGAAAGATGTAAGAGACTGGGATGTACGAGATGAAACACTGGGAACGGTCCTAAAACATTTCACCTGCTCAGTGATTTTGTTTGTTCTTCAGTGGAGCTTCCTTTGAAATGTTACCTGCGGCGTTTAAGAACTGCTCGTTCCTGGTGCTGAACACCGGGTTTCGTAGGAGCTTGGGGTGCTGGGAGCCCCTCAAGATCGTCTCTGAAAAGCTGAAAGCGTTCTGTGTCGATATACTTCCTATGGTGTCTAGAGGTAGTTCATAAATATCCCATAAAGAAGCTCACTGAGGTTTAAATCTGTTTGGGTTCGGCAAGGTGGGAGGCAGGGGGGTATCTGTCTAGTACGAGAAGAAGAAAATTCCTTGAATTTATTGTCATTGTTGCTCCCCCTGCCCCAGCTTCCCTTTAACACCTCGCGGAGACGAGGAGGAGGAAATCAGATTGAGGCAGTGCGGAGCAGTGTCTTCTCTCCATGTCGCTGGTTACCCTCAGCGAGGTGTTTCCCCCAGGGAATATCCTGTCCTCATCGACCCGGCTGGGGCAGGGTGCTGCCCCTGACCAGCAGCTGAGCAGAGGACCGGAGACACGAAACCGAAGCGCGGTGCGCTGTCACCATCAGCCCTTGGTCTTCCCAGCTGTGACTTGGAAATGCAAGCACCTCGTGGTTTGTAACTGGATTTCAAGTGTCTTCTGCCCGGTGTGCTGCAAGCGGGTCGGTAGCTGTGCTGCCTCCCAGCTGCGAGGCCGAAGCCTCCGGTAGGCAGCAGAGTACAGAGGAGAGCTCCTCGGCTGGCGTCCCTCTGTCGAGCCCTGAAGCCAGCTGCCTCCCTCTGCCAGCTCTGGAAGTACGGTGTGCAGGGACAGCGTTAAACCGGGAGGGATTTGTGCTGTTTCCTCTTGTTTCCTCTTTGTCGGGATTGCCTCGCTGGCTGTGAGCACGTGGCCGCTCTCCCTTTCTGGCCAGCGCAGCATCTCTGAGCTGCCCTTGCACCCTAGGTCCGGCCTGGGAGATGAGTGGCTTCCAGCTGACAGGAGCTAGGCGAGGAGCCGTATTTCTGCGTTGTTACTCGTTTTGGGTTTTCAGCGGGAGCTGAGCTGTGTTCAGCACTCCAGGGCGTGAGTATGGGCCATGTGTGGAGGGCAGAGGAGAGGTGCCAGCCGTACGCTCATGGCACAGACCGCGGTGCCTGCAGGCAGGTGGTGTGGCCCCCGGTCCCTCTGACGTTCTGCTGCAAATCCTGCAGACTGCAGAGTCACAGGAATCCTCCACAATGGGAAAACTGGTGGGCAACCCGAATACACGGGGCTCGCCGCTAGCTCGTTGTACAGACAGCAGTTGGGTACGGCTGCAAGCCCAGTGCTGCGGAGATAAGGCGTTATCTCTGAGTTATCACTGCAGCTATTTCTCAGCTAAGAATATACAGATAAGCGTTTTGACTGCCTATTTTTAGACATCGTCTGGAGCTGTTTTTTTGAAGTTCTTGGATCTTTGTCCCAGTTGGAATATTTTTTGATATTCATGTTTTCCAGAAGTCCTAGATAGGATAACTGTGATTTATATGTGGTATAGTTGGTACAGGGGAATTTTCAGAAGAAACATAATGTTAGATTAATCATAGGTTTCAATTTTTAAAATTCATTATTTCTCATTTTTTAATTTTGCACAAAATGTCTTTTTGCAAATTATTAAAATATAATATTTTTCATAGTTTGCATTTATTTGATTTTTTGGATTTTAGTCTGCTTATATGCTCAAAATGATAGCAACCCTTTTTTTTGTATGAATTGCAACTTGAGGACATGAATTTTATTGAAGATGATCCAGAAGTTTGGTACTGCAAGGTTTGCCTGGAGGTACTAGTCGTTCAAAACAGAGGTAGCTGTCGGCACACAGAAAAGGCTTTTAATGATTCAATTATAACTATACACCTCTCTCCAGAATGAAGTAAGACAGCTTGAAATGTATCTAGAATGGAAAGAAATGAGTCAGTGTTAATTAGAAAAAGACAATGAAGCTTCTGAAATATTATGTTCAAACTTCATCCTCCCAAGAATATAAAATAAATGGAGATTATGGAAATACCGTTGATATAAAAGCTGAATCAGACAAGAATTTGACACAACTTTCTTTTATCTCTAAACTTCTCTCCTTTCAGATGAAGTTATCATTAGTCAGATCAAAACCGGCTTGCATTGTTACCTGGAGAGCTGCCTTCTCCTTCTCAGCGGATCCACGACATTAAATGGGTATTAAATTGGGGTGGGTGGTGGGCTGCTTTGTGCTGCCCCGCGAGCCAAGAGGTTGGTGCAAAGGTGTGCGTACCTCAGCTGCCTGCCGCAGGACGGGGGAGCTGTGCACATTGTGGCTCCGTCTCTTGCCGTCGCTCTCAGCTTTTCGGGCGCGCTGGCCGGCGGCAGGCAGGGCCATGGTTATGGGGCCACCAGCTTCTGCTTCTTGTACCTCCGGGAAGCTCGGCTGCCTGCAGTAGGATTCCATGTGCCACGCGCTCTTCCCCAGCCAAAACTCAGCAAAGTCCACTTCTAAAGCACATTTCTAACTACTTGTAACCAAGCTACTAGCACAGTTTTTTAACAGCACTCAATTATCTCTGATCTGCTGTGAGCAGTTCCTCTGATTGCCGAGACTCCCTTGAGACGTGAGGGCTCTGGTTGTCAGGACATGATGAACCTGTTCGTTCTGTCAGTGCTCAGCCCTTCATCCCTGGGTTGGGTTATCCCACGTGGCTGTAGTTATTGCCGGACGGCGATGCTGGGCACGGCAGCGGAGCCAGCCCTTCGCGCTGTGGCTGTGCCGCGTGCTCCAGCTTGGGGTCTGCTGGAGGAGGGGGCTGCTGCCGGGCAGCCTTGGCTGGCATCACCTCGGCTTGCAGCTGGTGGCTTGGGCTGGGAGTGGGAAACGTCTCCTGGGATTGTGCCTGCTCGTTTTGTCGTTTTGTGTTCGTTGGAACATCTGCGGGCTAACTGGAGACCAGCTCCTTCAGCTGCCTGGCACTGGTGGGTGCCAGATGCCTTTAGACCTTCTCTGTGCATTTTGAGTAGGTAGGTCTTGAGCTCCTGGTATCTTCCTGGACTTAGTATTTGTATCAGCTCCTCTGAGCAGAGTTGCTTACAATATTGAGAGCTTCATCTGAATGAACTGGTCACCTTCTGCAGGATCTCACCCTCAACTGCTGCTCTGAGGCTCCTAGATGGGTGCTGGACACTACACGCTTGTGGCTTTAGGGGGAAAAAAGAGTGTGTGCTCCAAGAGAAGTGTGTTGCTGGAGCCCTTTAACAATGGAAAGTGCTTTATGTTTAATTTGGCTAACACTGTCTTTCTGATAATGAAAACCTGAGCCTTTATGCTTGGAGGGGCCAGTGCTGCCTCCTCTTCACCACTGGTTCTGTTGGCACTGCCAATTCACTGGTCTCTAGGTTTGTGGCTGTGATTTTATTCCTCTCATTGAGCTGTAATGGATAAAGCAGGATGTGAGTTCTGATTACGGTGCACATTTGGTATGGTTTCTGAGCACCAAAACTCAAGACACTTGGCAATGCTGGAGCTTCCAGCCTTGCAGTTGAACAGTAAATGTAGTGATTTTTTAAGGGAACAATAGTTATAAATAAATGCATTTGTAAACCTTCTACTGTTTAGTTGGAGAGAGGCGACAAGCTGTAGATGATCTGAACCACAATATAGTAACCAAGATCACTTGCGTGCGAACTGGGATGATGTTTTCTCGGTTAACTACAGCAGAACTAAGAACCTGGGAGAGCGAGAGTAAAGCACTGGAACTAAACAGATTCAGATTAACGGTGCAGTTGTTGGGTCCTGTTCATCAGGTGAGACCAGTAACAGGAAAATATGATTACTCATGGAAATGGCTTAAATCCTTTCTTTGAAAGGAGGGGAAGGGGTTGTCCTGGGCTAAGCGATTGTTAGAACATTTCCATTGCCTGTGTCAGTGGAGAGGTAGCCAACCAAAATGAACCGTAATTTTTCTGTGAAATGTATGGCAGAGTGCCCAAACGAGCTGGCAAAGGGGACACTTGAATCGGTTAGATGGGGTTATCTGTTATCGGGAAGAACATTGCTCTGGCAGAGCAATATCGATTTTTCACGCTTGTCACTGTCTTGTGTCGTTTTCATTCTAGTTGCATGAAAACTAGATAATTGTTTGCACTCTGTATTGAGTAGGGAGGCTCCCTGACCGACTCACTGCATGTCCTGGCCAGTAACAGTGGCAGGAGCCTCTGGACGCGGTGCAAAAGCAATCAAAGAGCCAAAGCTGGCTGCTGAACGGGAGCGACCCCGGCAAGGTGCGCTCTTGCCACGCTAGCCTGTCCGGGCAAGTATCTGTACAGAGATTCCTTAATGCTGTCTGTGGAGAAGCAGAAAGCCTTTTCTGATCGCTTCTTCCCTAACGGATGTGTGAAATTGTAAGACTTCCTTGCATTAGCTTCTTTTTTCTCCGGAGCCACCACCGAGGTTTCTGCCTTTGAAGAATAAGTTTGCATATTGTAAAGTATTAATCTGTAGCTCTGAAATCAGAAAATAATCTTAAGTAATACAGATCGGTCTGACATAAGTGATTACTCACTAGGGATAATGTAGACGGCAGTTAAAATTTGCTAAGAAATATTCTAAATCAAGCACAAAGTTGCTAAGGAAATTACTGCTATGAGTACTGTATCTTACATCATGCCCCAGGGGTTTATAACACCCAAATTTATCTCCTCATTTGTAGCTACTAGGAGGTAACAACGTGAAGACCTACATGAAAAAATGGCATTGTAGCACCGTAAGAAACTGTATTTTTTTGTTTAAATGTTAAAAAGTGCAAGAAACACACATGGTGCAGGGGTCTGCTTGACCCAGAGGGCCAGTGAGCAGCTGGGCGTCCAAGCCACCAGAGACTCTCAGGGTGTCTTTCTTAGGGATGGAGTTTTGTGATTAGTCACAAATAAACAAAGTATTCTGGATCGTCTTCAACTTGGTAGAGGTACTGGATGTTTTAAAGACTTAAAAACTTAGGAAGTGGTATGCAGAGACTGCAACTGTTGGGCGCTAAACCAAAAACTAACGAATGAGCTGCCTAATAAATAAGGAATAATCTGTTTTAAAGCAACTGGATGCTAATTAAATGGGAAGAACTCCAAAGGACGCCTTCTAGATAGAGTGGGTCCTGTTCAACCCTTGGTAAACTCTTAAAAGTGCGTAATTTCTTTGTGCTGGTGTCCGTCCAGGCTCCCTGAACTAAATACAGACAGACTTTTCCAGTTGCTTCTTGCTTTTGCAGTTGGCTCAGCTCTTACGCTGCAAACGTAAGTGTTGCTAGGTGCTGTGGTTCTGTCTTCTGTGGCCATTTATAGCGCTCCAAAACGTCACGTCAAAGCCCTGTGCAAGAATTGCTGGTGTCTGCCCCTCAGGAAAATTCAGAGGCCCCTAAATCTGGGGGAACGGAGATTCAGGCTGTATAATTTTAAACTATTGAATATAGAAAAAAGTTATCTTCCAATGGTAGTATAAATTGCAGTGAATTGTAATTATTATTTTTTTCCCTTAAATCTGGGAAACTCGTCTTGCAAACCAGTAATTAGTGATGTTTTTCTGCCTCTCATTCAGCTTTTCAGTTTTGGAAACATTCAGGAAAATACAAGAAAAATCCTCAAACATGTCATTTAAAGTTTTCTGTCACGGAGCTATTCAGAGGCTATCTTTTAGAAGTTCTGGCTTGTGAGACAGCAGGCATTGCAACTGAGCAACGGCAAGGAGAGAGCATGAGGTTTTTTCTAAGTAAAAAGATTAAAACAGAACAAGATGAAAACCCCAAACCATAAGGCCTCCCGCTTCTGAGCCCAAAAGACAGTTCCCTGCATTGGGCCTCTATTAAAGAAGATATTAAGGGAGGGTTGAAGGAGTTCACTGCATCAGCAGCTCTTCACAGCTTCCAGATAATATTCCTGTTGTGACATTTATGCTATTATTAGTCCTTAGACTAGGTTTGTACTGCAAGCTTTGGAAGTGTGACTGCTGGGCTGTGTTGAGGCTTTCCTTTTCCGTGTTGTAGGATGTTGGAGCGGATTGAATGCATCTTAAATTAGAATGACAAATTCTTAATATTCAGGCTAAACTGCTATTCTAAAGCATCAGGTTTTGGTAGGGTGGTTTAAAGCTGTCAGTCACAGCTATGTGTTTAAGTAGAGGCTATCACTGGGTTTGCTGCTGCTTTGAAGGGAGCTAACGGTGACACGAGGATTAGGATGGGAAGAATTAACGACTGCTGCTTCTGATTCTGACGTGCCCAGTAGCACTCGCCAGTGGAGTAGACGCAGCACGCCGCTCGGTCGTGATGGAATTGAAATAAAGAAGGCACAAAGCACACGCTTTAGCACTTCCACTTGTGTCGGTCTCTTCAGCTTATGCTCCTCACCTTCCTTTTCCCTTTTCCTCCACTTCTGTTGTAGAGTCCAGGGAACTAACTCCATCACTGGAAGGGCGTAAGGTCTCCGCCACACGTCCTTACATACAACACTGGCTGTACAGCTTTTTTATGTTCTCGGGGTGTTTTCCATCTGGTTAGCAGTGCTGCAGCTAGCTCTTCTTTTCACAGTGTTGTTGCCTGCCTTGATCTTTCTTGTGAACCCTTGTGCTGGTGTTCCCTGTCCTTATGTTTCCATCTGCAGTGACTTCTAACTCCACGCAGAAACACCATTCCTTGGCACCTGTTTTCTTGGCCACTTACCTTTCTGCGACTTCTGGTTCACTGATCCATTTGATCTTGTTCTGTTTCCTCCTGGACATTTCCAGTTTGCTTCCAGTTTACCTCCCCCCTTGCATCTTTGCCAGCCTCCCATTGCCTGTACTGCTTTTACCTATCGCCAGTGCTGGCTCATGCCAGCAATTGCATCCTCTGCCTCAGGTCTCGAACCGAAGATCTCATCCATGGTGGTCCTGTGACTTTTCCACTGCAGATTTATTCCCTGCTCTCCTGCACTCTTTTTAACTGAGTTATTTTCCAGTACCAGTAGCTATTCCCGTATTGTTTACTCTCATCTACCTTCTCATTGTCTCTGCCTCTCTCTCTTTATTGGTTTAGTTCAACAGAAAATTATTTTATACCTTTTTTTCTCCCTTACCTTGCTTTCCTTTTCCTCTTCTCGTCCGAATCTTCTTCCCTCCTCTCACAAGCGCAGATGTTCCTCTGCTGCTCCATTCCCCTAAACTCTTCCCTTATTTCCGTGACCCGATTGTAATTCCACTTTCTAATTTCCTGCATGATTACTCCTACTCTGTCATCAACCCTTTTCTTTTAAAATGGAAACATGATTTGGCTGAGCTGTTGGAGGAGGAAGGTGATTTAAGTGCTCCCTACTTAGGATCAGGTCACCCCTTCGTCTCTCTCTGAGCTAATTGAGCTAATCGGCCCCTCCAACTTCTCTCCTGGAGGTCCATCTTAGATCCTCGCTCAGCCCATTTTCTACCTTCTGCCATCTTCAGGAATAGCAAGTACGTGGGGCAGAAATCCAAATGTGAGGTAGCAGCAGTGCTGTGAGATTCCATAATGTCGCAGGCCAAATAGTTTTTAACATCAACTGTGTTCGAATTAGAGTCTAGAAGAGCGATACTGCTTTCTGAGTCCTTCCCTTCCTGTGCATCATCAGCTGCTAATGAAGGCTCTGGAGATGGCCATCTCTCCGGAGTGACCATTACCTCCCCGTGTTTGCACAGATGCCTGATATATATATTTGTATATATATATATATATATCTGTGTTTGCTCGGTTTATGAGGGACTGGAATTTGGTGCTCTCCCCATTACCATCAAAGTCCTTCCAGGAATAGCAAGTACAAAAGAATTGACTCTCTGTATTGCTTCAGGAGCACCTCATATTCCTTCAAATCCCTTGAACAAAAATTAAAAATACGCAGGGAGAATCTGTTTTCTATTTGTTAGTGATTGGCACACGTAATATTCTTAAAATTATTGATTTTTGCTTTTAAAGACACAATACTAAAAGCACTTCTGAGAAGGAGACCATACTTGATTAAAAACGTGTTTTTCTCTATTTTTTTTTTAAAGTAAAAAATAGTACCAGCAAACTGCAATACCTTGAAAGATTTTTCTAATTACTTTGTTGACGGGTTAGCATTGTCCTTTTGGGATGCCTTGCTGATGTGTATGGATGGCACAATGACCTGAGTAACAGGGAGAGAACTTCCTAACCGTTTTTATCTAAATGTGCTTCTGTGGAGTGTGCCTTATGGAAGAATTACCCAATTTGCCACTGACAGAAAATGCTGTGCAGAGTTAACTAACCTCTCTTCGTCTCCTACTGAAGCATGCAGGACTTCTCACAGTTGTCTCTTCCCTGGCATTTTGTTTTATCCTGGCAACTACGACTTAGAAACAGGTAAATAATAGTGCTACTGTAAGGAAAAAGTATGTATTCTTGTTGCTTAGCAATTGTGTGTGCTCTCAACATAACGCAGACCAGTCTTTGATGAGCAGTTACATGCTTGAAAATGTTGCTTTCCACCTATATTAGTTATTCCAGTAAGAAATATGAAACCCTTCTGCAGTCCTAGGCGCTTTGGTGCATTAGGAAGGTTGTATGAAAAATCACCCAAGTGCACTTAAACTTTTGAAAATCCCTTAATTCCCTTTGTTCTTGCAAGCTCTTTCGTTTTCCTGCCATAGCTATCAGGCCCTTCTTTAATCACCTGTTCTGCCTCCACAGCTCTTTCTTTGTATTACTGGTCGCTCTTCTGATGATCTGGAATTACTTGTTACTCCTGGACTGCTGACCCTACTGCACGGTGAGCTGTAAGGACAGGCAAGTTGTTGCCTTGCTGTGTTGCAGGAACGCTGCAGGAGGTCAGGCACGAGTGAGATGCCTGTTGCCCGTTTCTGTCTGTATACAAGGGGAACTTCAGAAAACTGGTCCTTGTGCCTGGTAACCTCTGCAGGTGTTCGGTGCCGCACGTGTCCCTTGATTGCTGGTGCTGACTGTAACCTCAGCGAGCACTGTCCTTTTTCAGAATTACCGCCAAGTTTATTCTGATACCAAGCTTGCACGCCAGTTAGTTCAAGTCTCTTGATGTTCTTCTTTTCACCTCTTCTTGGCTTATCCTGAAGCAAAGCAGCGTGTCTTGACAGGACTCCAGTACTACAAATGGGTAGAGACTGTGTAGATGTCGGCTGCATGCAGCGTGCGTGCGATGGCAGAAGCTGGCAGCGGGAGGGACGGCAGCCCAAGCGGAGAGCTGCTCTGCAGCCTGGCTCAGGTAGCCACTCGATCCCACTGCTGCTGAGGTCTGGGAGATGTTTAATAGAAGACATGCGCCATGCCCATGGTCAGCCTGCAAAATACTCGCCGGTTATGTATCAAGCACCTCGCACCCTAGACCTCAGCTTGGAGAAGCACCCGTGTTCTGGCTGCCCAAAGCAGGGTGGCACTTTGGCTTTTCATTCTTTGTGCTTCCACAAGGGAGATGTGGGCTTTGCTTCTCCCCATGCTCTCCTTTCCCATCTTCCTAGCTTAATGTTCCTTGTTTTTCTTCCCTCCATCAACGGCCTTAGTGCATCATCTTACCACAGCATCCTCGATGGGCTGTGGGGTTGACACCTCATTACTAATTTATGGTGTCCAAATAATGAGAAGCACTCCCTTAATGGACACTGCTTGTGAAACAGCTCTGAATTCTGGTAGGGAAAGTACATGTGCAGTACGAGGAGCGTGCCATTGTAAAGCATGCTTTATTGCAGAGCTCTTTTAAAGGGTGGGCTCCCCATTTTTCTCCTTGCCATTTGAATAGCTTTATGAAAAGGCACAGAAATACTGTTTCTCTAATATAAGATGTATTCGCACAAAACCCCTCCAATATCTCGTTTTGCTCCCTGGTGTGTTAGAAAATTATTTTTTTCCTGTCTGGAATTCCAGATTCTAAGCATTTGCATGGATTTTATTTATCATTCTGCATAGCTTTCAAGCTTCCCTTTGTCTTTCACTGGCTGTCAGTACAGTCGAGATGAAGAATAACAGATCACAGTCTGACACGTCATAATTCCTAAAGCATTAAACGTTCCTGTTCTGCTACTGTGTGAGCCTCTAAGCATCAGATAGCACTGTAATTTCCAGTATCCTTAGGTTAGGCTCAGGCTCTGTACTTATGTTTTATTTCTTTTAATAACTGTGTATTGCGTAGTGGCAAGGGTGGGCAAAATGTCTGGTAACCCTATAGTCTGAACTGTACAGGGAAGCTCTGCAGAGAGAGCCTTTTGCTTGATGCCGAGGAAGGCATGCTAATGTTTTTGCAAAGGCATGTGAATGTTTTTGCAAGATGTTTGTGAACAGGACTGAAAAGACCACTGGAACTGATGGTGATTTGCTGTGTAATTGATAGCTATAGCATGCAGTCAACCTGCGCGCAGATCAGAGCACTGTCACCTTAGTCTGCCTGGATATTCTCTTTCCTTTCTCCCCCTCCTTTAAAAAGAATTACTGTATTTATGTTTAGAGGGTCACCTCCTTCTGGCTAGTTAAAAAGATGCTCCTCCACTCTCTGTAGTGTTTTCGTACTGTAATCATCTTGTCTTTAACTTCCTTGCATATTTGTTTTTTTTTTTTCCTTACAAGTGTGGAAGTTGTTTTTGTGGTGTTTATGTGCAGAACAGATTTTTTGTTTGTTTCTAAATAGCGATATGGCTTAAGTTATTATTAATTAATATGCATTGTCCTTGCAGGGAAGTGCCAGGTCCCCCACCCTCCAGTGTTTCCCTCTGCTCGCCGTGTGCTGGTGTTTGGTGGTGGGCTTGGGCTGTGCGGTGCCTGGCACTGATTTTGCCCCTTGACCGCAGGTAGGATCCCACAATACCAAAGCAGGCTGCTTCGGCAGCCCTCAGCTTCATCTGTGGAGCGTGCATCCTCACAGTCTTTGTTCTTGCAGAATATCATTTGTTGCTTCCCCCCCCTTTGTCCCCCCATCAGACCTTTTCTGGCTGGCTCACCCCAGGCGCCGTGCGCATCTCTTGGTGCCAGCGCTGCCCCCCGTTGGAGCTGCGATCCTGGGCTCGCTCCCGATGTGCCTGGGGTGCACTCGCCGTGCCCGGGAACAATGTCACGGGCTTTAACATTTCATGAGAATCCGACACGCTCACAGCACAAGACGGAGCCGAGCAGAGTCCAGTTGTCAAAATAATATCGAGCCAATAAGCACGTCATGGGTGGAGCTACTGCGGTATGGCTAAAACTAATTCTGAATGAAGACCTTTTTGTTAAACACCCTGGGCCTGAATGAATCGGGTTCCTTGGCTGGTGATCGATTTGGGAATCCCTTTATTTTATTAGCATCCACCCCAAAACCCAGCGTTTTTCTGTTGTTTAAGAAGCCGAAGCGTTCTGTGAGAGGGATTGATCAGGAGAGGGTCCTTATGAATTTTTCATGAGCTGGTGCGCTCAGCTGAATGAATGCAGCGAGTGTCGGTGTGTAGCTTGCAGACAGCCCCATCCACAAGGAGGCTGCTGACACAGAAACACTTTGGCGCATTTTCAGAGGGAGAGCTGGGCTGATAAAGGCTTTTCTGACAGCGCTGGCTTATCGTCCTTCGATTTATGCTGCTGTTGCTCTAGGCAGCCTTTGCATTTGGAACCCAGCCTTGTGAATGAGTGGGATAAGCTTTGCCGATTTATCAGCATTTTTAATCTGCGGCGATGCCTGCGTGATGTGTTTTTGTTATGGTTTCTGAATGGTGAGAGCTCACACAACGTCTAAGCTATGACAGCAAAAGATTCTTCCAGGGAACTTGCTACTCCGGAGTCGGAGATTTACATAAGGACTTTCAAAGAACAAATGCATTTAGAACTTGAGCTTCCCAAGCTGCCTGGGAACAGACCTACGTCTCCGAAAATTTCTCCTCGCAGCTCACCGAGGAACTCTCCATGCTTTTTCAGAAAGTTGCTTGTGAATAAAAGCATCCGTCAGCGTCGGCGCTTTACGGTGGCACATACGTGGTAAGATCTGCCGGGTATTGGGACGGGTTTACAAAACAATGTATGTAGCTGTGTTTCCAACTGGAAAACACACTGAGATTCATTCACAGCACTTGCTGCAAGTGTTAAATGAATAGAGCAGAAGGCAGCCAAAGTATGTATAATGCAGTGCCTCTACGATTGTCATTCAGCTTCTGTTCTCCAGAATAAATCCAGCCCATTATTCATGTGCGCGGTGGCTAATCTCCGCTGAACAAAGACGGCAGCCAGTAACTTTCCCGGGCGTTATGTTGCTGTTGGTGGTAGACTGTACGAATTGATTTCAGATCCTTCAAGCTATGTTTTTGCTTTGCGCCCGTCAGCTCTGACTGCAGATGACAGTACAGCAAAGACCAGGCTGTGTGGGCAGGGGACTCCCGGGGTTAGATTATGGCGAGGGCTTTAACTTCGCGATGCGTGGCTTTTGACAGTTTTTGCTGGCTTCAAACATCCCTTCTTTCAGCCATTTTCATAGAAGCTCCAGCTAGCAGCTTTCCCTTCCCTTCTAATCGCTAACCCCGAGTCCATTTGCATGCCGTTACAGGTGATTGTGAGCTGCCTCTGACTGTCACTCACACTGGTTAAACCGTGTCATAAGCAGTAACCAAAATACATGACTCGGGGAAAACCAATGAGAACTGCGTTGGTTCATGTCCTAAATTTGCTCTATATGCCTTGTGCAGCCCACTTTTTAAATTCCAAAACTCTCTAAAATATGCACTAGTTGACTGTGAGGATTAAACCAGGAAACTTTCAGTAACCTGAGGATTTTTAAACCAGCCATGTTAATTACCTTCCTATTCCATAGATTGGATCGGAGGAGGGAGGACGAGGCTATCCCACTTAGATCTGCGTGGGCCGGATGTTTTGGGGTATCTGAAATACCCATTGCTGTCAGCTACTTTTGTAAATAGGGTGTTATTTTAAAATGGTTTGAGTCATGCTAAAACCTTTCAAAGCTGTAATTCATTCTGTAATTTAGTAAAAAGTGAATTACTAAAACTCTGATACTTGCACAGAATGTATTAATAGCTCTTACAGTTGTGCTGTTAAACAGTAAGAAAAACAGGAGGAAAAAAAATGAACTTTGATATCAGGGAGTTGCACTGAGTAGTACTGGGATAACTGATTGTTATTTGATTGTTTGTTTTTGTTTTGTTTTCAAATACAGTTTGAAATGCGTTTGAGATGTGGCAGCCTTCAATTCAAGTCATAATTCTGGAATCACACAGACTTTCTGCTTTTCTGTCCAGGTAGTAATAACAGCTACCCAGCCTGCTACATGCTGCAATGGTTTCAGCGTAGCGCTGTAGTTGGTTATAGGCAGCAGTGTTTAGGTCTGTGCGCATGAATTCCTCGAACATCTGTCATATCTCTCAGCATTGTAGCAGTGGGGTGCTGTTCCTCTTAGCCCCACCAGCACGCTTTGAGAAAGGCGTGCTGTGGAAAAGCAGCACTGCTGGGAATGCGTCGAGCAGAATGTGGCCAGCCTGTGGGTACCTGTGTTGCCCGATGAAATCAGCGTGTGTGTACATACAGACATACACTACTGATGTATGTACATACTGATGTATGTACTTACTCCTCTGCTTGGAGTGGGAGTATTCTGGGTTTGTTTTTAATGGGAGAGTGGAAGGTTCTCGTGCTCTTTCATTTTTTTAAGATTTTAAAATCAGGAGCTTATGAATTGCACATACGTGTGTTAACCTTAGATAAGAAGTAAACTACTGTCAAAATAATAAAAGTCGCCCTTGCAAGGAAAGGTTTCCAAAATGTATGAGTGCGTGTACTTGTGTAACACAGTCAAGACAGACAGCCGATCCAGACATATCATCAGTTTGGTTTAGCATGTTATAAAACAGGAGGGAACTTAAACTATTTAATTGTGATATAACGTCTCATTAGGATGTCTGTATAGCATGTGTGCTGTGAGCAGGACTTTCAGCGAGGTAACTGTATTTGCTTATTAGTTGTAAATCTGCTGTGCAGTGCATGAAAACATTCATCACCTGTGCGGAACAGAGATGCCGTTTTTGTAAGGTGTTCTTTTGTGTTGAGCTGGGATGGAGTGTCTGGGTAGGAGAGGAATTGCCTCAGGAGTAAACGTACAAGAAATACAAACTACACAATAATAAAAAGGCAGTTAATCCACGCTGTTGAAAATCATGTAATCTATAGTCTCCATAGCCTTGTAAACAGGAAACTTCTGCAGTTTGGGGATTAGTGACATGGTAAATTATGATCTTTCACCACCTTTATCCTGACTGCTAATGTCAGTACTTGATGAATCTTCTGTTCGTTCCTCTATGCCCTTCATTTTCAGCTTCCTGTCTTCCCTTGCTCTGTTCCTTTGCTTATTAATTAATTGTCTTTTCTAGGCATTTTCTTTCCTATTTAACTAAATGCATTTCAGCTTTTTTCTCCTGATTATGTTGATGAGATCTCTGTCATCACCAGTCTTCTCCAATGTCCAATCATCAGATCTTACCCAAAAAGAAAGAAAAAAAAGATTTTTAATTTTTTCTTTTTTTTTTTTAAACAAGACCATTATTCAAATGCTTCTATATTCTAAATCTTTCTTCTCCCTCAGGATCCAGTTCTCATGACAGTACATATGACAATACATTACCAACATGTCAACATAGTGGCCTTCAAACATCTGTCAAGTTGATCCCTGCCTGCCTGAAACCCCTTCGATAGTTTGCCATGGCTGGTGTTACAGGGTCCAGTCTTTAAATACCTCATTCGTGTAAGCTAACAGTACAAAAACTGTTAAGCCTTTACTCTTTTTCCTCCACCAGAATCCACAGGTCTCGTTCTTCCTTTCTTACATCCATCATTTTTGCCTTGGAGATCTTGAAAGCCTGCATCCTCTTCCTTCCTTAACGTTGCCTCCACTGGTATCGCTTGCGTTAGCTGGGATCTGGGGAGGAAAAGAGCAGGCAGTAGCTGATGTGAACTGATACGCGGCACTAGCCATCTGTATGTCGAACACGCAGTGCTGCCTGCTTGCAGAGTTTGCTCTGCAGTTTCTGGAGAGAGGAAAGCATCTCCAGAAGCCAAGGAGAAGTGCTCGGTCTGCAGCACTTTCTCGTGTGAGCCAGCGCTAACGCAGAAACATCACCTTCCCTACCCACTGCTCACGGACTGTCCTGTGGAGTCCTGCCCTTAGCCCAAGCACTTTCAAAACAATAGTTCTAAAACCAGCTTTTATTTTCTTCAGATCTGCCATCTTACTTTCATCAGTACTGCTACTATCACCGTGATTACACCCAAAGCATAATCCTTCTCAGCAACGTCTTGCAAGATCCAGCAATGTCTTCTAAAAGATGGTAGCTATTTTCTAGTGTGCTCTACTGCTTATAATAGGGTTTTGTTTAAATATTTATTTCAAGTTTATTTATACTTCTTCAATAATATTTATACAATCTAGATCACTTGGTTTCATAACATATAGTCAGTCATCAGCAACGTTGTGTGATGAGCATTTGCTTTTTAATGAACTGATTTCTTGGAATACAATGTTTATTGTCTTTTATCTAAGACTTGTGTTTTTGTGTTTTTTTTTTTTCCAAATTAATTCATATTTATCTTTCATCATTTTGGTAAGTTTAAGCCTGCTTTTTCTTTATAGCTGTTATCTATTATGTAAAGAAAATACAGGGTAGAACAGAAATGGTATACTAGGACATTTTGCTCTGTTTTTTCTTTTGGTTATCCTTCAATGCAATTGAAATACCCACACATATTTGCCTTTTTAAACTATGCCGTAAAATTTAAATCATATGCTAGCCTTAATTTTTTGAAAACATGATCTGTTTTCATTACAAAATAAAATTCTGTGATGGAATTTACTAAGTTAAATAGTATGACACAATCCAGTCGGAGGGGTAGCATTTGAATTTTTTCCAAGCCTGGTGAATAACAACTGATCAATTTAATGACTTGGAGCTGCACGACATGCTGTCAGCACATCAGAGCTATCAAATGATGTCACGTTTTGTTTTGCTTTCTGATCGTTGTGCTTCTAGAACCAAATACTAAAGACTTACCTAGTGGCAACCAACACTGCAGCAGTGCTTCGGAAAATTCTGGGTTTGGAGACTATCTGTATACTTGAAATTGCTGAGGATAACAGGCAGGTTTACGAGATCCATCACTTTCTCCAGTCATTTGGTCACAGACTGGTTTGGGTTGCAAGGGACCTCAAAGCCTACCCAAATCGCCCTTCCCACCACCCCAGGCTGCCCCCAGCCCCATCCAGCCTGGCCTTGGGCTCTGTCAGGGATGGGGCACCCACAACTCCTTGAGGCAGCCTGGGACAGGGCCTCACCGTCCTCAGGGTGAAGGATTTCTGCCTTATATCACGTCGTGGTGGCATGTACAAGTTGCAGAAGAGACGAGGGAGGGAACTCCCGCAGTGGAGTGGATCTGCTGGAAGCAGCTGCTCCATGCCGGGGTCCCTTTTGGCACCCAGCCTGCCCACGGCCAGCCGCGGTGTGGCGGCCTCTGCCTTGCTGTGGCACCCCACACACCCGTGCCTCTGACCCGAGGTCCCCGCCAGCTCCGTCAGGTGCTCGGGCATAGGATGGAGCCGCGGCACGGCCCTTCGGAGCAGTGAGGTGCAGGCCTGCAGCGTGGGCCTCACCTGCCCGAGTCCCGCTCAGACAGTGAGATCAGCAGGGCCGCGTCAGGGATTCGCTTCTGGTTTTGAGGCGAAGCTGGTCTCTCATAGCCCGTCTCCCTCTGATAATTTTGGATGCGTTTCAACTTTGCTGTATACATAGCAGGATGCGTTTCCTTAATTCCGGCGTTGAATAACATGCTTGCCTTAGCTTCCGTGAACAAATCTGGTTTTGTTTTTCACTGGGCATTGATGCGACTTCAAGTTTGTTTTTCTCCTTTTGGAGAAATAGGATGGTTGTCTTGCTTTCTCTTGCTCACTGATATTGGACAAACTATGTTGCTCAGTTGTCTATTGAAACTCTTCGGAGAAACAAACTGAAGTGGGTAGGGAAAAGGAAGGGGAAAAACAGAAGGTTCCTTTTTTTTTTTCTCTGCTGAATACATTCCTCCATGTGAGTTGAGCAACCTCAACAAGGTAGCAGGAAAGGTTCCAAGGGACATGAAAGTAAGGAGGGAAGAGCTCACTAAACAGCAGAATTAAGCACGCACAACAACAACAACAAAACCAGCAGCGTAATCTTTAAATATGTCCCGTCTGCACGTATTGCTCCTAAACCCTGCCTACAGCCACAGAGGACAGGAAGGAGAAGCTTCCTTCATTCCCCCACCTTTTATGTGGGAAAACAAACTTAACTCGGTGTCAAAAACATAATTACCAGCTGTTAAAGATTCAAGCAAAATACAAGAGATTATGATATTAATGATAATTTGATTTTGATGAGCTCAGCTGTTCCTCTGGGAGGGAGATAGAAAGAGTGGATCCGTTCGGAGAGGAATAACCAGGCTTAGGTGTATCTGTCTGTCCTGCATCCGTACCTCCACCTAAAGTTTTAGGTGTCTATGGATTCATGGAAAATGATGATTTATATCATATTTGCCCCTTCCTGAATGGTTTTTGGTACTTTGTGAAGCTTTGTTAACAAAATCTGAAATTTTACATGTAAAGCAGGTAAAATGGGTGCTTTATAAAAGCCTCTTCCGACCCTGTGGATATGAGTCCCACAGGTATTCCCTATCTTAATTAAAAAATAAAATAAAATATCTATTTCTGGCAGTTTTGATGCCTGACTTACACTGGAGTTCCTGACTTAGAGCGGCGGTGGCTGAGACCTGCAGAACCACGCAGAGAATCCAAGAGCAGCAACTCGCACGCACAGGCTCTGCTACTCAGTCAGTGTTTTCTGTGCTAAAATGGTTTCTTAGCAAAGTTCTACAGTTGAATTTAGCTTTGTTGAAAGCTATGTTGATATGTGAAACTTATTATTGTGATAGCATCTACAGATTTATATTTGCACTGTACGTTTCCAGGAAGCGGGGTTTGCTTCTTACGTGTTTGAGTTGGTTGCCAGTACAGACTGATAAAGCACGAATGTGTCTGCCACATAATTTATGCAGTGTAGATTAGCTTCACTGCAGAGCTATATGTTCTCTGGTTCTTCACTGTTTTTTATCTTCTTCAGCTTTTTTGTTTCTGAATAACCACAGCTAGCTCTCCAAAATGATGTCTCTGTTTTACTTGTATTACCTTGCATCATCTTATGAAAACATCCCATCGATTCCAGCACGGTGGCAGGTTTCTGTGCCACCCAGTGCAAGTTTGTAGGTTCTTCTGTCCTGGTCACACAGCACAAGGCTTTTGCAGTAGTCAGAAGGGCAACGATCTTGGCAGAGGTGAATTAAAGCAGCGTCACAGAAAATGCTCTGCTTAGTCTGTGACAGGCATCTTTGCAAACATAGATCTGGAGAAGTAGAAAGAGGAGAACAGATTCAGGAAGTTACAACATGAAAATCAGAGTTGTTCTCGGTTTCCTGCTGAGGACATGAATGAGTACGAGATACAGAAGTAAATCAGAACGCTGAACTTTTACCAAGCACCATGAGATGCTGTATAAGACGAAATTGTTTGCATCCATGTTGTTCACTCCACCTTACAATTCGCTTCTTGCCTTTTCTACTGTACTGTCTGGTCTGACAGAAAATATGGTGCTATATCAACCAGTAGGCAGCTTTGCTTGACCCGTGTTAGTTTGCTGTAGCATAATATAAGGCTATAACTGATAGTAAATAATAGGCATTTGTGTAACACTCTGACATAGTGACACAAGCGGAATGCTAAGGTAAAACAAGGAGACTGGTTGCAAGAGCAGCTGATGGTGTTTTGGGGTGAAGCACTGTCACAGCTGCCCATATAAAAATATTCATATGAAATATGGTTTTATTTTTCCAAGAAATACATGCAAAGCTTGAGTCTGATAAACCTCTACCACTGGGAAGCACTGAAAGAAAAATCAATTTCAAATTTTTCAAAGTTTTTTTGTTCTCAACTCTACAGATAGGCATTGCTGAGGGGCAGGTCAGGCATTAAATAACACCAGAATAAGACTGTGGAAAACCAGCAATGAATTAAACGATTTATTTTCTTTTTATGGTAAAAAAAAAAACACAACTGTTTTTTTGTTGGACAAAACACTTGATTGGCCTGCTGGGCGTGGGGAGCGAGGGGCTGGTGGTGCAGGATGGCCGGCAGGGCCCACCAGGCCCTGGGCCCAGAGCTCCCCTCCTGCGGCCTTGCTGTCCTGGGCACGGGGCGGCTGGGGACATGGGCTGTTTTGGTGCCTTGATCGTTTGCTGTTAGGAAGCTGCCTACGTTGCTGTCTAGAGCTTGTTTTGCTAGGAAAGGAGAGCTTTTATGGGTAAGGTTAGGATGCCTGCGCTCACTGGAACTGAACTCACCTTTCTGTGTGAGCATCGGGTAAAGGCCGCACGCTTTCTTTTGTTGAAGTTGCATTTTGTCACAACAGAGCGATTTATTGCAGCTTTCTCCACAAATGCTACGAAGGCAAAACATCTGCACGGCAGTTAATGGACCTAGATGTGAACCGTTTTTATCAGTTTGTGTGGAATCAATCTGTACCCATGTGGTGCAAGAGCTCCTGTAGCACTTCCAGCAGCTCCACGTGTCCAGCATTAGGTAGCTCGGTTACTGCTACGATGATGATTTCTCATTCCAAGTCGTGTACAGTAAATGATGCATCTTAATGCAGACGTCAAAAAAGGAAAGTCTTGTTTCTGAATGAAAATGTACAGCAGGTAGATTTTTCCTTATAGACTGAATAATTTCCATTGCACTGCATTGCCTGTTTGTCTTGATAATGAAGCCTGTATGTCTTCATTCTTCTTCTTGGATTCCATCTTATTGATTTCTGACGTAGCTAGCTGTCTAGACATAGGAATGGAAAAGCGAGTGTGTTGTGCCATCTGAAAACATACATTCTGAAAAGAAACATGAGAAATTAATCCCATTTTATCACTAAAACAAAAACAAAAAAAACAGAAATCAATTGATGTTTCTCTTAGCTTAGGCACAGCTTTTGCACTGATACAGGTTGTCAAATTGCATGCAAACAAAAAAATATTTAACGAATTGCCTCCTTTTATAATATTGGCATGCAGTTTTTACCACAGTCTCACAGTATTTACTGTATGTTCTTGAAATGCGCAGAATACAGTCTGTAAATGAACATTTGCTCCCTGCCTTTTCTCTTCAGTATATAAAGAACCATGTAAAGAGCTCTCTGTGTGAATTAGAAACGTTTTCTGCTGCTACTTCATTTTAAAAAGCTTTAATGAACCCTGCTGACATTGTACATATGCAGGTAATAATTGCATAAATGATGGACAACTTCATTAGGTTAGAGGGAAAGTTTTCTTTCATAACAGTAATGTAAAATTAGCTCTTCCATTTTATTGGATTCATTATTACCAAGATAATTGGAGGATCTGAATCTGTACTGAGCCCAGTGTGTTCTGGAGCTTATGCCACAGAAATGAGGTTTAAGGGAACTCAGCATAATTCAGAATTCAGCCCTTGTATTTTCAAGTGTATTTTCAGATCTCTGCTTCTTAGAGTGATAATTCTTAGTCAAATTATGTGTTATGGTTTAAAATTAATTTTATCATAGGCCTAAGTAAGCATCCAGTTCGGACTGCCATTCTCTCTGTTGGGTGGTATAAGCTACAGCGTTTCTCTTCTTTAAGCATAGAAGATGGGATGGAGGAAGAAGAGCTACCAAAATGAACAAATTAAAAGTAATTCTCTCATTTATGTATTACTTTATTTTGTATTTTTCTGAGGATGATGGGGCCAGAACAATCAGATGTAACATGAGGAAACTCAAGAAGAGGCTGACAGGGAGCACAGAGCCAAGGCAGAAAGAGAATAAGAGAGGCCGAGGAGCTGGGCAGCACACTAATCCTGCAGGCAATTCCCAGATTACTCTGCATCGATTCTAACTGACGCAATCCCTGCCCGTCACTGGCAAGTCAGACTGTCCGTAGGTAGTTACCAGCAGAGCCGGCTGCTGGAATTAGAGACCGGTGCAGCTGGGAGAGGCAAGGCTTTGAAGCACTGACCCTCACTTTTTCCTCAGCCTTCCAAATCTGACCGTCACCTCTGAAATGCTGCCTTTGTGTTCTGGCTTCGGAGGAAGTTTTGTCTGTTTCTCTCAGGTGAGGACCTGATGTTAGTAAGCCACACATTTCTTGCCTCCAGGATCCTTTCATCTGTGAGCAGTTGTGTCTAGTGAATACACTGCCAGCCTCCAAGGGGTGTATAATCCAGCCATCTACTTTTTAAAAACGCAAGTTTCTGTGAGTATGCAGGAGCCAGGTGAGGCACAGTTTAGATAGGCCTCAGTGCCAGCTTTCACGATCTTTATTAAATCATCTGTAAGAAATTTGAATGCATTTTTGCGGAAGACTTGCCAACATATATGCAGACTATTACTATTTAAATATTGAAGAAAGCAACATGGAGGACTAATTTACCCAGCTAAGAAGGTAAAATCAAGTAGATCCAGATCTTGATGCTATTCAAACAACATTGTAAAACCTAGGTGAAAATAAACCGTGTTCACAGCATGGTACACTTCTGTTCCTAACCCTACCTCATCTTCAGGAGCTAGAATTTTATCCTGAAATATCAAATTCCTGTGAATGTTCGTAGCAGTAATCATTTGGATTTAAGATGCTTAGACAGTGTACTGTCCAAGTGCCCTTCTCTGCCCAATGCTGTGGATATATTTCACAATATTGATGTTTTCCTATGAATATGTTAAAAGCACAAAGTTTGTAGTGTATTTTTTTTGTCTTAAATATCTTTGTCTACTTTGTCATCTCTTGTTGCAGCTTCATAACCTTAGTTGAGTAGATTTTGGACATAGACATTTCTATCTATACACCTGGACGTATACATTTCTACGGGATTCCCTTACCTCCAACCTGGAACGTACTCCTGTTCTTACCAAAGACTGCTCATACTGCAGCTTACACAGGAGCAGAAGCAGCAGCATAATGACCATCAATATGAGTACACTGAGTTAGAGCAGTGTTTCCTCTCTGTCATAAAACCAAGCTGTTGTTATGCACCACAGATGGAGACACCTCTCTGCTGATGGATAAATGGCATGGCACTCAGCGTGAGAGCCTCATGGTGTCTGTTAATGGCTGAGTGGCTGGGAGTCCCGCTGTAGGAATTCATACACACGTGTGGGATCGGCTGAGGGTCTAATTCCTGGACATTAACAAGTGAGTGCTCATTTAAGAGGCTCTCAGCCCATTTGCCTCATTCTGTCCCCTCTCAAGCAAGTTAGATAGGGAATTGGAATATTTGTGTAAAGAGCAGATGAGGCAGATAATCCTAGGGAGGCTCACTTCTGTCAGCATTCGGTTATTATAACGATGAGCTCGTTCACAGTATATGCAAGGGCTTGATTTCCCAATGGCCATGCAGAGCTCTGAGCATCTTTGTGGTGTGCCCTCTGTGGCGCGCAGTGCCTAGGGATCACCGAGTGCTGTGGCAGGAAACCATGTGCTTCCCACCAGTCTGGAGCAGAGGGCTGCAAGCCATCCCGTTACACACGGTGCCGTGCTCTGAAAATGAACTGGGGCTGCTGGTGGTTATTGGGGTATGCGGATAGCGTTCTTTATATAAGTATTTCTTTATTTGTTGACTTAAGCAGGAAAGATTTCAAAGCAAATGGTAATTATACATGTCTTAACTATGATCACTGTAAATTAATGGCATTAAGCAAGCCCCGGTCACCCGTAGCTTTTTGAGGCCTGGGTATTGGTCTGTTTTTAAAATCTCTCTCTTCCCCTGTAGGGAATGTGTCCTTCCAAATCTAGGCAAGGTCTGCATTGTCAGACTGGATCCCTTAACAAACTGTTCTGCTCAGCTGTTGGAGGGCAGAGGTGGGACATGAAAGCAAGTGGCTCTTGCATTGTCCCTCCAGTGTTTGCAGAATGGGTTGCCTCAAGCTGCTGTGGGCTTGCTGCTTGCTTTTTCAGCAGCTTGCTGTTAGACTAAACCAACATACATGTTCATTTAACAAACCCATCCTGAGGCCACACGCTGTATTGATAAATTCTTACAGCCCTTTTTGTGTGATACTGAGCTCCTTATGTTCCAGATGAAGCTGACAGAAGCTGAAAATGCTGTGTAATTCTCCATCTTAGGCATTGTTTATTTTTGCTTTCAAAGACAGCTGGTAACAAATGATGAATTATGTCCTTATAAAAAATACCCCCCCCCCCCCCAAATCAAAAGAAAACAAACAAACAAACAAAAAACCAAAGCCAACCCTCCCCCCCAGGAAAAAGAGAACTCTACTGTTATTTAATTGGTATTTACAAGACAAATATCCTTAAACAGTGTAAAGACTGTATGAGAAATATTTTTTTATAATAATAACCTTTTCAAAAGATCTCTTCACCATCATCTTGGTAATGATGCAAGTGATGACATTGACATAATAACAAGGAAGGAAAAAAGAGGGTACACGGTGGAGAAGGTAACACTGGGTGATGCAGACTGAGAATTGCTGTGAAGAGAAACCCACACTTCCTCCAGAAATTATTTTGAAATAAGCTTCTCTTGAATACAATGGCTTGGCAGTATCTGTATGGCTAGGGCCTGTGGTCAGCTGCTGTCTTTTCTTCTAACTTCGGGAAGCGTTAAGCAGTCACCTCTATAGGCACAAGGATGTTTTCTCACATTCCCTGCCTACAACAGAAGCACCTCTCTAAATCACCAAGTCCTAGGGCTTTGCCCTGCTTTCAAGAAGAGAATGAAGACAATCTGCACTGCCGTACTTGAAAACTGCCTCCATAAGGGAAAAAAAAATAAATCGCTAAATGTCAGGCTTTGCTATTTTTACTGCATATCCCAGAAAAAAAGCTGTTGTGTCGCTGTATGCATTCACAATTGCAGCACACTGCATGCCTGCCATGGATGATTATTACCGTTTGTCTTGTACTTGTCAGTTGTTACTTTACAATGAAAGAAATTTCTGTAACAAGTTGTGAAAGCTTTCTGTTGGTCACCTTTTGTGAACGGGATGTGAATCTTCTTCAGCTGTGCTTGGAAAGCACTGAAGATTTTTTGACAACGGACTGTGTACTTTGGGTTAAATTTTCGTTTTCTGGAATTCTGTAAACAAGGACTCCACACAAGGCTAAGTGAAAAATGTCAGGAGTTTGCTCTGTAGGACAGAAATATTTTCCGACGGGTTGTTTTGTTGTGTTCTGAGCATATTTACATTGTTTGGAATCACATACTATTAACCACTAACAGAATTTGACAGCGTACTCGCTTTGTAGTATACTCCCTCAAAATAGCCTCAAGCTGTACTTGAGAAAGGAATTTGGTTTTAATGGTTGGCTAAAATAATTTAGAATGAACTAGAAGGACTTGGTGTTAATTCACAAAGTGAAATTTGAAAAATATTATGAGTAAGGATCACGGCCCTATTCTGAAATACCAGCTGTGGAAGAATTGACAGGTTCTCCCAGTGGCCTGAGCTGACGGCTGTGCTCCCGTGTCCGAGTATTTCCATCAGCCTCGACCTAGATCGCTCCACCGCTCGCTGCCACCTCTGTCGCTTCACCTCTCATCGTTCAGACTCCAGTGTCAGACCTGGCTTTTTGCTCAGGCTTTCTGTTAGTTGACTTATTCTCATTTGTAATGTAAGCCCCAAAAGAGCAATCAAATTGAGAAACTGTGCTCCTGCCTCTGTGCAGAAGGGATGGGAGATGGAGCGAGACAGCAAGGCAGGAGGTTTTCGAGCACAATACTGAAGGTTGAGCTAGGAACTGCCATAGTGAGTAAGGAAATAAGCAAAAAATAAATAGGACTGAAAACTCATTTAAAGTTGCGTGCATCACGATATAAGGCAGGTATTCAGAAGTCTTGGAGTGATGTCACGTATCGATCATGTAAGTCAAGATGTAGAAGACCAGGAGCGCAGTGTTCAGCCCTGAGGCCGTCACTGAGAAGTGACCAGGCATTCAGAACACTCCCAAGTTGAGAGCAGCTCCCCCAGGTTGGTGACGTGGAGCACTCAACCCACGGTTTAAGGCCCAGGCATTCAGTTGCTGGGTTTTCTTTTCCTTCGTGTTTATCGTGCAAACAAATGAGCACTGTATTTCATTGTTAAAAATCTAATTTCTAAGTTGTTAAAGATGAAATTGCTCTCATAAGAAAGGTCTTGGTTAATATCCGATTTCTCTTGCTAGCGTGGCAAGGAAAAACAAATTCTAATTATTTCAAGACTTTAGGGAAAATATTTCCTATGTAATAAACACCACAGGTTTGCTCATTCAAATGTATTGGGGTGGAAACTGATTTCTTGGTGAAAGAGCAATTGCTCATTGTAGACAAGTGGCAGCAGTCATTGTCAAATCCAAATTTTTTTCTTTGCAAACTGAATGGTCCTGGCTAGGAGTGATACAAACTTGAAATGGCATTGCCTGAGGCAAATAATACCCTGTCTAATGTATTTGATTTTGCAAAGATAACAAGCTGAGTTACATTTCTGCTTTCAGTTATATTAATGGTTCAAGAAAAGGGAAGATAAGAAACTGAAACAGATTATTAAATCTGCCTTTTATTCTAGTATCACTTAAGGTAAAAGCTAGTGATGCCTTAAGGAAATCTTTGGAAAAAAAAAAAAAGTAGTATTTAGTGCTTTATCAAGAAAAAATAGAATATATAATGTATTTTTGTTAGATTTACAGCTACTGGGCATTTTGGTAGAGCATTTGGTTAAATACCTAATGAATAATTCATAGTCACTAATTTATGAGCCCTGTCATATAGACTAAAAGCCAACTTTCAAGGCCTCAGACAAAGAGAACAAATACATAGCATTTAGCGAAACTCCGACCAAACTGGGAAGTCAGCGGGGTGGGAAGGAGCGCTGTGATACGGCTGTGACCGCGTGAAGGGCATCGGCTCTGGACTGAGAGGGGGAATGATTTAATTCCAGTGGATTTTTAATTGCCAATATTAAAATCTTCCACTGAGATCAGGAAGCCTGTTTTATTGGCAGAACCACAGCTCCGTGGGTAGAAGCCTTCTGCTGGAAGTGGTCGATGGAGGACCTCTGCACCCGCGCTCTGTAATGCCATGCGATGCTTCTGCTGAACTTCTCGTCTGATGCCTTTGGACGCTGCAATTCTGCCAGGCTGCTACAGAAATGGGAAACAAAAGAAGAGGCAGGTTTCCCTGATGAGCTTGCAGTCTTAATTAACAAGACTTAACAAAAACAATTACCGCAGACGAAGGTTAAAAAGAGATAAGAGAGATAAAAGCAAATCTCAAACAGGGACAAGAATGCAAGCAGAGGCTTTAATGTTCAAGAGTACTTTGCCTCCACCTAGAACAGAAGGCTTTAATACAAATGCTTTTCCAGTGCTGCAAATGGCCTATTTTCATACCACATCTCTTGATCTTACATTTTCAGAAATTTAAATTTCAAAGCCGAATACAGCATTTCAGAGACTTAAAGAGCAGTTCATGGCAACATATGCTCTTCACCTTTCCAAGTAGACGTGCTTTGAAGGAACTTTGGGTTTAAAGTAATACAGTAATCTCTAAAAACAGCAGTATGTTGCAATTGGAAATAACTTTATTTTTCTCTTTCAGTGTGACCCAAGTGTAAGCAATTATCTGATATTCCCCATTTGACATAAAGGCCCTGGGCTGGGAATCCTGCAGCTGGTAACAATTGAGTGGATATGGCTACTTTAAGGGAGAACTGTTCACAAAAATTACCCGTCATTTCATCTTGGTGAAAAGAAATAGCAATGATCACTTAAAGTTTCAGAGCTGTTTAGTACTCTTCAGTCAGCTTTTCCTTTGGCAGACATCTCCTTCAAGTAACTTCTGTTGATTGTGCTGGCACAATTGTGCTTCTGTGGTCCAATTTTTTTATTCCTCTGTCAGAGACGGTACAGAGGTGTCTTTGTGGTCACCTGGCCTTGCGTAGTGCTTGCCGAATCTGCTGGGATCTGGGAACTGGGCAACTGCAGCAGCGAGGGTTTTGTCGTGTTGAAAAATTGATCTTTGCAGCTTCTCGCAGCTGAATTGGATTTGGCTTCATGCACAGAAGTTAAATTGATGTGATAACTATGACTGGTTTTGTCACCCATAACTCTTGCCTAGAGCAGGATATTAAAAAGGACAAAGGAATTAAAAACAAAACTGCTACTGACTGTGCATTTTTATTTGACTTTCTTAACGTTAGGTGATTGTTGACAGAGATTATTCAGGCAGATTGGGTTTGTGCTATAGTTTAAATTAAGCCATTGTGTTCTTACTTAGCATGCAGAAAAGATCGTTCCAAATTTTGAAAAGGTCACTGCTGTTAATCATTTCAGAAAGGCAATAAAATATTCCAGTAATGACTCAACTGGAAAGAATAACCAAGATTAAAAACTTATTAGTGCTTAATAAATACAAGCGTGGTATAACGGGGCATGCCAAAGAGAAGCTGCCGTGTTCAGATGAAAGACTCTTGGTGAGAGTGTTTGCAGCTGGCAGCTGGTTCTGGTAACTCGCATCGTCAGCCCTTGTGGCAAAGGTATTCTGTACAGCTGAAGAACATAGTCTTGGGGGGCTGCTTGTTTTGAGTTCTTTGGCTTACTGCCAAAATTAAAAAATGGGAGATTCCTCGTGGGTTAGATTTTAGACTGCTCCGGTCTCGGTGGTGTCTGCTAGCAGGTCGTCGCGGCTGAGTTTGATTCTGATGAGCTGCAGAGCTCCCGGCGACTTCGGTTATGTCTGCAAATCGGGACTCTTCTAATTCTCCAGCTGGGCACCCCAGTCACGCTTAACATATTTTCAGGTTTCCTCTGTTCTATAGTTCTATTAGTATGTCTTTTGTGCTGCTGGAAATGGCACTCACTTTGGCAAAGCGTTGGTGAGGAGGAGTCGGTACAGAGCAAAAGAAGGTACGGGCACGTGATTAACAGGAACACAGTGCAATGATTGCAGATCAAGGGTTATTATAAATATATTTTCCAGAAGATAACTTCTTTATAGCAAACTTTTAATATTCCTTATTGAAAAATTGTCACAGGTCTCATAGGAACTAGATCACATTTTCGTTCTAAGATTATTTTATTTTTTATTAGTTTTAGTCTTGAGATACGTTTCAGGATCACAAAGTATTTTTGAAATAATCCGCTAACCTTCTCTACGTTGATTTAACATATTTATGTTAAATAGGATGTATGCATACAGTACAAATAAAAGAATTTACAAGCTATAAAGTAAGTCAGGTTTTTTGTTAGCCAAGACCCTAATGAGGTCCTTTTTCCCCCTCATCTCTCCCTGGAAATTTGTGGGTCCTTACTAAAGAGAAGTACCTTTACTTTATGGATGCACAAACAGAATAGATATTTAAAAATTTAAGGTAATAGTGATTATTTATTGTGGTTTTGGATGTTTACTCCATTTTGCATGTACCTGATCATTATGGAGCATTATATTCCCCACACTTTGCTGCGCTCAGCTTGCTCCATGCTCTCTGGGTCCCTGCATGGGCCCAGCCCAAAGCGTGCCATTACTGGTCCCAGTAACCACTGGAGCAGGGAAGTCCATGGACGAGTGTTCCTGCAGGTCTGGGATAGATGTGCTCGGTGTCAGAGCCTCTGCAGCTTGATGGACTGTTCCTATTGAGTGAATATTAGGGTCCAGAAGCTTCTTTGTATAGTGTAGACCTTTATTCTTCATTTCATCCCATTATTCCTAGCAGTGCTTTTATCTGTTACCGCTCTGATATGTTTTTTACTGCTTGTATTAATACCTGGAAACAAACGTTGACAATCAGAGTGACTGTGTTAGCTGTGACATGCCTAAAAGATGAGTGTCTTCTGATTTTAGTCTTCCTTGATGTTAATCCCACCGGACCTGTTATGCTTTCTTTATTTCCTTTCAAACCCACGTGATTCCTCTGTAGCATACACTGTCACTTGGGGTGTCAGCATTCAGTTTGTTTTTCTAGGCCTATCCCTCTCATACTAATGTTTACTGATAAGCGAGGGAATTTCTAATGTTTTAGACATATGAACTACAGAATCCAATTTCATTTGTGTCCTGCTGTTCCTGTATTGCTCACGCTAGTGTGTTTTCCTGTGGACAGTTTGTTTAGCTGAGGTTATACGCAGCCGTAGCATCTATTTGTTTTGTTCCTGCTTTAGCAATCTGTACTTGCAGAGAGCATATGAACCTGGAATTCAAGCCGAGGTGGAATATGTTGACTTCACGTTTCTAATCTTGCATTTACTGTTCAGAAACAGAGCGGACATCTTCATATCTTTAAGTATTTTTAAGATGCTGGCTGGCTTGTTTAGCTGTTGAAACATTTTTTTCATTCCACTGCAGTAATCCTTTCCTGAACCGGTGGGGCTGAGCTGTTTTGATTGCTGTGATATGTGTGGGCCTCCTGCTGCTCCGCTTGGATTTACGTTGCGTGCAGATTAATCTCTAGGTCATCACATTTAAGTCTTTCGAGGACAGACCAAGAGGAATTTTCTGCGCTGAATGTTTCCGAGTTGCTGTTGATACAGAAGGCCCCTTACAAGCACCCAGGTAGCAGCTCCTGCCACGCTCAGAGTCGCTGTACGTGTAGGCCTCGCGGGGCCGAGCCGCCGCGCTTCGTCAGGCCAGCCCCCGCCGCGTTGCTTTGCAGCTCGAGGCATGGAGCTGCAGGACCACCGGCTGCAGGGCAGCCCCTGCTGTCTGCCAGGCCCCTTCCACCCTCCTGCTGGGAGAGGAGAAGTCCTGGCACAGGCCGTGCCCGAAGGCGAAGGTCAGGGACACCCCTCTGTGGGTACTGCAGCCCCAAGGGCCAACGAGGCCGCTGCTCCCCGTCGGAGCGCTAGTGTTGCTGCCAAGAGGCCAGGCTTGTCCCCAGGGCTGAGACCCAGCTCTGCCAGGCACCCCGGGGGACCCCAGTGCCCTGCCAGAACGTGATTTTTAAGGTTTCAGTAATTAATGCACAAATTCTGCTGTAGCCAGGGTAAGTCCCCGCGTATGAGAGGCAGCGCAGCTCTGGGACACGTGCATCTGCAGGAGCATGTGTTGTGACAACTCCCATATGGTGCCACCTACACGAGGAAATGTAATTTCTGCCTCATCAGCCTTAATCTTTCCTCAGTGAGAACGTTTAACGTTTTGAAAGGCACTTGGCTATTGACCAGTCTTCCACCACACGCATATATGATATCGTCGCTCCAGGTCTGTCGCGTCGCTTCCCGCGTCTGTTGATACCTTTACAGCACTGAAGTCCCTGCTGCTCCCCATACACCATCACTGCAGACGTTTTTCAGGAGCGTTTAATCCGCAGTGTGTTGGACAGGGAAAGCTCTGTTGCAGGGAAGCTCTGTGGAGAGCAGGAATCCATCCTCCTGTGAGCACCTGGGCAGGGCTCGTTCTCTCCTCATCTGGCCCCTTTTCCTACATCGAAGGTTTCGGAGAGCTGTCACAAAGAGATTATCCTAAAGTACAAATCGGATCTGTAAAAAGAGATTAAATTTACTTTTTTTTTTTTTTTTTTTTTTAAGCCAAATTCATCCCAGGCTTGTGGAGTTTTTTTGTTGTTTTTTGGAGGGGACCGGGGGGAGAGAGACACCAGCACTGCAGGGCACCATGCTGTGACTAAAGCAATAGTAGACTAAATCCAGTGCTTATACCAATTGCTGTTTAGGTTCATTTAATATTTTTAATTGGACTTTTGGCCCTTAATAAGCTATCCGTTGTCCTGCAGATCATGCTGTTAAGTAGTGCAGTGTGTATACTTTTTCTCCACTCTCAAAATATCTGTGTATAAAACAGCCAGGGTTTAAACTGCAGTCCCTGACAGAGCACCACTGGAAATCGTAGAGCCAGATTTCATGAGAGTTTTGAAAAACAATTTGCTTTTCAGTATAAGTAGTGCTTCAGTTAATGCATTAACATTTAAGGGCTGAAAATACCAGTGGAATGTCCACATGGAGTAACAGTGAAAATTGTTTCAGTTTTCTTGTCAAAATAAAAGGAAATTTGGCCAGTCCAAAATTGGAGTTGCTGTCTGATTGTGGAGAGTTGATGATCTCTGGTAAAAATGAGGGTGAAAACAGAAAGTTGCACCACAACCCCCAGGTCTGTGTTCTGCTTCCAACACAAATTAACCAAGCTGCGGCATCATTTTGCTGGGATTGTTTTCAGTGCCTGTTGGTATGCTTTTAACAAAACTCAGCAGGAGAGGTAACACGCAGTTTTCACAATGTGTTTCATTTGTACTTTTTTATTTCTGACCTTCACAGTCATCCCATAAATTATTTTATGAATTTTAAGCAGTATTTCACTGATGTAAATAATACAAATTGTGGATATAAATGGTTCATTTCTGGTTCAGTGAATGGTCAGGATTTATGGGCATCAAGTACACCTAGTTTGTTGGCCTCCAATCTGAACCAAGCAAAAAGATGTAGTTGAAGTTCTCTTTGGCCTAACCGCAATTAGCAATTCCCACCAGGCTCCTGTGTAAATTATTTCACTCTACATGATGAGAAAAGAGGAGAAGATGTGAGCACAGTGTATAGGAGACTTCTTGGCTGACTGATCCTGACAGTAATGGAGAGATGAGGAGTATGTCCCCTTTCCCAGGTAGGGTGACCGTTCAGACAGCGGTCCTCGTGGCCTGCCCTGGGGCCGCAGCATTTACAGGACAGGTTCTGCCCAGGTGAGGAGAGATTTGCCTCCGTGCAGCGCTCCGTGTCGAAGCAGCAGCTGGCCCTGCAGGCTGAAGCTGCTGGTGTGTAGCACCTGGGTCGCCCAGCGTCACCTTCTCAGGCCAGGGGAGAAAATGTGATGAATTGTAACGAGCCTCCTTTGCCCACCCCAACGTGGTGTCAGATTCTGGAAGGAAAGAGTCCCAAGAGATATATTTATTTTGTGTAAACTTATACATGGATGACGTTTTTTTCCCCTTGAGAAGCATGAACGTTCAGGTGGTTTCTTCATTGCTTTCTTGTGGGAATTTCAGCGCCACTGAATAAGCAACCACAATAACACGTGCGCATGTTGCAGCTTGTTTACTTGAGGAAATATTCCTAACACAAGTTGTGGTTCATTAATCTGTATGCATTTCCCCAACTATAATTGTTAAATTAATCTTAGAATATTTTTAACCAATTTCATGGTTTTGATCTGCGTGTCAGGGCTGTGTATAGACATAAACATTTGAAGAATACTTCCCCTGAAAAGCCTCTACTTTTGTTGGGAAGCGTTAATATTGAATTATTGATATTAGGCCAACAGAGTGGATAGATGCTCTTGCCTACAGCACTGGAAGCATATTGTTCAGTGCATTGTAATCTGTTACAATAATATTCTTTTTCTTGCCATACATATCTCGATCTGGCTGGCTGAGCAATGTTGTTGCTTGTAATCTCTGTATCCAGAAAGGCAAATATAACATTTGAGGAGTCTGGGGAAACATCTCGGGAGGTCAACAAATCACTTGCATTTTCACATGTTGTTTTTATGAGATCTTACGGAATTTTACTGTGAAAAAGTGTGGTAGACAGAGGCAAGGTAAGATATTAATTAAAAAGGTGTCGGGTTCTGTGGTTATTTTTGATCAATGTATGTAGAACAGCAGCAAACCAAAGAGGTGCGTTTCTGGCAGTCGTCCTGGTAGTCTGGAGGTGGCTAAATGCAACATAGTCGGGCTGGAAGTCAAGGAACAGCTAACGCCTTTCTGCAGGCTCTGAGCGCAACGCTCACTGTTTCAGTTCTGAGTAAACTCACAGACGAGAGGGATCCTACCCGGCTTCACGTAGCGAAGTCACAGCTGCAGGACTGCGTCCAGTTCGGGGGCCTCGCTTCAAGAGGGAGCATGAGAGAGTCTGGAAGAAAGTGGCAGAAACGATCGTAGTGCAGCAGCCATCACCTGTCGGGAAAGATTGGTGGTGTTTACTCAAGGGGCAATTACTTTCTTTTAGTTACGTGAAACGTTTCAGGAGGAGGAAACTTTCCTCCGTGTCTGCTGGATGATAGGGCAAGAAAGAATTAGCAAGTTCTGCAGCAAGAGAGGTTATCTGGGTACGGGCATTCAGAAAGGCTCCCTTAGAGGGATGGCGAGGAGCTGACCTCCATCTGCACTGAAAATAAGCCTGTGAGGGTATACAATGCAGTGAGAAGGAGGATCGTAACACTCACATTACTGCTTTTACCTGTGTTCCTTCCCTGCTGGTCTTGCAGTTGCTGCGTGCTGGTGGCTTCGTACTCCTTGTAATTAAAGCACATCTCTCCACGCTTCCTGTGAGGGTGTTAAGTCACCTCACATATGTGTCTGGTGTCTGGGACCGGAGGTCAGAGTGGAAAATAACTGCTGGACAGATTGATGGTTACGGTTACGTAAGGCAGCAGGGTCACGCATCCCATCCGAGGCGCCCTGCGGCCGCGCTCTGGTGCTGGCGAGCGTGCCGAGGTGCGCCCCGGGCACCCTGCTGTCCGCAGCTCTGCTGGGCTCCAGGGCGCACCGTCCGAGGCTGCAGGGGGCTCGTTTGGTTTGTTGGGTGGTGTCTTTCCTCTTCTGGTGACCTCTCCGGCCTCCTTTCCCCATCCGCACTGCTGGAGAAGCCAGGTTCAGCAGCAGCCCTGCACCGGGCAAGTCCCTTCTCCCTGGTGAGACCAAAGCCCGCTCTCCAAAGGAAGCCGATCTGTGCTGGTTTTGAAGTGCGGATTCTTTAATATGTGAATGAGAGTGCAACATCTGCTGGGGACTGACATTTGTGAAGCTGTTTTCAGCTCTGCAGGTTCTCCAAGAGATAAATGCTGTTATGCAGCAGGCAGGTGCGCAGGCTGCTCTCCTTGCTCTTTAAGGTCTGCCATCCTGGTGGCTGTAGGCAAAGCCGTCATCGGCACGGTGAGGTTTAGCCCACGCTGGCAAACAGTAGGCTCAGTAAGAGCAAATGAGGAGAGCAGTGGTGAGGCGCTGGTGTCCGCAGACCCTTTGTGTAAGCGCCACAGCTCGGAGGGTTCGACTTGGGGCCGGTTCCGTAAACCAAGTGCCCGTTTGGGGCTGGAGAGCTCCAGGTGCATCTGGAGCACCCCTTCCAGGTCAGTGTCACCTGGAAAGATCCAGTTGGCGTCTGTCAAGACTGCCGTATTCCTTCTTCCTTTCTTACAAGTAAGTTCAAGTGTTTTGCATGATGCAGAGTATGGACAGAAATTGTCCCTGTGCTCTCACCTCAAGTATAACAACCGACATTAAAATAAGAGGAGGGAGTCTGCTCCAGATCCACTACTACCTAGTTACTATGGCAGTTAATCAAGGGACCATGGAAACAATGCAGCCCGCCTTTGGTTTCTGCCCCCCCCCCAAGGAAAAAAATAGCTCCCCAAAATAGGAAATCTTCCTAATGGTCTCGTGCCCCCCAGATTACATCCAGGTTGTTTATATAACAGGAATGAATTAAAAAAAAAAATCCATTGTAACTCTGTCTCGTCTAGCACTTTGGTGAGAATTAAATTGCTTTGTTCAAAGTATTTAAATGATGTCTGTGAATCCTGATAATTGTTATTTAAATAGACATTTTTAATTGGGTTGAGAAGCTGACAAATATACAACTCGCCCTCGGGAATTTTCACCTTTTCTCATTCTTGGTGAATTTTTTCAGTTAATGTCTGTATCCCCCAAACTCATTCACATCTGACTGTAGAGATGAAAATACTGCTAGAGGACAGCGGCTGTTCCTAAATACTCTCATTGAGAAGTTAAATAACATGCATTTATATGCTGTTTGCCGTCCGTGCCAGAAGGTAATTTTTTTTTCTCTTTCTTTTTTCACCATCGTTTGTTGTTTCAGGTGACGTTAAAATGGGTTAGGGGCTTGCTTAGGGCTGAACGTCTCACCCTCTGATGTCAAAAAACCACCAAGATTTGCATGGGCAGGGTTTTACTTCATAGTTGTCTTTCTTCCTAAGGTATAAATCTTTGTATCATTAATCTAATTCTTGGGTCTCTTCCTGTCTTACAGAACAGAGTACAAGACAGCTCTTTGTGTTAGCCAGGAACACTTTATACAAGGTTAATTATAATTTTGCGGATAATCCCATACTCTGTTTGATTCCAGCTGTTCTGGGCAGAATTGGACGTGCCTATCCTGGGTTTGGAATACAGCAACATTGCATCTTTAATAAGTTTTTATTTTGTTTATAATGCATCTTGCCGTGGCAGTTGGCAGCCTGGATGTAACCACGTAGGTACCAGCCTCAGTGCTGTAATTCTGTTTGTTTTATTTTTAACTTCAGTAGGACTTGTACTGGGAACCGCAGTCAAGCCATCCTTCTTTTGTATTAGTGACACTTGTGTTCTGCATATTGTATTAAGAACATTATTTTGTGTCACTTAAGAGTAAGTTAATAGCTGCTTTGCTTCGTGTGACATGTGGTATGTTCACTCGCCAAGGATTTTGTTCTGTAAGATAAAGTCATGCAATTTTCACTAAAAAAAAATCAAGTATAATTTCTATTAATTAAGCGTGTTATGAATGTTACCTAACATTTTCGAGGATTAAAACAAAGATTATTTCTCTTCGCTGTCAGCATCTCGTCGTACAAGCCTCTAAATGCCGTTTATGTTCTGAGAACCGTGAGGGCGTGAGGGTATCGCAGCGTTGGCCTCTGGCTGCAAGGTCACCCGAAGGCAGGGATGCTGTGCGGGGCTGCGCTGAGCTGACCTAATGAATTTGTACCTGGACAGAGCTCTGCCCTGGGCCTGGGGGGTTCTGCTCTGCTTCTAGGAGTCATCAAGCGCTATCAAATCGCTGCTCCCCAGCAATGGGTGCCCTTTCTGCTGGGATCTCTTTTGCCTTTGCTGTGAATGGAGATTCTTGCTTTTAAACAAATTATGTAATTTTCAGACTGGCCGGATTTTGTTGTCAGTGTATGCAGTAAAGTTTAACGCAAACAAATCAACAATGGCAAATGATTGCATATTTCTGTGGGTGAGCCAGAATGAGAACGAATTCAGGGTGTTTATTAATTCCAGGTAGTGAATTGATTTGTTCTTTTCCACTGAGGTAGATCCTCCACTGGGAGGGATTTCTGAATGTCCCCTTCTTCATTAAGCAGTGATTCTTACCATAGGCACAGGGAGAATGCTTAAGACATCTAACACCACATCCAGACAAGGAAGGATTTTTGCTGTTATTTGTAGTGCTCTAGAAGAGATGTGTTGGGCGTGTTGACCTTTAAACAAGTACCTTTGGTGCTTTGTGATATTTAAATTGAAACAGTGCTCTTCCTTTACTTCTCATCTCCTTCAGGCTTTAGAATAGCTCTGTAAGATATTTGAATGAAAACTTGCATGGCTTTACATTTCGCTAATCCCAAAGAAGAAGTTAGGGCTGCCATCGTTACTGTGAGGAGAGGACGTGGAAACCGTGCTGACGGCAGAGGCAGGCAGAGGGGTGCTGCTGCAAGCAGAGCAGAGGAGCTGGGGGCACATCGGGTGGTGGAAGGGAACTGGAACTTGGCTGAAACGAGGAGGGGATGGAGTGGGGTGGGGTGGGGTGGGAAGGCAGGGAATGCTGGAGCTTTGGGTTCCTCTGCTGTCTCTGCGCAGTGGGGCTACGCACACGCCAGACGAGGTGCCGGTACCAGGTCCGGCAAAGATGCTAGAGCTGTAAGGAGTAAGTGCTGTATTTTCTGCTGAATAACGCCAAGGTGGGCAGCACACACACAAAGCATCCTTGCAGTGGGACCTGAAGCAGCAGACACTAATAAAGGAAAAGAAATGTCAACCTATAAAAAAAAAAAAAAGAAAAAAGTGCCTGTTTCTTCCAGTGGAATTTTCCATTCTGTCTTGCAGTTTGATGTGTTTGTGTGCTCAGACTTCCAAGTCACTTGAGTGAAATACCAGAAGTTATGCTAACGCT
Organism: Anser anser; assembly: GCF_964211835.1. Lineage (NCBI taxonomy): Eukaryota > Metazoa > Chordata > Aves > Anseriformes > Anatidae > Anser > Anser anser. The sequence continues at coordinate 30,666,086 of NC_139728.1, forward strand.
GAAAGCAGCAGCAGTTACTCCTTTTTTAATCAACACAAGTCAGTAGATTGTATCTTATAGCAGGACTTAATGCCAAACAGCATTGATTTCAGGCAGGTATTCTTGCGCAGTCTCTGATTCTGCTGGAATCTTAGAACAAGTTTGTGTAGGAACTGGCAAGGAGCAGTGACGGATGTGGATGCCGTAGCAATGCTAGGATGTTTGGGCTTCAGTGAATCTGACTTCTCTTGGTTTTACTTCAGTAGGAAGTCTTGCTTTCCGTAATGCATACGCTAATTCGCTGGTAAAGAAAGCATGAGAGGAAATCGAGAAAAATAAAGTTATAAAAAATCTCAGAGAAGTAGTTTGCTCACTCTGTTGCCAGTAGGAGCCAAGCCAAGTGGCATGGCAGTGGGGACGGTGCGAGCCCTTCTGCAAGCCCGTCGTGCTGCTGGTGGAAGCTGACCTTGCCTGCCTGGCACCTGCAACTCGCTAGGACGGAAAGTAAGCCAAGGCATGTTTAAAGTGCGGCTGGTGCTGCTGGCGGTCTGAAAGTTTGAAATGCAAGCAGATTTTCACAGAAATTGAGGTTTATTTTTTTATTTTTATTTATATTTTTTTTTCCTTGGGGCTATCATGGCAAAGAGTGGGCATGAGGCTCTTTGACCACTAACATGTGCAAGGCTGTCAGCTGATCAGTAAAAAAAAAAATATTGTACAAAGGGGGGATAGGCAAAAAAAGAGAAGAAAACAAACTGGTGTGGATTTTGCCCTTTTCAAACTTCCTTGATAAAGCCCTGTTTTTATCTGTGTTGATCCTGTGTCAGACACAGTGGCCAGACTTGCTGGAGTACGCGCAGGCACAAGTCATTCTCCATCGATCTGCCACTTCTCTGTGCTGACATTTAATGGCTGTCAGTCGTTCATTATTTTAAGAATAGTGGTGGAGGGAAAAATGGTAGTCTGATAATGGGTAAGCAACCATTATGTCAAGAAAATGCTTGAAATTCTGCAGATTTAATTAGTGCCTTCTACCATGAAAGACACAGGTGGGAGTCATTAACTTGGAAAAAAATAAAAAATAAAAAAAAACAACCCAAAACCAACCCACCCCAAGCCAACCTCTTCTTCAGTTCTGATTTGAAAATAGATAATAGTGAAATTACATTAGTATTCAGTAATGTGAAAAATGAGAAAATTGCATAATAAGACAAAGATTGACCAGAGTAATCTTCTTTTCAGGATGGACCAATAAGTGGCAGAAAAAGGGATATAGTTTGAAATTCAAAACAAGATTTGGAATTGAATACAACAGTATCAAGATATAAGCAAATAATACTAAAAAAAAGTACTGCAAAGCCCAGCTGATGAGATTTCTGTCTGAATAAGGTTTGCTTAACTGTGCTCAGAATCCATTATTTGGTTATTGAGCTTGGTAAGGTTCTGGTGAGATGAAAAATTAGGTTTTTTGTGTTTGTAAATGGGGAAAAATAGTATGTAGAATAGGCTTAAATTACACATCTCAGAAAGAAAGGTTCAAAGACCTCTGCTAGAGCCTGCAGAGCTTATTAAATGTCTGTTTGTGTGGTATTGCCCGCTTGTTCTTTGTCGCATGACGTAGGGACTTGGAAAAATTTGCACAACAACAAGCACAGCTCGTGGTCAGCTAAGGAGCCGTCCTAAGTGCTGAGTAACTTTTTTAATAAACAAAGACCATTAAAATATAATGAGGAAGCGAGGGCTGTGTACATTTTGCTGTTAAGTACTGCTGGGCCGAGCCGACAGCTCGTGCCCACGCCGTTACGTGACGAGTGGCCGCGGTCCTGCGGCCCCCTCGCCAAGTCCCCGGGTGGCAGCGGGGTTGTCCCCGGCTGGCAGCGAGGGGAAGGAAGGGGCCTGGCAGCGGCTGCGCCGCGCCGAGGGGTCCCTGGTAGCAGTGGGAGAGGCGGGAGCGAGGCTTTGTGCGGCGTTGTTGTAACCATGGCACTGCGGGCGTCATCCAGCGAAAATAGCACTTGGAGCGTCGGGGAAACAAAGCTGGAGCAGCTCTGCCTTGCTGCGCGAGGGTCCTTAGCGGACCGATACCTTGTGCCCGCTGTTCATTTACAAACAGATTAATGACCCGCTCTGAACTGCTTCCTGGCTTTTCGAAATGCTCTCGGGCTCGGGGTGGTGGCCGCGAGGCAGCCATCGTGCCACACAGAGGAGGCCCTGACCCGCACCGCTGCGGCCGGGGTCCAGCGGCCCAGTGCCTCACGGGTCCTGTCATGGCCAAACGAAGGGGGTGAAGGCTGGTCTGCACATTGTAGAAGCACTGATGTGCCATTAAAGTGGCTGTCATCGCCATGAGAGCGCAGAGCCAACCCCTAAATAAAATCTCCAAAGTCTTCGCCTGCTTGTGTTTGTGCCAAGGCCTTTCGGCTCCCTTTCAGTTTCCCCTAGAGTGGTGTGAAAAAAAGAATGGGATTACAAGGGAATCATCGTGTTTGGAATGCGAGAGAAGCAGATCCGCCTCTGTTTGTAAAGGAGCTGTTTGACAGGAGGTCGTAACACAACAAGGCCTGAGAAGGAGCGGCAGCTAACACAGGGAGGCCCACGCGCGCTGCCCGGCTGAGGTGCCCCCTGCGGCCCCGCAGAACCTGTGGCCCTCTCGCAGGGAACGTCGCCTTCTGATGAAAATTCACAGTTTGCTGGTGATTAACAAAAACAGCGAACAGGGAGATGAATTGCTATTTTGGACATTTGAACGCCTTTTCAAAAAGAATGAGTTATTTATATTCATAGTAAATATTATTAGTATAGCTCTCTCCTTCTCTCCTGACAAAATATTGTCAGAGAGTAAAGTTGATGTTAAACATTTTTGTCTCCAGTATTAAAAATGAGCCACAGGTTTTGAGTAATATTCAGACCTTTTTTTTATACAACTGGGAGAATTTGAGGACAATTTTACTTGACTTCAGGGAATATATTCAACAGAAATGCTAGAGAATTTGATTTTCTCTAATTCCTATGGGCTTTTCAAGTCTAGAAACTGGACATAATTTTTATATGAAATGATCAGGGTTGTGTAACGATTTACATACTCTGTTTTAAGCTTAAGGTGCATTTTCTTCCACTGATTGTAAGTTAAGAAAATGCAATAAATGATAGGAGTTCTGTACCGTGTTCCACAAGGCTGCTTGAAATGTGATTCTCCCAGCTGAGAGAAACATTGGGATCCGTTTTTCCTGGTACACCTGAGGGCTTCTGTGTCGTCTCCAGTAGTTCAAAGCTGCCTTTGCATTGAGTGATAGGTCTGACTCATCTCCATCCTTAGCTTACTCATACTTAATATTGAAACATTCTTCAAAGGAAGGAGATCTAGAAAAACTTTCCACTCTTGGCAACACCCACAACAAAGACTTGAGTCAATATATTCAACGCAAAGCAATTGACATAAAAGGGATCAAAACATTATATTTTATTTGGCAAAAGACGTTTCAACCGAAGAAGAAAGGTAAATCCCTCAACTAACGGCACGACCAAGACGGTATTGCCGAAAACAGTCCATCGTCTGCATCAAAGGCACTGCCACTGCTCTTGTTTTGCGTCCTCAGATCAAAGTTTCTTTTATCCATAAATTATCTTTACTGGAAATTGTTGATTAATTTTCCTTCAGCTCCTTCTCACTGCAAAATCCTGAAGGTGTTGTTTAGCACAAACCATGTAAGAGAGGACAGGAGGAATAAGCTCACCAAGCAGCTTTCTCAAGAGCAAAATAAGTGGCTGTTCCATTGATTTTATTTTGCAGGTTGGTCTAATGTATCCTGGCATTTGTATTCTGTATTATTGTCTGAGGCAATTATTCCAGATGCATATTCCAGACCCATTGCATCCTAGCAGGAGACCGTTAGAGTAAGGAACATCCTCCGTGCAACTCAAACAGGTTTGAGTCCTTGTGTTGGGCAGCAGGGCAGAAAATGGGGGAAGTGACTTGGTGACTTCTCGGTCCCTATTCACAGCATGGGAAGCAAGTCCAAACCTCAAGTTTTCTGAGCTCCTAACATTGTCTACTTGTAGCTAATTAATTACTGTATTTAATAAAGATAGCAGTTCTTATACTTAGCTTTTAGATACACTTCTCCAGTTGGAAATACATCTTATTTTCTATCCATGTTTTCTATTTCTAGTCTAGATTTTCAGCTAGGACAAACCCTTTCCTAACATATAATGCATATTTACAAATGGTCAGCATTTCCCATGACGAGGCATGATAGCAAGTCATCTTCACATCCTTCAAGAGGAGATGCCCTCAGTCTTCTTGTTGTCTTGCAGGTGAAACTGCATTGTTTCAATTTTTTTTCAACATTTAATGATTATAAGATATTTTCCTTCCATTGATCTAAGAAGGAGAATGAATGTCAGTAACTTGGGGGATCTCCTGAGGAACTGCAAACCTTATAAGCAGGCTGTCTCTTGTTTAGTTTCTAATCAGGAATTAGTGAGCATGGCTGAAGACTTGTGAAATTAGTCACTGTTAGCACCGGGTTCAAAATACACGCACAGATGTGACAGCTGCTAGATCTGAGCTGGCCTCAAGTTGTGCCAGGGGAGGTATAGGTTGGATATTAGGGAAAAATTCTTCACTGAAAGGGTTGTGAGACATTGGAACCAGCCACCCAGGAAAGCAGTTGAGTCACCATCCCTGGAGGTCTTCAAAGGGCGTGTAGATGTGGTGCTTGGGGACGTGGTTTAGTGGTAGGCTTGGCAGTGCTTCGTTAACGGTTGGACTTGATGATCTTAGAGATCTTTTCCAATCTAAATGATTCTATGACTTGGTGATTCTCTCTCTTTGTGCAGGATCCTCAGGTCTGACGCTGGCTTGGAGCAAGGCGAGCAGACGCCTGCTCCTGCAGGTAGCGAGCATCTGCATCTTGGGCTTTCCGGCAGAGGAGTAGATCTCAGAGACGTACGCAGCTAATAGTTATGGGAAGCCCTTGCCTTAGATGATGTGCTTTTAAGATCCTTTCATCTACAGATTGCGTGGTGTACCGGGGCTGGTGCTAGAGACCATCAGTCTCCACAGGAACTTCTGGAAAGGCTCTCAGAAAATTGGCTCTGTGTTATGTTATTAAAAAAATAATTTATCACCTGGCAGTGCAGAAGATAAAAGCTGGCTTTCTGGATGTTGCAAAGCTGCTCTTACACTACGTGATCCACTGTCGTGTTGTCCATTTTCACACAAAAACTGATTTTCCAGTGAGATAAGAAAATAAAGTTTCACTGTTATGTGGGCATATACAACTGTATGCAATTTTTCATCAATTCTTAAATTGCATTTGCACTTTGTCTGGTGCATGGCAGTCAGTATGGTGCATGTATTCAGCCTTATTTCTCCTCATATTTGTGGTATCTAGAGTTTTTAAAACTAGCTATATTTATTCAGACTATTTCCCAAGGATATGCTGAAGTGTGATTTGTACTACTCCATCTGCTACCTGAGGAGGAGGAAGAGAAATGAGCGTCAGTAATGAGAACTTTAAGGAGACAAGCATATGTATTTCAGATTTTGTATTTTTTTTTTAATTGTTTTGTGTCATCAAAGTGGGGCCGACAGTCTGGGTTTCTCAGTAAAATGCACAGGGAACATTTCTGTGACTGAACTCAAACACCACAGTGATATGGACAGGGCCAACCGAAGTGGCCGCATCGGGTATTGCTTGCTGTTGTAGGTTTTTGGTCATTACATGGACTCTTACGGGAGTGCTTCCTCCTAAACTTAAATCAGACAAGCGGGGGCTCCCAGCACGTTTACCAGACCATCTCACCATGCTATTTCTAATGCGTCTCTAAGCGGGGCGCAGCGTGCGGCCGTGCGGTGTGGGTTTTGTAGTGGGGCGGACCCCGTGAGAGTTTCCTTCGCCATCCATTGCGATGGATTCTGCCTGTGGTGGCCACACGGCCACCACAGTGACAGAGGTCCCTTTGTAACAAGGGGAGCAGGATGGCAGGTAAGTTATAACTACCTCAGGGCACTATATGTTCCAAATACAGGAAATACCACAGTGATCTTGCCATGGTATGTAATGGTGCTTTTTGTAAATTTAACCTTTTCTAACCTTTATTTTCAAGGATTCAGGCACTCTGCTCTGACCCACAGGCACCAAAAGATCCGCACTTCAGTGTTCAGTCCTACTTCCTAGAGCGTTTAGGTGACTTTTCATGAGACCTTTGCCATAAATAATTCAGGTACCAGAAAATACTTGGCTAAATAAAGATTATGTGCTGTAATAGCCTTTTTATATTTATAATCTTTATAGACTCCCTACATTTATGGAAAAGTTTCCATTGCCAGCCATGGGGCCTGGTAGTTTCCTTCTTTATGCCTTTGTGTTCCTTCCCATGGCAATCAGTCAGGTTACAGGCGGGTAAGACGGCAGGTATTTTTTTGAAGTGTGTGTATGTTTATATATATGTATATATATATATGAATAAAATATAAAATACAGAATTGGCAAGCAATTCAAGCATTGCCACTCTGCCCTCCTACCAAGCTGCAACCACTTCTGCAAAACAGTTCTCGGTCACAGAAGCAATTGAGGAAAAAAGAGTGTACAAATTTTTGGTATAGTGTCTCGAGAGAGTGGCTCATAAAATATGCATGAAGCTAGTCACGAAAATGGCTCATAATCTTCCCTCTGCCCACGTTTTCCTTGTTGCAGTGCTGTGCGCCGCGCGTTGCAGCAGCAGTTCGAGGGGTCAGCCCTTGCGGCGGCGCTGCTGACGTGTTGGGGCTGGCAGCTCCTCGTCCGCAGAGCCGCCTCGGTAACTCCTCTCTGGAAGCAGGTCAGCAGCTGTTACAGCAGAATTAGCCTTTTGCTTGCCTGCAGGATTCTCCCCCTGAAGTTTCCCTCGCCTTTGCCTTCTTACAGATCAGCTGTGGATTTAAAACATTTGCCGACCTTTTAAAATGATGTAGAAGGCAAAGCAGCCAGCTCGGCGCATCGGGTCCGACGTATCCCCGGGCCTGTCCGCCAGCGCTAGAGGCGATGCTGCTGGCTGGTTTGGCTCACGCAGAGCTGGCTTCCTTCTCTTGTGCTGTGGCCGGAGGCTGCCAGGCTGGGATTTGAGCAGAGCTTGTGGATGTGGGATGGGGATACGGCCCCAGGGCTCCCGCTGACCGCCCCTGCCAGCAGCGACGCTCCTGCAAGGGACCCCGCTAGCACGGGTTTTAACCTGCTGGGCCACTCTGGGGAATTTTGTCAGGGTTGTCACAAACAAATCGATCACTTCTGCCCATCTCCTTGCCCAATGAGCTTTGTCTTTTTATTTTTTCCATTTATTTTTTTTTTAAAATGAGCTTTTTAGGCTGGGGTTTCTGTGCGATGGCCAGCCTTCCCTCACGGCGACAGGCTGAGCTCTTCTCAGAGCCGTGGGCTTTGCAGATATGTGTCAGCCAACGCGAGCGAGCAAATGTAAACTTGGGCCGGTGAGTGCTTCACGCTCTGCTTTCACTTGGATAAATACAGCAGACCCGATGCGCAGCCCCAGCACCGAGCTCAGCTGAGTGCCGCATCCTCACCTGGCCGAGATGGAAAATAAATCTGACCGGGTTCGTTGTTTGCAGAGGGAGATGCAGCCGGGCTGCAGTTACAGGGCTGCCGAGCTTTTGTGGCACAGGTCTATGAAGTGTTGACACAGTTCACACTGCCATGGGAACAGCACTTGTATAATGCTTTTTAATCCGCTGTAATCAAGTACATAATCAACATAATTAATTTCTATACTGTTGCTCTCCTTGCTTCAATTGGAAAGCTATCAGAAATTGCTAAATTGATCCTAATTTGGGGGGAGTATTTTCCCTAAGTATTCTAGGTAATTTCCTCTTTAGCTAGCTGCTAATTGCTAATCATTATATTGATGAAATTCATTTTACCTTATGTTACCTTTACCCGCCTGTTTTGAGATGTAACTGTGTGGAAATACTAGTTTGGGGGTGACACCTCTTTCCTTGCTAAAAGGCAGTAACGTTCACAGATCCGTTTTCTAAGCCTGGAAAGACAGAGCTACACGTTGAGGCCAGTTTGAAAAATTTACAACCAGAAAATAATTTCACCGAAGATACAACTTTATGCGATGAATAACTGGAATTGAATTACTGACCCAAGTGGACCCAAGGTTTGCATCATCGCCTTATTTATCGCTGGTTTTAGCAGAATGGTAACGCACATTTCCGCGATCGTTTCTGGAAGTTACTGGCTAAGGTAAAGGGCTCGGGGCTGCTCTCCGAGACGCACGTGGTGATACCCAGCGTTTCAGCACACCGCCTGAATCATCAGGCTGGGTGTGGGTGAAGCGTGGGATGGTTCAGGAAACAAAACTCTCCTGCTCCGGCTGTCGCTTGCAGTTTGGCCAGCCGGCGGCAGGTCAGATGGTGCCGGCAGAATTCAGGGCGCTGCCCAGGTGTGACCGTGCCGGGCTCAGACGGCGCCTGGAGCCCGGTGCTGAGTGCTTGGTAGTTTGTTTTCCTTGGCGTGCTGCATTGCGCTGTGCAGGACTGAGCCCCACGCTGGGCAGGAGCATCTCTGCGTCCTCATCCTGCAACTTCATCACCTGATGGAACTTCATCACCTGAGCCGTGAGCTCTGGCTGGGTCAGTCGAGCACTAAATTTTAACTTCTGCTCATCAAGATAACGGCATGCGTTGTGCTGCCACTTCCGCAGACACAGTCTGTGTTGCCCAAGTTGTTTTGTTTTTGCTTTTATATATTCCTTTTCTACTGAGAAGGGGGATTATTATAGTTGCAATTACCATGGAAACAATTACCATAAAGTATTGATCGACCAAGATAGATTAGTAAGCACAAAAGGATAGAGGTTGTCTCTATGGAAACATGGACATTCAGAGAATTGTTTTTTCTTAAGAAAACAACTATTGTTTCTTTCCCTTCAACAAGCATCTGGTCCGGTTTAAAATCCCTTTATAGTTTTAATTATAATTGCTTGTCATCAGTACTGTGTTTTAATATCACTCACCTCTTTATTGAAGGAGATCTCTGAAATAGACTTTTTTTTTAAAAAAAAAAGGGTTTACCAAGGAGCTGCGTCATTTGCACGGAATTCTTTAACATCAAAGACTAGCTGAAACGTATCCTTAGGTGTTAATGAGAAATGGGTCAGCAGAATTGGCCATTTACTTCTAAAGTTAAAGTCCAGAAGAGTTCCATGTTACTGGATCACCCAAGGGAAAGCCTGTCGCCCTGTATCGAGCCGCAGCACGTGGCGGTGCTGCTGGTCGTCCCCGCTCCTGCCTCGGACCGAAGCGGGCATCCGTGCCCGCCTGAATGTCCTTGGGCAGAGTGGTTTCGTTAAGCTGTATTCCGTGCATCTTCAGCTGCCCGGTGAAATACTTTCTAGCTGTTGCCAGCTGGCTTGTTCGCCGTTTCTGAAGACGAATTCGTAGGGTTGTTGTCCTTCCGTGACCAAAGCCCTCGCAGGAGGTGCGGCATGGGTCGGCCAGCAGTTCGTGCACGTGTACCGCCTGACTTGTGCGTGTCTGTGTCCCGGGGATGGATATGGGTTCTGTGGGAGAGGGTGCTGGGGTCTCAGGACACGCGTTTACTGTGCAGGTGAGTTCCCGAGCATCTCGGTGGAGTAGGAAAACGAGGCAGGTGAGATGTGATTTAGGGAAGGGTTGAGGCGTCTGCGTAAGTGCGTGCGTGTAGTCCTGGGAGCTTAAATGAAGTCCTGTGCCTGGTGGCCAGCCTGCCGTGAGCACGGTGCTGAGCCAGGGCTGCCGAGCAGGAGGTGAGCGGGGGCAGAGCAGCACAGACGGCTCCTTGCCCCGCTTTAAACATCAGGAGGGAGTTTAAAGCAGGTGGCAAAGGAAGGCAAAATGGAGAAGAACTTGAAGGATGGTCTGATAAACAAGCAAATTATGCGATTTTATTCTTGTCAGTTTGTTTCCCCAAGTGTTGAGAAAATACCATTCCCTTCCTTTCCCCGACAGGCGAAAGCAGCCCTGAATGAAGAGATCAGCGTTGCTGTTACTGAACTTGTCGGTACGATAGTCATATTCTCTGCTTTTATTAGATGGAAAATAGAGCATATTGTTTGCTCAGGTTGTCCAATTCATTGTAGTACACGCTGCTTAATGAAATGGGAGAGGTGCCCACCGGTGTCCATAGTCACCCAGTTGTTCCATCTCTTTGCTACCAATTTTGAGAGGACTGTTCTGTTTTAATGGATTTCTTTTGACTTGACCATACGTAAAGCATTCGATGAGCTAATCTGTTCTTGCGGGATGTCAAGTGCCTGGTCTGCTGAAATGGATGGAGAAGTGTCATTGTCACCGTGCTTCCCCTGGCACAAAGGGAACGATTTTCCGTCGAGGCCGCTCTGAGTTCCGTGATCAGGAGAAAAAGTGCCAGTAGCTCTTGTCTCAGACCCAACGAATGTGATGTGAGGCTAGAGCCTGTTAATTGAGAGAGATTTGGAAACGACTGTGAAGTAGAAAATGCAATGGGGTAGACTTTTCTAAGCGTTCACTCAAGTTTCAGCGGACAGGTAACAAGATTTAATGCAAATAGTCTACCAAAGTGCAAAAATACAGAAGTGTTTAGTACTTTGCTGCCCTTCAGTTTTCAAGTTCCCAAATGCAAAAATGTTTTTGCCAGCTTTCCACAGAGAAAGGAAGGAAGCCGGAGAGGCCAGGCGGCTGCCGAGGAGCGCGAAGGCAGCCTCTCTTCGGGGCTGGGGGGGATTTTTGCTCGAGTTGCACCTTCCGTTATTGCTCATTAGCGCAAGTGTCTTGGAGCAGGGGTTTGCTTTTCCATTAAGTTTGCACAGCAGCAGAAAACAATGACAGCTTGTGCGACAAATTGAATGAAACAATGGCACTGCTTGGGCTCCCCGTGCATTAACATAATCCTGCAAAGGGTGCAGGGCTTCGCATTTATCCACTGCACTGTGCTTCGTTCTCCTAAGCACTGTGCTCATTCATAAAATATAAGAGGGTGATATGTGAAGGTAGTGATCCAGCGTAGACTTTTTTTGTGTGCGCTAAGCTATAATTTAAAAAATAATGTCATCCTATGCTTATACATAATCGGGTCTTCATTACAAATGATGTAATTAAAGGCATAAGATAGTTCGATGTCAGGCTGTGATCTTTACAAATAATTGGTTTCAGTAGCACAAGCAGTTTGTGATGTTTCTTGCCATAAAGCATTACTTACATTTATTTTTTCCGTTGCTTTTGTAGGTGTACAAATGTTACAGCCATATGTAATATTTATGCCATTTCAGGGAAAGTGGAGATTTTAGGCTTTATAATAAAAATGTAAATGCATATGTAGCACCTTTCTTCATGAGAAATTCCGTGTGTCATCTAGGTGTGAATCACCATAATTTCACAGCAATCTTAAAATATTTAGCATAAAACACAGAGAGGGGGCAAATGCAAAAAAGAAAAATAGCCAGGCTGCTGCTGGATAACGAGATTCAGCGATGGAGCAAATGTTGCGTACAAGAAATGTAAAAAGGTAAGATCTCATTGCGGTTGAAAAATGTAGGGCTTCGTTTACTTTCAAGATATTCCCCTTACTTCTCTGTTAACTGGTCTCAAAGTGAGTGAGATGAAAACGATCTCTTATCCAGCAAGAGACCCGTGTATTTACTCAGTACTTAGCAGGAGAGGAGAGCAGAAGGGCTGTGCTGCTTCGCTGCTGTGTGTACACCATGGTGCATCTTGGCTGCCCCACAGCTGCCCCACGGCCGCCAGAAACTTTTAGCGTTTTTAGATTTTAAAAAACGTGCAAAATGAAAAATACCAGATATCTTTAAGGTTCTTCTTTGTATTGTTTAATATACAATGGCTCTCAAAATCACTTGGATAAATTACTGGGACGTGGGCATTATGCTGTTGACACAAACACAGTTAAAGCTTTAAAGAATTGCTATTGAATGCTAATTAGGTTTTGATTAAATGAATTCTGTGGACAACAGTTTCTGTTTCCTGGGAGAAAACACGCACTGGTGATACCAGCACCACTGGATGTTGGAAAGTTTATTTCCGTTTTAAAATGTACTTTATATGCAAATTATATTATAAATAACCAGCCTGTGTATTTTGACTGGTGGTTGCTTGGAAATTTTTGAAATTATTAGGCAGCATTGCTTATTGGAAGCGTAGGCATGAACATTGGAGCCAAGGAAAAATATGATTAAATCATTTGTTGCCTTTTGATAGGCACGCTATATTAATGCATATATCTTGGTGTTGTTTTTTTTTTATGTTTCAAAACAAAACTGTTCATTTTTCTCTTAATTTTCTAAGCCAAATGTGTATTCTAGCTGTTGACATTATTTATCTGCAGATATACAAAATAGTCACTTTATAAGGTCTTCTCTGCCAAAAGCCTGTAAGGTCTCCAAACACCAAGGTACATAGTCCAGACAAGCTCTAAATTCAAGAAGTTTATCTTCATCTCTCTTGGTAGCAACAGACTCCTTTTGACCACTCCTTTTGACTCTTGACCACTTAAAGCCTCCCGTTGACCACTTCAGTCTGCACCGCAGCTTTCGACCTGCCCGGCTGGAGGCAGATGTGGCCTTACACGTCAGGGTGCTCACCTCTGGGGAACCGCGGGGCCCTTTGGGTAATCAGAGCACCAGAAATTCACCTTGAAAATGCTGCATAGAAACTGGTCTTCGTATTTAGCTAAATACTCTTAAAAGGTCGCTTTTTCTTTTATGCATTTCCATCCAACGTGCCAGTTTCAGAAAGTCGTGATTCTCTTCTATCTTCCTTTTAAAAATCAAATGTAGTCTGGTCTGGAGCTGGCCCCACTGACAGATGCTGCTTCACACTCTGTTCGTCGCTGCTCATCATGTTTATATCCCAATTATTTCTAGCAGTGTACACACAAACACAACATTATTCCTATATGCACTGTCACAAAAACATTTGCTTTCTGTACTGTGTCTTCTAGGGGTCTGGTTCCCTTTGTTAGCACGAGATGTTAAATATTTAGCGTTACGTTAAACATTTCATCAAGTAACTTTCGGGCTCCTTGAACAGAGCTTGCAAAGAATGTCTGTCTGAAAGAAAGTAAGCCCAGGGAAGTAGGAAAAGTGGCATTTAAGCAAGAATGTAATATCCTTGTCAGGTACAAAGTAATACAAAATAATTGCAGACTTCCAGGTTGTACATAGAGGTTTCCTTCTCTTCCCGAGCTCGTCTCCACGCAGAGGCAGGGTGACAACGTGCTGGGGGTTCCCACCAGCTTGCGTAAGCAGGAATGCACCGACCTCCTCTGCCGCTGTCCTGAAACAAAGATGTCCTTTCATCCCAGGGCGACTTTTCAGGCTGTCAGGCCCCGTGTTCCCTGCACTGACCAGATGTCAGCACGCTGCGCCTCGGGGCTTTAGTGCGAGGTCACTGGGGGAAGCGGAGCTTCGTGTTAGGCTTCCTTCTTCAGGCTTCTTCCCAGGGGGCTGGTGTCAGGAACAAAAAGTTGTTCTCCTTCCTGGCACGTGGGTAAGAAAATCCCTCCCGTGACGTCTGCGTGGCACGACGGCTTCCAGAATGAGATGTCACAAGACAGTCAGGGTTTCCTTTCCTTATTTTTGCAACACGTGGGCTGTTTTAATAGTACGTGGCAGAGGGTTAAGAGGAGAAAGCACCAGAAATGGCTGCACTGTCCCTGTAAATCAGGTTTTTGCAGGGTTAATCCCATTCATCTTGCCTGTTATGAAAAAAGTCTGGATTAAATATTGCAATATAGAGAGAAGCAGCTCATTTTCCATTTAAGAATGAAATTCATCCATTCTCGGGCTTAGCAGAACTGTGCGGTTAGAGATGCTAGGTAGAAAGGACACACTTTCTTGCTGAGGCCTTCGGTGAAGTTCTTGATCTCTCGCTCAAGCGCAGTCATCTGTCACGAGGAGGATGCCATTAGCCTTCCCTGCCAGCCGCAGAGCAAACCCAGCTCTGCCGTCCCTGCTGGGGTGCGCCGCTGCGGGCCGTCGGGTCAATAAGCTGCAGTTTCAGCCCCCCACCGCAAGCCCCCAGCTGCTAAGGAGCCCATCTGGAGCATTTTTAACCCAAAACAAAACCTCTCATGTATAAGAGTATCAATTACTCCTTCCATTTTGGTAGGACTTGAGTTGTTTTTGTATTACTTCAGAAAGAATATTTAAAAATTTACAGGCTGCTCTCCGTCTATGACAGCAAATTGACAAAGCCCAGGAACTAAAGGGTAATACTGCGCAGCGTTTGCAGCTTGTTTATAAAACCTCCTGTGCTTAGCCATTTTATATCCGCCCTGAGATCCATGATGAAAACACATCATAACTGACAGCCTGTACATCTCTGTAAGATTTGCAATTGACGCTTTAAAGTTTTATTAGCAACAAATAGTTTACAGAAGTTTTTTAATGGATTTTATAAATCTGGTAGAATAAATGACCCAGAGGAAGCCGCTGGTATACACAAGTCCCTGCAGGGCAGCGTCAGTGCTAGCGAGGAGTTCTTGCTGCAACTGGAGTATGACGTGGGTTATGTGACAAAAAATGAATAATGCTCCTCGGGGAACAGTTCTGGCTTAATTTCCCAAAGTGTTTGGGGAGATATTTTATAACCCAAAATGTTCAGCAGATTCAGGAAAAATCCGTCGATGAAGAAATTCCTGTTCTTTTCTCTGCTGTATTCTGATGGCCTTGTCAGAAAGTGAGGGGCAGCTGAGCAGATCTGTAGATAGGAAATACCAGGAGCAATGAATAAGAATTATCGAGCTATGATGTGTAAGGGAGAAATCATATTGACAAGTGCTTGTGCCTGCTGTTTGCTTTCAGGAAAGTCATCATGTAAATCAAGGATGGGTTTCACTAATACCTTCTCGGAGGGCTTTGTTTTCTCTTAGCCTGTTCAGTTCAATTCTTACATATAACGAATGTGTTCACTTTGAATTATAAAAGTATTATTCTATGTTAGTTCTAAACAAAATGCCTCTTTCCTAAAGAAATGCATCACATCTTTTTAGAACTAATAGCAGAGATTTGAATTTCAGGTTTTAATTTATTGTATTAGTTATAGGGAATAGTTTTCATAAAATGCAGGCTTGTTCCTGTGAGATACTTACTTCTTTTCAATCTATCTTTTCCATCTGTAGTTCAAAAACATCAGTTTTTCTAAAATATATTAATAAATAAGTCCTCCCCATCCCCCTGAAGAATAATTCTTTCGTGTATCATCACTTAATTGACATAATCTGTTTTGTTAATTACTTGGTAGACCTAGCCCATTCCCATTTTCTGGGCGGTTTTGCATGTTTGCCATCATCCTTTAAGACATCGTGATAAAATTTACTAATCCTATCTCATTAGCAGCACTCATTGCTCATGCCTCTAGATGGGTTAATAAATATGCATGCCCCTGACATCAGGCATGACTCATGCGCTTGCATGCAGCGGTGAGGGCAGATTGCTGGGACTCGCCGCTTGCCTCGCTGCCCCTGTGAGCTCTTCGTGAAACTCGGGGAAAGGAAAATCATCTCCCGCAACAGCGCGTTTGTCTCGTTTTCGTTATTTTTAACAAAGAATAGAGTAAATGCAAAACCGTTTTTACTCTGTAGTGTCAAGTGAGAGATATTTCTAGACAACCACTAGCTGATTTTTTATTTTTTTTTGGAAATGTAACTCAGGGAGGATGTTGACAGGCCGTTGCCGCACCCAGGTGTCCGGCAGCCCAAGGCCGTAGCTGGCACGGTGCGAGCGGCCAGCTCTGTGGGAGCCCTCCCTGAAACCGTGACCCCCAGGGAGGCATCGGAGCTGCCGGGGACTGCGGTGTCCCCTGGGCTCCCAGCTGCTGCCAGGGCCCTGCAGCAGCCTCTGGTTCCCCGTCTTGTCCCTGTGACAAGGCGGTTTGTGGTGGCTCTTTGTTAGCAGGTGAAGGGGAAGGGAGCAGTTCTGCACGGTACATCCTAAGCAGGAACCTAAAAGTTCAGGCACAGCAGGGCGGTGGTATGAGCTAGCCTAAGTTCCCTGCATTTAGGGTGGTTAATAATTCATGCCCAAAGCTTTGGAGATGTAACCCAAACGCCCTGCTAGTACATGCAGAGGAACGTACGCCTCCTGCTTTCTTTTTGGTATATGCAGATGGTATTGATGTATATCGCAAATGTCTCCATGTGCTTTGTGAGAGTAAACAAATGACTTTTGCCCAAATAAGTTAAATCTGGTATTGTTATTGATCATGGGGCAAATCGTGTCCGTTCAGACCCATCTGTTTCCAGGAGCTGGCCAGGCCAGGATCTAGGAAGGGCTGAGGTTCGAGCAAGGCTGCAGCCAGGGCATGGGGCTCTTGGGGAGCGAACACCCCTACCACGGCACCATGAGGGACGCGTTGTGTGCTGAGCCTCGTCAGGTCAGTGCTTCTGGTCAACCTGAGTATTTGCCGTACGAAAGGGGTGGATAACATCTTCCCCTCATACTTGGTGCATTATTCCTGTGTCCTTCACGGAAATACCTAGTGGCATTAGTGGGAGAGTCAATTATGTTTTTAAAAACTAAGTGTTTATATCATGGTTTTGAAGGGTACGTGTTTTTTATCACTGTGATGTGGATGTTCACTAAGCCATTAGCATTTTTTAAAGTCCATGTTTTTGAAGATGCGTACTTCCCTCATGAAAAATGAATGTGTTTTGATAACATAAATGATCCCTATGCTTCAGTTCAAATTAAAATCAATTCCGATGATACAGTGAATATTTAAAAAGTCTATTGTTTGTTCGTAAAGAGCTGATGGGAATGATGAGTACACTTTTAAAAATAGCAGCGATTTCTGGAATGAAAACCAAATTCCAAGCAAAGGCAAAACAGCATAGATTGAATCAAAAACAAGAAGAAAATAATTAAAAACATGTAGGCTGACAGGAAGGCACAAATTCCGACGGTTACATCAGTTTACCGTGTGTGACGGTGCAGGCTGGGTGCCACTGAGGTGGAAAGCACGGAGGCCTCCCGGGGCCTGGCCGAGAAGCCGAGCCCGAGGCATGGCAGGCCCCGGAGCGACGAGGCCACCAGCTCCCAGGCCGTGTGGTCGGCCCTGCCACCAGCAGGTCCACAGGGCACGTCGGCATCGGTGGAGAAAAATGGGTTTGGTCAGCCTCCGGGAGAGAAGGAGGCGGGGAGGTCGTGGTGCTGGCCCTGGTGTCCAGCGGCATGGCGTGCAGAGGCACAGCCAGCCTCCTCCTTCCCAGAGCAAATTGTAACGTGGGCAGTTCTGGCTTACGGCAAGGAAACACGGTCTGGCTGGGCTGGGAAGGCGTCAGACCGAAGCGCGGCTGTCAGGGCTGTGGGATTGCCGTCCTTGGAAAGGCTCGGAGTGCGCCTGGTCCTGAGCAAGCTGGCCTAGCAGGGCCTGGGCTCAGATGAGAGCCTTCCAGAGGCCCCCTGGAACCCCAGGTGTGTCGAGTCTGTGACTTCTGGGGTCCCAGCAGCGTCCTTGGAGCCCGGCCTTTCGTACTGGCCGGCTCAGATATCTCAGGAAAAAGGGCAGGTACCTTGCAGCTACAGACTAATCTGATTTCGTACTCGAGCCCAGCTGGAACGTTTGCAAGCTCCTGCCTATTACCATTAGGAAAAATCGTCTCACAGGACCACTGGGAAAAGAGAAGAAAATAGAGGAAAAAATGGGAAAGTTGGCTGGAGCAGCAGATGTAAGTGGTGCACCTTACACACCCTGGTGTTCTGTCTCAGCTGTAACCAGCATTACTCTTTGTTGCAAACATTTCAGATAGGTGTTCGTCACTTTCCAGCAGGCAGTGAAGGAGTGGATCTTGGTACAAGCTAGCCAAAGAGTTGACTAACTTGCATGGCTAACGCATTCAGGTGGGCTTCCTGGGGTTTCCTCCACGCCTGGGCTACAGGGTAGTGCTCACAGCCAGCTGAGGTCTGGGAGGCGAAGGCACGCTGCATCCCGATCGTTTCCCTTAAGCATAAAAAGCGAGGTGGAAAATAGATCCCTACTATTACATCTAAAACTAGATTTTTATATAGAATTACCATCGAATGTAGGAATATGTAATTATTGAGAGGATCTGTCCAAATTAAAAATGCTGTCATAGCGATCTTTGTTCAGGTGGTAACTGATATCTGTGTGGAAAAATACAGAAAACTGAGGAAAATCTCATCCAGTTTAATCATTTACGTTATTTTAATTTCTTTGTGTTCTTTGCGAGAAGACTGTTTTCAAAGAAGCTTTGCAATTTAATTTGCTGACTCCCACACGCGGCACAATCCTATTGCCTCACAAATGCAGCAGGTTAATGCGTAACCTGGAGCAAGGCAGGCTGCAAGGAAAAAAATGAAACATTTTGTTTTGCTTGAAACCTAATGCTGTTATCTGAGTTGGCAGTAAAGGTATCAGAATGTGTTCCACTGTTTTTCTACTTTTGTATTAGATTTGCTTCTAGTAAGAGGATATAAATAAATTTTATATGTTGGTTCCTAGAAATTAATATCTTTTTTAAAGCCTTCTTTCTGACACCTGGGCTGCAGTCTATGTGAAAGTAACTTCTGTACCTCATGGCAACAGCATTTTTATGCTTCCTAGCCTGTAGTTTGCCCACCAACTTTTAATTCAGAGGGGACATTGTGTTTAGCTGATGGCAACTCTTCGTCTCGATTAGCATGTGTGGCAGTCGGGCCCCTGGGAGCGACTCAGTATTCTCGGTGCATCCTTCAGCGACCTAAGCCTGGAGCTGCATCACGTCCTGTTCTTTCCAGGCAGGTGATTTCTTGACTACAGGCAGTTTTCTTTCTTGTTTAAACCACAGCAACAAAGAGCATAGCAGGGATCCCATCCGAGCAAAGAAGCCTTTCTAGTGCAGCCTTGATCAGCAGGAAGCCAGAGAGCACCTGAGTCATCTCCTTTAGCCCTTTGCAGCCGCATGCCAGAGACAGTCCGAGGGTGCCCACGCACCACCGCGGCGGTTTCCAGCACCCCAGAACAAACCTTAAACCTGCTGGAAAAGGTCAGATCTGTATTTTGCTCCCGGAAGAAAGCAGAAGAGGTTAAAGACATCAGCAGTGCGAGCTTCTGTCCATCCTTTGCTGGGCCACTGCGCAGGGGATTTAACTCTCTCCTCTGTGCTGCTCGTTGCCACCCGGAGCTGGCGAGGAGATTTCTCCCTGGCTCCTGGGCATATCGACCTTTGGACTAGAAGAAAGGTTCATGAATGTACCAAGATTGTATTGAGCAGTCTGTTTTTGTCCAATGCAAAGCCACAGACTTTAATGGAAAAGTAATTATAGCATATACCTACAGAAATGAAGGCGTATTGTGCCATCTCTTCTGGAAGCCCACTGATATGCACTGAGCCTGGAACGCTCATTTTGGCAGTTGAGTTTCTTGCGTTTTTATCACTGTAATATTAATTCCAATACATCTCGGTTGCTTATTTTGGTTCGCATTTCTTTTGATTTGATTAAGGGGAAAACAGACATCATCTCTGAAGGATTTCTAAAAAAATAAAACAATTCGGATTTTCACCGGAGACTCCTGGGTAAATCTGGCGGCCGCTGCGGAACGGTGTATTTTTATCCACGAGCTCAGTCTCTGCAGGATGCTGCAGGGGGTAGACACTGTAATACAGATTTTATTGTTTCCTGGTGGAATCCCACCGAAGCTCACAAGCCCCTTTCTGTCAGCAATTCACTGTTCAGCGGTCTCCATTGTACACATTTGGAGAGATCTTTTGAAGACATTTTATTTACCAACTGTATTAAAACACCCACACAGATGTCACTATGGGTTCCTCAGCGAATGCTGTATTTAAAATGTTTAGACTGCTGTTACTTGACTGATAGGGGGCAAGTGGCTCATTTTCAGCCATTGTTTCTGCTGGCTGGATCGTCGCCGCAGCTTCTTAACAGCTTCAGGGGCAGTAAACAAGGATGGCTTTTACCGAACGGCCTTCAGAGGAGCGGCTTTAACCTGGCGGCCGGACACCAGCCGGTCCTGCTGCCGCTGCCTCGTGCTTCAGGTGAGAGTCTGCCCCTGGGTGTAACGGGCCTAGCACTGATCCGTAATGATGGACAGCTAGGAATCTATTTTAAATGGCCTTCACTGAAAGATTAAAGCATCGTTTGAAGGGGGGCTGGCCTATGGTGGGTCTCGCTGGCCTTGTGGCCCACGTCTCTAGTGCTGGAGCAGGCCCTGCGGCCGCGCTGGGCTGGGGACCAGAGCCCGAGGAGCCCTGTGGGGCCGTGGCACCATGAGGTGGCCTCAGCAGCAAGTCAGGAGCCTGAGGCCATGTATTTGTCCCACATAGCCTGTTTTGTCACACGCAGGCCAGTCAGGAGCCTGAGTCTATATATTTGTCCCACATAGCCTGTTTTATCACACGCAGGCCGAGCACCTCGGATCAGAGGCAAGCTGGTAAATTCAAATAGCTTTTGCCAAGGAAATGAAGTGCTCAGAGACAGGTATCAAACAGCAGGAAAACGCTGTAGGTATTCACCTGGAGCTCGCCTGCAGCTTTCTGTCTCTCTCTCAAAGATTTAACCGTTTCTGGCACATCTGCAGAAACGCGTTTTCGCTCCACATTGTGTGTATCCCAGTGTCACTGCTCGCTGCGTCTGTCCTTAGGCTAAGGGTTTAACCATCTGCAGCTCCTTGGACTTGAACCCTTCTTGGAGAACGGGCTGGTCCTTCTCCTGGCAGCTGGGGCAGAGACTTTCCAGCCCCCCATGTTCCTCCCAGGCATTACTGGAATTCCCTGTAGAGGTACTTGTCTGTGACAACTGCTTGTTTCCTGCGTGTTCGTCTCAACAGCATCCTTTGATTTAACTCTGCACCATCCACTGGAATAAAACAAAGAGAGATCTCCTTAATATACCTACAGAATAATGTGTCTTCCCAATTTTTCCTAACAAGCTGATGACCAGCACTCTTTCTGTTTTGCCCAGCCACTATTGGACACTGCTTAACTGTGTAGCAGTGCTTGTACGTTTAACATTAAAACTTCCAAGGACGTTTGTCCTTGGTTCTTTTTGAAGACCAGTGGACTATACAAATTAAAGTTTGCTTTCTTATTTATCTGGGGATGTCTAGGCACCAGTCTGGCTTCACAAGCCCAAATTGAGGCAGACAGAGGAGTCATATCAGCGTTGTTTTCTGCTGCTATATTTTTGTTGCAGTAACAGAGATGAAAAGTTTATGGTACCGCAGAGAAAATCCTTCATTTGTAAAATCCCATAGTGTTCTCACCTCCAGATGTACAGATGAGGCATCGAATACAACAACCAAAGCCAGAAGAAATTGGTTCACAGGTTTGTAAGATTTAATTTGATTCCCTTTTGAATTGGCTCAATGCACTGTATCCTTGCTCAAGTGAAGTTCACTCTTTCTACTTATGCGATCCGTGTATGCTCATGAAAAATAAATATAAACAGTAAAAGAGCTCTGAATTGCTCAGAATAATAATGCAATGCCATGAATACAAAAGCAGCAGGGACATTCAGGAAAGTTTAAAGATGGTGATGTACATTACTTCAATATGCAAGAGGATGCTGTGAATTACTGTTGATTTTCAATAAAGAAGGATGCATTCATGGGTTTCCAGGAAGTCACTGGATCGCCCGCCTTCACTATATGCTGATAAAGTCTTCAGTTGTTCATTTTATAACTCTCACTAGGTGCTGATTTGGAATGTATTTTGTTACTATGAGGTAAACTATTCAACAGATGTTTTCTGTCCTACATAGGTATTTGTATATTTGTGCTGTAAAGATTTAAAATAAATACATGGGAGAGGAGAGGAGGAGCCAACCCAAGCCTCTTTGTCTCAGCTGGCATCTGCTCAGCCTCCGTGGTCGCATTTACGACCCAGGAGTGGGCTGGTCGCAGGCAGGACGACTTTGGGATGGGTGCTTGTCTCGTAAAAAGTGCTTTGAAAAAATTGTTCCTACTAGTTCGTAATTTGTGTTTGCGAAGTGGTATGGCATTGGGTCTCATGCCGTGTTGCAGTGCAGACAGGAACTCCGGCTGTGCTTTGAGTTACTGCAGCTGGGTTGCTCCTCCAGCAAGTCACCCATCCAAACGGAGCTCAGGTCTGCTCCTGGCTGTGGGACTTGTCAGGGAGAGGAAAACACAAACATCCTCCATTTACAAAAGCATTTTTTGCATTTTTGACTATAGCAGTTCTGATCTCTGATCTGTGGTCGGGCCTAAAGAGGTTGGCCACATTCAGGAAAGAACCGAAGAATGGCTTTGTGCCATATCAGCTTGAAGAGCACTTCTTTTGGTGACAGTAGGTCCCATAAAAATGTGGGGGAAAGCCCTTAAAGTCTGTGATTTTTCCATCTTTTGTTTTTCATCTGTCTTAACTATTGTCAGCGTCTTCCCTGATGAACTTTTATGTCGTACTTACCTGTAGTTATTGCCAGAAGTTCTTGTTGTATCTCTCCATAGTCATTCAGTGGGTTTTATATGCACCCCACATTAGGACAGTGAATTTTTATTCAGGTAAACCTTACCTGAAACCTCACCTTACATCGACTCACATCCTTGTGCAGTTCCAGATGTACTGTCTTTTAAATTTATGCTTGCATCTATCATGTAAAGCTTATTCTAAGCATGAAAGTGTTGTTTAATTCTTATTTTATGCCACACCTTGCAGTGCACTTTAAATTATTAGTTTACATACTACTTTGCTGCAATGAAAAAGACCTCTACTACATTATAAAGAGTAAATTCTCATTTTGGAGTTATGTATTTGCTGCTGCTGTCATTTTGATTCTTTCCTAGTGTGTGATTTTCATTTTTTTTTTATTACTCATGTTTGAAATAATGAATATCAGTTCCAGTAAATTTTCGCAAATGAAAAAAAGGTTACAATTTGTTATTGCATTTGGTTGACTAAAGACTTTTTCTGAAAAGACTCAGACTAGCTGTAAATATTGTTGGAGCGTGGCTGTATCGGCGGAGGCAGGGGGTGGCTGGTGGAGCGCGGTGCTGCACGGCAGCGGGCTGCTCCTGGTCCTTCCTGGTCACGGCCTCCACGCCGGCGTGGTGGGGCCAAGCTCGATGGGATTCATGCCATGAGCTTTCCTGCAAGGGGACGCCAGATCGGAGAAGCCTAATTTGTGGGTTCAAGCTGAGTTGGGGTGGGAGCTGGGTATGATGGTAAATAAGGCTGTGGTAGTCCTGGATGGATGCAGAAACCAAAAGTTGGGCAAATGAATACCCTTACTGGTGAAAGAGAAATTGCACATTGGCAGGTTTGAATGGATTTCCTTGGAGTTGATTCTTCTGAATTTGCATGCTTTTTTTTGATCTGTCCATAGTTATTTTTTCAATATTCATATTACGTTTCAGTACTAAAGCGCTACACTTTGGCAGCATTTTATGTGTGCCTAATTTTTAGCTTTGTGAAGTTCATAATGAAACCATAATGAACTTCATAATGAGCTACCGGGACAATGAGGGAAATGGGGTTTTAAAGCGATTAGCGTGTACTGCATGAAAGGATCTATTTCATGTGCGTGGGGGCGAAGTTGGGCTTGTTGAGCGCAAGTTTCAGAAGATGACTGGTAGAGTTGTGTGTTTGTTGTTCTTGGATACTTGCGAATTTCTCGTGCTGCATCAAGGAACTGCAGTGGCAGAGCTAATCCGTCACTCAGAAACCACGGTTGGTTCCTGATGTTCTGTTACCTAGAAGGGAGTGCTTCAGCAGACGCGGTGTTGTTTTAACTGTTGGTAAACGAACTTTTAAGTGGTGGCCAATTCTGTGCTTCGTTGAAAATGAAAGTATTTGGCCGTGTGTTCAAAGCCTTTCTGAGCTGGAGCAGGCAGTGCCCAGCTCGGCGTTGGCAGGAGGCAGAGCTCTTCCCCTGGAGGCCATCAGGTCCCTCAGGGGTGCCGAGAGCAATTCTGGCTCTCCTCGGGGCTCGAGGTAACACACTCGCTTTTCAGAAAGGTTTTCGTAATAAAAGTGGCTGGTGAGCAGTGGGTTTGACAATTTCTCCCAACAAACACAAGTGAGTTTAACAGGAGTTAATTTAACAGTGCTTTCTTAATTATCCACCTATACTCTAAATGAACTTTGGATTTTTATTAACAAGTATTATCATAGCTCCTATGTGCCCTCCTCTTGCTGACTGCTGTGTTGGAGAAATGTAGCCAGTTATGTTAAATATTTGTTAGCAAAATATGAGTTTATCTCCGTGGCTGCCTTCAGTCAGATCTCCCAGCTGTTGCTGATACATCAGCCTCTCGTTTTGTAGTCTTTCCAGGACAGATTTCCAGATATTCTAAAGAGGTCTTCTTGAAGTCAAAGGCATTGAGATGCACCAGCTTCCCTCTGGTAAAGAAAGAGTTAAAACCTGGTGCAACATGAGAGGAATCTGACTGAAAGCACAATAAATTACTCTTTTCAGTTTTGAAAGCAGAGAGCATGGGGAGGAGAAACTTCGTAATGAAAAAGTTGGAATAAAATACATATTAAGCCTTTTTTTTACACAAGCTGAATTATTCATGCGATGCTGAAATTCCACGGAGGGGCTGCTGTGAGATTAACAGCCCCTCAGCCTCCTTAGTGCCACTCGAAGCCCCCTCCCTGGAATTACTGTCATGTACAATTAGACAAACATGAATCTATATGCAACTGTTTTCTTTAGCAGAGATGGCATTTAACTGGTTTCTGATTCCGTTAACGAGGTACAACTCTCAGCTAATCTCAGACATAACAGCTTTCGGTCGCTCCTCAGGTAAAAATAATACATGGTCACTGGTCTAGGAGCCGTTCTGTCCAGTGTTCATGTCTAAACAGACCCATGCAGAAGACTAATGTACTCCAGATGTGCTTCTCCCGCAGTGGACTTGGAGAAAAGTCAGGCAGTGTCCAAGTTTCCATTCTCCAGATGTCAAGAACAAATGCACCTTACAAATGACACCGCTCTCCCCTGCGAAGGCTGGTTCTGAGTTGTGAAGCCTCGCAGGTTCTCAGGCATTCACCTCTGAGGTTGTGGCGGAGCTCTGGACTGACCACAGGCCAAGATCCGCGGTGACTTTGCAACCCGATGTGAGAACACAAGCAAGTGCAGTTGCTTCATCTTCTTGACACGGGCTGGCCTTGTTTCTGGTGCTCCAAAGGAGAGACGGGCCTGTGGCCCACGTTGCCCTCCACTACATTTATCATTTATGCATGCTGGTGATAAAATGTGTTCCCTTCTGCGTAACGCTGCCCTCTGTTGCAGACCAGAATCTGGTCTGCCCTGGAGATTGGAGGAGTAATAAAAACATGAAGAAACTCAGCTTCCCATCATTCAAAAACAAAATAGTTTCCACACCGGCTGCCTCCCGGTATATGTATTTTCTGTGACAACTGAGGCAATTTTCTGTCTCAGCAGGCAGGTTGGCTCTGCAGCACGTAGGGCTGTACACAGCCATTGTCTAGGAGGAGCTGAAAGGCAGAGGCACGGTGTTAGGATCCAGCGCAGCTCCGAGTAAGCGGATCTGTTCTCTCTGAACAGTAGGGGTTGAGCTGAACTTCTAATGAAGCATTTCTTAGGCAGACAGAGGAGTGTCATTTATCAGCTGTGAATTGCCTCATTTAGGCGACTAGATCCATCTCTGAATTTTCTGCCGCTGTGTCAGTCTCGCTTTCAGAATAGAGAGAGAATTTAATATCTAACCTGCTCTTTTGGGAAAAGTAGCAACACATTGCATCTGCAGCAATATTTCCTATTTTGGCTGGCTGGCCCTTCTGCGGTCTCCTTGCCTGATGGAACCGCCGGGGCTGGGGCAGGGGTGTGTGCGCACAGCGCCCAACCAGCCGCGCTTTGACATTTGAAAAGGTCATCACTTCTGCCTTAACTAGCTCTTCTTCCTTCGTAACGAGGCAGCGGTGCGATCCCTTGCTTGCAGGAGGACTGGGACGTGAGCAGAGGACGTTTCACGAATGCCTGTTGGTAATGGTTGCAGGCTGTGCTACGTCGGGTAGCTTTGCGGCAGTTTAGGGTTATGCAGTTGCTGTCGATTGTGCAAACATTGATAACGCTTCCCTGGCAGTACGCTATTCTTCAGTTGCTGTATGAATAATAAAGAGAAGTGCCAAAAATACGGAAGATGTTAGGTTGCCCTTTCTAGCTTTCCTATGAAGGAAGGCACAAAGCCCATCTGAATGAAGGAGGCAGAAGACGTTTCTTCTTAAATCAACTTAAACACGAAGTAGTGCGTACTGTGCAGGGAGCTACTTTCTCCCACAAGGGAGAAAACCTTGCTCAGCCTGGCTCTATTAATATACCTGTAATGTCAGTGTATCTCTAAATCCTGGTCTTTAATAGGAAGAGCTTTTGTAGAGGTAAGAGCAGATGGCCTCCCAGCTCTCCACCAGAAGGACAGCTTTCTTTCAAGGCTATTTGTGTTTCCTCGTGCACTATGATAGATTTAATCATCTCAAGCAGCTTCTGACTATTGCAGAAGCAGTAGGCTCTAGAACTTTTCCAAGCAGACTAAAACAGGATCCTCACACATTAGCTTCTTGTCTTATTTTCCCCGTGACGACGGTTCCTGCCCAAAAGCCTGTTTTCGTATTGTCCCAAGTACAGGACAGCTCTCCTGTAGTGGAGCTAATTTCTGGTTAATAGAAATATCACGTTTGCTGCTGGGTATGGCAATACGTTGGGGCCATCTGTGAAAACAAGCAGATACCTTCCACATCCAAACCCTACTCAACGGCGAGCCCAGGCGAGCTCTTCCATGATCCCCCGAAGCAAGGAGCCCCGCATGGGGAGCATCGAGGCGCTTTCGGCAGCAAGCAGCCTCTGGAAGGTCCTGCCGTGGTGCCGGCCAGACACCAGTAAAGGAAGTTCACAACCCTCACGCTTCCCGGGTAGCTGAGTTTGCCAGACTTCCAGTGGGCAAGCGGGAAGAAAATTCCCTTCCCCGTGATTTACCTCTGTTTGCTCAACTGATTCAGCTCAGAAGTGTCATGACACTGCCTTTTATTGAAAATCGCTCTATTTATGGTGGAAAAAACCCTGCGGTGTAATGTTTAATCAAAAAGACATGATGGTCGGAGAATAAATCCTTCTCATTCTAAAACATTTATATAAGGAAAGGGAAAATCTATCAGCAGCAAGTGAGAGAATCTCCAGAGAATGGCAAAGAAAAGCCAAGCGCTGTGAGCCGTTCTCGCTGCCGGGCTCAGTTGTGCTGTGTGGAACATGAGGTTAAACTTTTCTGAATCTCTTTTATTATTATTATCCATTAGCCCAGTAGCAGAATTCAACAGGAATAATGTTTTGGTGCATTATAATCTGCTCAGTGCTTAGCAAATGTACTTTATAATTCCTAAAATTCTTAAAATCAACAGTAGAATGATAGAATGCTATAAAATCACAGATTTATAGAATAATCTTTTACAACTTCTTTTTAGAAAAAAATACTAACTTCAGAGTATAATTTAGTAAATAATTGTTTTCATTGTATCTTTTCAGATCATTTTTTTTGTAGCATTCAACTGCATCTTTTAAATTGAAATTGTATAGAGCTTTTCCATAGGAAAAACATCAAGGAATCATAAGCAGAACAGAATTATCCAATGTGTTTAAACTGAACTGTCCAGTTCCTTTTAATGAAGCTCCTCAGACCATGTTTATAATTTGGCCAGAAGTAGATGCTACCGGTGCTGGTTCTGATTTTGTGACAGTGTTTTGTGCGAGAGCCTGGGTAAAGTACTGACAGCAAAAGTGCAGGTCGCTGGTGCTTATAGTGCTTCAGTCTTTGTGGCCAAATGCTGTTTTCACAAGCACTGACAGCAGTGCGTCAAGGTTTTGAAGTCTCCTAAATGAATAAATGTTACTTATTTATTGCTTCATTTTTGTTTGTCACTTAGAGGTTTGCTTTTAATCCTGGTGCACGGCATAGCTAAATCAAAGTCTCCCAAATTCTGTTAAATGGGCAAGTAGTAATATTTCTTGGTGTAGTTCAATGGATTTACTGTTTTGGTTGATGTGAAGACTTACTACTCCCGTAACTGAGATGTGTGTTTTCATGGTGTTCTATTGCTAATAAAATAGTTGTGATTTAACATCTTGCTGGCTTAAAATAGCTAGACCTTGGGCCTAATTACAGAGTTTTCTTTTGCTTAAGATTCTGTGCAATGAAGGTTGAAAGGGTTTGTTTCCAAGGAAACAAATGCAGTGCACTTTCGTTGCATAAAATGTTTCCTGTAAGAAAATTCCATAACCAGGCTCCTGGGAGATAAAAGTGTCGTAAGGTAACTGCGGCGTGTTCGGAGCCTTTCTCTAAAAACATCTGGGTTTGTGTTTTCCTGAGCCTGCCGGTGCATTTCTCAAGTCTCTGTTTGGGTGCATTAAGAAGTGGCCCAGTGTCAGAATACTAATTCCGGCGTCGCAGAACTTGTCAGCCTGCTTCAGCAGCATTTCTTCTGTTCACCTGTCTAAGTGCTCTTAAAAAATATGCAGTGTCATGGAAGCACACTTTATTGTAAAATAACAAGCCTACGGTTTTATATTACAGCTCTACTTTTACATGTTGCTTTTAGTTTGCATGTTAGATAAGGAGACTCTACGTATTTTGGGTAGAGACATTTTTGCATTGTCATGTGTCTCAGTCTACTCTCAGTCTACAAAAGTCTGCGGTGCGCACGCGCTCTGTGCCTCGGGCTGAAGAGTGCAGAGGAGAGTGGCTTCCAGGCGCCTTGTCATTTTCTCTGGAATTTTCTTTTTTTTTTTTCAGGGAAATGGGAGCAGTGGTTAAAAATCGTAGCAATGGGCAAACAAATTGGAAAGATTCCAGATGCCAACGTTCAAAAATTGCCTTTTTTTTTTCCCCTAAAGTGGGAAACAGATAGGAAGAGTGTGCCTTCTGCCTGTGCCCGCGACATTTGGAGGGTGGCGAATGTGCGAGGCAGTGATCACCATTTAAATGTACACGCTCACGAAGCAGGGCTGTGACGTGCACTATTCTGAGCTGCATGAGTAAGTCTCTCGAAGGACTGAAACCCCTTCATGAAATCTGTTCTGGGAATAGTATTTTGTAGCGTATCCCATAGGTCATCCAGAGAGCCAGGCAGGAGCAGCCCATAGAAAAGTCTCGGAGGCCGGCGGGTCCGGTGCGACCCGGGGGCTCCTCTGCCAGGAGGGGCAGGATTTGTGCAGCCCCGGGATCGAAGCACCTCGTTTTAGCCCTGTTGTCTGCTGAAATGATGCACACGGTTCTGCATACAGCATTGAATTGTACAGACAAGCTGGATTAATCAGCTTTGTCTATTTGAAACTAATAAGTATGCGTTAAATTATGTGCAATACCTTTTCTCTTTCAAAATGCTGCTCTAACGCCGAACTTCAGTGAAACAGATGTGTGCTTTCTGCGGGGCATTGGTTGGCAGAGCTTGCTCTCCTGAAAAGCGACATCCCCGGCTTGCTGCAAAGTCTTTGCTGGCAGGGCTCAGCAATCCGAGAGTGATGCTTTGGGATTTTTAAAGCTGGAGCCTCGTCTGCTGGGAGACGCGGCGCCTTCAGCGACGGCAGGAGAGGCGTGTAGGTTCTGTAGCGCGCCAGCATCGCCCAGGGCTGCACGAGCGCTGGGAATTAGATGCTTTCCCACTGCTGCTAATGATGACAGGAGAAGTTTTGTTATCTGGGCGAATGCTCCTTGTGCTGCTATGTTACATAAACTTGTTGGGCGCACGTCAAAATGGCAGATTGGTGAAAGTGCTCACATGGAGACTGCTCTGGGGGCTCTGTCTTTGAAAGTGCCCTGCCTGGAAGAAAAAGGAGATACCCCTCAAATTCTGCCTGTGTATCCCTCTTCTCTAATTAGGGTCAACTCGGACGATAAACTCAGAAAATAAAAATGACGTTGACTGTAAGAAATCCTTTCCCTCTGTGGCTCTTCAGGTCCATCCTTTCGGTTTTTGCACAGCTGGTTTCCCACCGCCCCATCCCCCTGGTGTAGGGGTGGTTCTCCTGCGCTTTGGTTTTGCACCTCTAGGGATGGTGCCGGTAACCTCCCTTCAGCGACTGCCGTGGCCTTGCAGCCCGCTGATGCGCATCCCGTGATGTGGGCTATGTTCACAACCGCAAGGGCTGTCTGGGAAGCGCTTTCCCTGGGCTGCACTGTCCTGCAGGTGCGCATGCTCACCAGGTGCAATTCTTCTCTGGCGATCGATTTTTTTTTTCTTGAGAATTGCGTGCCACCCCAGACCTCACCCGCCACGGACCTGGCTCAGAGCAAGCTCAGGGCAAATCGTTGCTCTGTGTTCCGTGTGTATTTCATGGTGTGCTGGTGTAATGATGGCACGTTCATTGAGTTTGCCAATTGTTTAAGAAGTATTATTGTTCTGATTTTGCACAAAGTCTGCTGGCTTAAATGAATTAAGTAGAGATGCATATTATTCTAATGCTGGAAGTTAAAATGAGAGTCATTTCAATATGAAAAAACAGCTATTGTCAATATAAGTTAATTCGTTGTTAAAGAGACTTATCATTGAAAGGGAACTTTCAATATGCCAAGGAAATAATGCATTAAACAAAATCATAACATTGATAACTTTTGCGGTGTTGTTTTAGCTTCTGAAAACTGATTCAGGAGGGGTCAGAGGAACTGAAGATTCCCTACTGTTTGGGGTTCCAAATATTGTACTGTCTTCCTTGGAGTGACAATCCAAATATCAGGGATTGTAACGTATGTTAAAGGTGTACAAAGAGCCTTGTTCTGGGACCTGTAGGTGCGAGCCTTCTCTACATCCCAGTCCTACAGGGCCTCGCGCCGTCCCTGCGCGCCGTGGAGCAGCTGTGGCCTCGCTGCTGGTTTTGCTGGGCTGGCATCAGCCTGCCCCGAGCGTGTGGCGGCTGGATCGTGTCTGCTCAAGCAGAGGCTGAGGGGTAAATGTGCAGGGACGGGCGATGCTGAGGAGCCTCTGTTCGGGGGAATCACTCGGTAGCCTCAGGAGTTAGGTGAGAGCTGGAGGTGAGGCCGTGGCCATGGCTCATGGCAGATGCGAAATACCTGGTTGCAACTGAGGAAGCACGGAGAACGTACTTAAAATTTCCTGTCTGCGTTGGGGCTTTTTTCTTGTCACGAAATCGGATGGAATAGAAAATATTTTAAAATATTTTCATGCAGAAGGATTTGTACTGAAAGGAAATTGAGAGCATGATGGGAGTTTGCATTATGGAAGAGAGCAGAAAGGAGCAATCTGAGTACCTGAGGAAACTGCTGCTTTGCCTCGTCTCCTGTCAGGAAATAGCTCCTTAAGTACTGCACTCCCAAATTGTCATCTGCTTGTTTTAACGCAAACTGCCATAATGTAAAAATATCCCTTCTGCACTCAAGTAGATATGAAAGCTAATGCTCTTGAACACTGCAGCTTAAAGGGTTGAAGACAAAAAAAAGACGAAAATAAAGTGTTGAGGGTAATAAGTCATAATATTATGACCTGTGTTGAAGAGGCGATGATTCTTTTCACGCACACACCCGTGCTGTAGGTGAGGCGTGCGAAGCCGGCAGAGCTGCGTGCCGCCGCAGCACGGCACGACCCGAGCGAGGTGAGCGCCGCGCACTGCGGGTACCAGGCCGACCCGCGGCCGGGCTGGAGGCCGTAGGCACATCCAGAGGGCCGGCCCTCTTCACAGATACCCAAACATCAGTCCGGCTGCACGTATTTGATTTCACAAGCGCTCAGGCCACAGCAGGCCCCAGAGCTGTGTCCGATGTGCTCGCCCAGAAGAAGCCCAGCGCGGTGTGGGGCTCCAGGCCCACCGCTCGGTTTGTCTCCCTGGCCTGCAGAAGTGGTCAGGAGGGCAGAGGAGGCTCTGGGGGGTCAACATGTGGTTCTCCAGGTGGTTCCACTGATGGAGAAGCTTGGGAAGCCTCCTGATGTTCGACACGTTGCTGCTTAAGCATCCTGCGATTCCTCACCTCTGATTGCCAGTCTGTTACAGGTGGCGATATCCCGAGATACAAACACTTACAGCACCTTCCCTCTGTTACTTCACCAAATTCCATCCCGAAAGCAACCAGCAGCGAGTGTTTCTTTACCAACCGAGGTAATGCAGCAGCCGCATCTCAAAAGAACCGGAGCATCGAGAGCTAATAAATTTCGTGTTAGGCATAAAGCTCATTTTGAAAAGTTTGTGGTAGTTTCTGCTTCAATCAGATAAATGATTATTGGTTTTGGTTTAGTCACTTCGCGTGCTGCTGTGGGAACTCACGTCCCCTGCAGCATCTCTGCCACAAATTGGTTTGAGAAAGCTTTAAGAGTTTGGAAGTCGCCAAAATGGAATATAAAATTAAAGCCCCCTAAAGGTATAATAAAATTGTAGATCAAAATGTAAGCCGGTTGGAAACCTGTCCAGCACATGTACTTCTGCTCTGCACAGTGCGGGTGTAGCGTTAAGGTTTTGGCGTGCTGTTACCAAAAATGCGCACCCTGAAATGCCGTCCTGTGGTCTGCTGGCGAGAGGTGGATGGGACCGGTCCCGGGGGGGCCGTGGGACGGGTCAGCACCGGGACCTGCAGAAGGTCATGCCGTGGCATTGCATCTAGAAATGCGCTGCTGGCGTCAGCTCGTTGCGGTATTTTCTGTTGGAAACTTCTCAGAAAGGCTCGCCGCGAAGTTGCGGGGTGGATTGAGAATCACTGAGCTGATTTTCCATCTTTTCTTTTTTTTTTTTTTCCCTTTGGTCTCATCTGCTTCTTGTACACACGCTTTTTGCCTGTCTCCTGCTAGCTGACAGCAGCCTGCGGAATGAGCGGCGGCGCGCCTGCTCTGGCCGAGTCCGCCCGCGGTTCCTGTTTGGTTTCTGCCTTCCTGCCTCTGCCTCCTGCTTCGGCTGAACGCCGCTGTGGCGGCGAGGCAGGACGAGCCATCCCTCTCCTTGATGAATTGGGGAGCGCTGGTTTCCACGTGAAACCATCCCAAATGTGCGCAACGGCGCGACAGAAGCCGAGCCCGCCCGAGTCTCGGTTTCCCTTTGAAGGGGGCTGTACTTTGTTCCCTCCCGTACCTGCTCCCAGCCGGAGCATAAAGCACGCTGCCTGCTTCAATGCCGGAGCAGTCACCTGCTCAGCTCAAAGGCATCGCACGCATTTTTTACGTAAATGCTGCTTTTTTGGGCTGCGGCAGAACGTAAGAGCCAGGTCGCGCATTTGGTGCACCTGGGAGGCTCTCTGCAGCACAGGTGCGTGGTTTCCTTTGAAACACCTCCTCTTCCACATTTAAGTTGCTTAGCTTGAATTTTACCCATTTGAAAACGGGGTTTTATCTATGGGAAGAGTGGAGGGAAGGTGCTCGCGAGACAGCTGGAGGAGAAGTGTCTGCTTTGAAAAGACGGGCTGCTCCTGGGGAGGCTTTATGTTTGCGTCTGTCTGGGGTCTGCTCGTAGCACCGCTGCAGAGAGCAGGGTGACTGCCACTGACACCACCGCTGGAGGCCCTGCCGTGCCGGTGCTGGCTCCCTCCTGTATTTATTCTGAGCCCCTCAGAGCCCCTATTTATTTCAGAAAGTGAGTGTGAGGCAGGGCCCAGGGTGGGCACGCATCCTCCGGGCTCCGGCTGCCCTCATGCCCGAGCAGCCCCAGGCAGCGTGGCCCTGGGCAAGGCAAGGGCTGGTGGCAGGAGATTCCTGCGAGCAGGTCCCTAATGAATGCTCACCCGTGACTGTGCTCACTACCTGCTGCAGTCCTGCGCTCGGTTTGTCTCAGGGATGTATTCCTGTGGGGTTTTGGCACGCCCCTTCCGCAGAACAGCCTGCATGAGGTCCAGCTCGGTTTTGGAGCAGGCAATTTCCTGGCATGCTGAGTTACTGGCAGGTGTCGAGTCAGCTTACGGCAGTAATAGCTCATTATTTGGTGATCAGAATTTAAGAATTAAAGAAAAAAATATTATCTTAAACTTATGTTTGATGAGTTAATCGTTTTAAGTGGATATATGCTTTATGATTGCGTTTCTTAAATATTTTCTAGTATTACACGGAAGATGCTGGTATTTGAGATAAGGGTTGGTAAGGCAATGCACTCCTTGGGCAGCCTACTTTAGAGAAAAAAGGGAATTTGAATTGCAGATCAGGATGTCATCAGTATGAATCAGTGTGGCCAGAAAGAAAGAATGAATGAAAACCTTCTGCATGGCCGAGTGGTTTGTTTGGTGCCCAGGCAATCACATCCCTTCCAAATCAATAGATAGCTTTGTACTCTGCAAATCAGCCTCTGGTAGTTGCGTGTGCTGGAAAAAACGACGACGCAAACATTTGCAAAAGGGTCAGTGCTGCTCTGCAAAACAGCTAATAAAATACCAGGGAGCAGCAGGAGATGGGGAGTTTGCTTCTGACAGGTCGGAACGATTTTCATGCTTTCAGATTATAAGCTAGGATGTTTGGATATTATCCTGATCCACTATTAACACCTAGGAGGAAGACAAAATATTCATCTCAGTGTTTTAATATCTTATTTATTTGGAGCGAAAACCCCAATATACTTCAGAATTTGTATAAGGCTTTTAATCTGGAAAGAGATACCATGAAATGCGAACATTTTGATAAAGGTACTGTGCTTCTGTTTCGTCTCAAAATATCAAAAATATCAGGCAGATTTTTTCAGGCTACCGTATCTGTACCTTCTGGGGACAGAGAACATTCCTGAGCCTTTGCAGCAATCTGTTGTTGATCGAGGGGAAAAAAAGGTTAAAAAGTGCTGGAGGACCTGGAGTGTTTTAAGGCAGCATGATAGCGTTCCGGTTGCACAATAGCTGCATTATGTAACTTGCCTGAAAGACAGGAGAAATGTTATCTGCTGCTTTCCTATCAAGGGGTTGTAAGAATCCCTGCAGTTGTTCACAGAACGCACTCAAGGTGTTTCCCTCGAGCACGGGCGTTGGGGTGGCCGGGGTGAACCCATGGGGCCGGGGTTCGTCTCCAGTAGGGCCTGCAGAGCCCTCTAATTAATAGACATTAAATATGCAGCTGTGGCACCCAGTGGGTAAGGATCAAAATGAGCTATCTGATGATTTTTAAAGCGTGTGGGGTAGGGTTGGTGTGGGAGTAGGAGGCAGGGCACTCGTGGCGAGACCCAGAGGTAAGGGAAAAGTGGCTCCTGAGCGTAGCCCTGGAATTACATTCTTGCATGTCGTGTTGGTTTTTCATTTGGGTCTCTAATGGGGGATAATTATTCAACTGTCTGAGTAGCTATAGGAGAAAAAATAACAGGAGAAAGACATGGTCCTTCCCACCCAGCCACCGTTTCATTACTGCCGTGTTCCCTGCAATTATCCACATCAAGTTCAGGATGCTCGAGGGAAAGAGAGGGTTGGAAACGTGAAGTGAGATACTGTAGAAATGGGAGCAGGGACAGAAAATGCAGAATCTCAGTAGATTCTGAGTAGATAGAAGAGAAGTAATAGCACACGGAAACTTCTGCTACCAAGTGACCAGTGAATTCGTTTGGTCTTTTTCAACAAAACCAATGAGAATCACACTGAAGGCCATTTTTTGATATTTCAATGTGCCAGGCTGAGCGCTAAGGAAAAGCAAAAAAGGGCAGGATCACCTAGGGCAACAGGAGCATGTTGCCTCGGAATTTCCTTGTCCCTCATGAAATCGTGAACATTTTCAGCTTGTTTGGTGCAAATGGGATGGGAAGCCTGCGGAGGGGCGTGGGGGTGATTGTGAGGGTGGCAGTTTGTTAGCCCCCAAAGCCCCACAGCGTTGACATCTGCACTGAGATGGCCACAGGCTTGGGTTAAGCTCGTTAAGTGAGCTGAGTTTCTCTTATTTAATGGTAAATTAGGTTTCAGCCTGCCCCACGGGTGTTGCTGTTTAATTTAACTTCCGCATGCAGTGCTTTTCAGCGTATGAGGTATATCAGTGGTTTTGTGATGTATAAAGCCTACGTGTTTACAATACGGCTGTGGTGCTGGGTTTTGTTTCTCCAAAGAAATGGAGGGCAGGATGGAGTCCTGGTCGAGAAACGTCCGCATTGTGAAGAAATGCCTAAAATATTTCCTGATTGGAGTGTGCAACTCTGTCCAAAACAACGTGCGTTCCGCTTTTAACATAACATGACTTTTGAAGATGGAAATTCCCTTTTTGGAGCCCATAACTGCAGGACTGACATCTCTGCTGGCTGCGTGGCCATTTGTCCAAGGCCTGCTGTGCAAGCGCAGTCTGCTGCCGGGGCTGCAGGTTTGGGTATGGCTCCGTATCTCTGTATTGCTCTCCATCCGTATATGTTTGTGGGCTTTTTTTCATATATGAGATGCATAAATCCAGTCTGCACAGAGTTGAAGGCAAAATAATTCACCATTTCATGTCAAAGTGGCCCATTTCAAAACAGACAAACGTAGAGATGCAGCAAACCAACTGGGAAGGTCCAAACTATTTATGTGCTGGTTAACCCTACTCCATCTTAATAGGTACGATTCCTTTTTTGGTGTATTTTAATCACACCTACATTTTTTGCAAAGTGTTTTCAGCGTCGGCCAGCACAGTAGGACATGGATGAATGTTTCCGCTTGGGTGCTGGCTGCGGCCTGGTGCTGGCTGATGGCCGGTGGCACGGTCAAGGAGTTTCGCCCTCGGCATCGCGTGTGGCTCTGGTGGATGGTAAAGCACGTTCACGCCTTGTGGAGGCTCTGGGCAGGGTGGCCGCTTGCCTTTGTTGCATCTGGTTGCAGCTGATCCTAAAAGCCCTTCCCTTTGCATGTTGAAGGGAAATGTCTTGAGACTTCCCTGGGGGAAAATACCCGGCGAATGGAAAATGCGCCCGTCCATACTGCGTGTTTCTGAATGGCCGAGCCCCTGGCTGCCCGTGCAGAAAGCCGGGCAGCGCATCTCAGCCCGTCACGGGAGCTGTCACCTCCCGCCTGGCAGCGGCGCGGGGTGGGCAGGTTCGCTTCCAGCATTCCCGAGCCACCCAAGGGCGGCTGCTGCCGCCGGCGGTTTCAGTTCCCCGTCCTTAATCAGCCCTCCCCTGTCACCACACGGGCCCCTCGGCGGTGCGGGGCAGGGACCGTGCCCAGTGCCCTGCGCACCGGGGCTGTCCCCGGCAGCGTCCCCGGGGCGGTGGCAGGGGCTCCGTGCGCCACCCGGCTCCGTGCACCGCGAGCTGTGCAGGGCTGGATGGTTAGCAGCAGGGCTTCAATGTACATCCTGTAAAATTCCACTTTATGCAGAGACGTACAAATCTGCTCTTGCTCAGAGCCTCTGGATGAGATTGCGGCTGTGGACGTACCTGCTCGGAGGATTTTCCTAGCGCCAGAGCACCTCTCTGACCACAAGGAGGGGGCTGGAAAGGCAGCTAGCGGCCCCGCTCGTAAACACCGACACGTCCCCGGGTGACAGGAACGAAGCAGAGCGCGCCGGTGTTTATGCAGGATGGCCGGCACAGCCCCTTGCAGAGCGCCTGAAGCCTTCCGAAAGCTTCCTCGTTTCTCGCAGTTCGATGTCACTGCTAATCCAGGCCTTTTGTCATAGAGCCCTGCTCCCTCCCGGCTCATCATCGGGGCTGCTCCCGGTGTCACCGGGACGTGCTGCGGTGACAGAGGTGCCCTCTCCTCCTGCCCCACGGTGCCACCAGCACCGCTGCGGGTGCACGGGACGCGGGAGCCTCGGGAAACTCGGGTTCATCGGCGACGGCGGCGGCTGAATGAACGATGAGCGTGACCTGGGAAGGATAAACAGGAACACGGGGATGCTTCTTGAGTTTGGAAAATGCACGCTTTTCTTTTTTTTCTCCTGTGTCAGTGTCATTGGAAGGGATTATACAAATGAGAGCAGGAAACTACAGTCAGGGTTTTGCCAGAAATAGATTTTTTTATTTTTTTTTTCTGATGTAGATGAAGAAATATGGGAGTCTGTAGAGGCTGCTCCACGGCACCCTCACGTTTTGATTGCCAAGTCATTTGCATTCGTATATAAAGTGACATCCACCCTGAAATGGGAGTTGACATGTAATCAGAAAGAACAAAAACTCCTGCAAGTAGCTGTATGCCACTGATAAAACTTAGGCAAGACAGAAGTTGGGAGTAAGCGTGAAATGTACTGAGTGTTTTCAGGCGACTAGAAGAGAAATACTGTCTTGGAAGATGTTAAATATTAATATTACACGTAGTCGCCGTCATTCGTGGATTTGGTAAGTTGTAACTTGGTACTTGTTTTTGTCCGGATCGGTGCGATTCTGGTGGGCAAAAGAGCTTGGAAGTGTGCAGCTTTACATCTGCAAAAAGCGGAGAGGTGTTGGTGGGGACGTACGTGTTCCCCGAGTCCTGACATTTCCCTGGTGCTTGCTGAGTGTTTCCTTTTGCTCTCTCAGGCCTGACCAGATCTCGATCTGGGACCGCTGGCACCCTCACGCCTGGGAACTGGGGGGCACGAAAAGGACGGGAAGTGTTGTATTGTGCTTAATTATTTCTGTTGCAATCTGTCCTTGTCGTGCGTACTTCTGAGTCACTTTCCAAGATCTTCATATGTGAGGGCCGTTTTTCAGTTATTTCCTTTGCAAGGCTTACTTCAAAACTGAAAGAGGGAGGTTTTTGCCTAAAAAATCTGCGTGAGAAAATACATTTTCTTTTAAAAAAAGTAAATGAGTCCCTGAAACGCGTTTTCTCTTGCACGCTTTGGTGGCGTTACCTCTGTAACTTTTCCGATCTGCCGGCAGTGGAAGTGGCACCGCAGTGCCCGGAGGTGGCTGCGGCTCTGCCTCTGCCCTGGGCTGGCGGCCGTGGGCCGGGGGAGACGCTGGAGGGGCTCAGGGCTGGGCCCGCGGCGCGTGGTGCTGTCCTCGTGAAGTGTTCTGCCCCTGGACGGGGCTGGTTTCACCGGTGGGGCTCTGCTCTTGGGGTCACGGTAGGAAGTTATCGGATAGAGTGGTGTAAGTGTGCCTGTAGTTGCAGATAATCTGTGTGCTCTATATGGAACTATATATACCCTGTCAGCATATAGACTACCTAGAGAGTTCAATATTCTGTAGGTTCACGGATTATATTTGCTAATCTCGCACATACAAACGTGTATTCTGTTCTTACATAGAACGAATTCTCTGCGTTAGTACTGCCCGTACAACGCATTCCGCTGCGGCCCCTCCGCGCTAGGCTCTCTGATGAGGCTGTAGCTCAGTGCGTGTACAGGGTAATGCAAACTCCGAGGTCCTGGACGGCGCCTTACAGACGTGCAGGTGCTCTCCCGTTCCAGCACCACACCGGTAGTCGTGGGCAGCAGCGGGTGGCGCTTCAGGGACCGGAGACCGAAGAGGTAAATATTTAGAGAAGAGGAAAAAAGCGTTATAGATGCATTATTAAAATGCATTATCTTTGTACGTCTGTCCGCGGTGCGGGAAGGAGTTCTGACGCAGTGTCTTGGTCAGGATCCTGGCAGACAGAGGCAACGCCGCCCTGCGCCTGGTGCCCGAGCCGCGTGCAGCCTGCGAGCGAAGGAGCCGAGGGGTGTCCTCGGTGCCGAGCCAGCACCAAACAGCCCCGATACGAGACACAGCAGGGACTGCTGCACGGGCAGGACGCGGAGCAGGCCCATCTGGAGATGGTTCCCTGCGGTTGTGGCAGCGGCAGCTGTGGGCCTGCTGCTGTGCGCTCCTCCTCGGGAGAGCCGCCGCGTGCTGGGGCCGAGGAGCGCTGCTTCGGGCCGGCGGGGTGGGAAACGTTTTGCAGGGACGGTGCACAGCACACAGCGAGAGTGGCAGGAGTAATTTTAGCTCTGGGAAATGTAGAGCTGAAATAAAGCCCCGCGGCACCGCGATCGCAGGCGTCAGGGCTGTCAACGAGTCGCCCAGACAAGGGGGCCACTGAGCTGATGTGGTCGACCAGTACAGTTTGGGGTGGTTTAGACCAGGCATTTTGTTGTTGTTTAATACATTTTTGGTCCTCTTTTGAGCTTCCCTTTCCTCTGTCCCATCACGCATACACAAACTCTTTAACAAAACTTGAATTAAAAAAATAATGGTGCTGTAGGCTTTGATGACACCATAACTGGTCATCAATCCTGAACTATCCAAAATATATTAATTAGAACAAATCAGCCCAGCAACCGTGCACTGATAGGTGGGTATGCAAGTGAGCAAGCACCTGCTGTACATCGCAAAGGGGTTGTTAAAAACAGACACTAACGGTGCTGGAACGGTGCTGCTGCATCCCTGGCTGGATCAGTGCTGGAAATCGTTAGAATAACACTCCGGTTTGGAAGCAAATAATGTTCCCTTTTGGAAACAAATAATGTTTCGTTTTGGAACCTCCGTGGTCAGTGCCTGCTCGTAGGGGTGGGTCAGGGTGCGGGGCAGGTGTGCAGGACGTGAGGCTGGAAGTGTTTTGCAGACCATAGTACCACACAGACTGACCCTGATTTGTAAATATTTTCTTAAACTACTTAAATTGAAAATGTTTAACATAGCCTTTCAGTTCCTCTGCATGACTTCTGGGAGGACCCTACAAACGTTGCCGGAGTGAAACTCGGGCGGTCTGTCTGAGGCTAACAGCGTTTTGGCCTCGGTTCATGCAGTATTCGCGATGCCCTTGGCAGGTGTCACTCACTGAAGGGCCCGGTCTGATCCCCGCACCCTGCTCGCTCCCTCGATCTCTGCAGCCACCGGTGGCTGCCCCCATTCGGTGTCCCCTGGGTGCAGCCCAGGGCCGCCCCTGCCCACCGCCCTGCCTAAAACCCCTTTGCCTCCAAGTTACCTGCGGGGCCCCAACGATTCGCTTCTCCTCCCCCGTTAGTTCTGTAGCCTTCTATAAATGGGTAGGATCTTCAACAAAGAAACGATTTATATTCACGGAGTGTGTTTGAGGGACGTAGTTCAGAAATCTGTAGGCACAATTTAGGAAGAGAAAGCCAAATATTTTTCTTATGCTCACAAATGGCTGTAAAAAGCAAAAAGAAAGCACTGTTGAAACGTGTCTTCAGTGAAGACAATGCCTGGCTGAAGCGTGATCTTTAACAATAAGATAATTGTGCTTTAATTGGCTCTGAGCAATCCAAAGAAAGACAGGCGTTTGCTTTTGCTGTTTGAAAAGCTCGTTTCGGAGGGGTTCTTGTGGAGAAGTGGCTCTGGGGGTCTGGTAGCCTTCCCCGTGCCAGCGCGCGGTGTCTCTGCCTGCATTATCCAAGCTCCTTCGAGGCAGAAGGCAGCACCTAGAGCAATGGGGCTTCTCTTGCCGTAGCTGCATTATCATATTTACGTTATTTACCTCGAATGCAAATGAAATAATCTTTGTAACTTTATAACAACAGGAACCCTTTGGATCGCACAGCATCCCAGTTCGATCGCTTCTTGGGCTTGTTTTCGTCTTTCATTAGACTGATGGAATTGTGGCATACTCGTATGTGGTGTGATTTCCCTAAAAAGAAAAAGGAGCTAAGAAGGGTGAACTTCTATTAAAGGCTTGCAGATATTTTTATTTTCTAGCGTTTATATTGATTGCTACCTAAAAAAGCAACAGAATGTAGTAATAACTGGGGGAGGAGAGGGATCCTGTAAAAATAATTAAATCCTTTTATAGGAAAAGCAACGATTTTGCCACCTTGGAATTTTATTTTCTCTTCCCCAAAAAAATCAACTTGCAGAATTCAGCAAAGAGCTTCAGTGTTTTAATACACTCGCCACCTGCAGTTTTTAATCCCATTTTCATTGCTAATTGCACTGAACAAAAGAAGACACTCTCTGGGTGAGCCGAACAGTTGTAACGGGGCCGTTGGCCACGGTGCCCTGGTGCGGCACCGATGGAGCTGCCGCGGGCTTGGATCGCATGAACCTGAGCAAGTGCAGCAGCCAAGCCATGCTCTGCGGGCCCATGGGTGCCCCGGGAGCCTTCCAGCCACCCCCGTCTGCCTTTTGGGCGCTCACAGAAAGGCAACAAACGCAGGAAGGGTGATTCTGGACTGATCAGGCTTCTGGTTCTCTGGTGGGCATCAGGAATCCTTCTCTTCATACCACACTCTTTTTAAGAACTTTTTTTCCTTTTTGTATCTAGATGCAAGCAAGTGCTTTTTAAGGAAGCAGCAGCATTTCTGCAGAGTGGGCCTAAAGATGTGAGCGAGAGCTTTGTGGGACAGGAATGATGTTTCTGAGACGTCCCTGCTGTGCCCTCGGGCCAGCACCGGTGCGGGCTGTGCGGATATGGGTGCGTTCGCTCCCATCCCGGAGCGGTATCCATTTGTGGGATGCATCGCTGGTAGTTAATTCACAAGGATAAAAACGAAGCTTGTTTCTTGGGAAACTTCTGTTTTTTTCTATTTTTACATCCCATATGTAGTTAGTATTTCAATAACTAAAACGGCAATTATAATAAGCATTAGGGATCACCTGTGATAAATGGGGCAAAGGTTCAAGGTGCAGAGGAGCAGCTCCATGCAGCCTCCTTGCTGTTTAGAATTTCCAATATGACCAAAACCAGTGCAGTAGGTATCCAAAATTTCCCTCCTGCTTTCTCCAGGATCCAAATTTCAAGCCTGTTTTTTTTTTCATCACGTTATTCACTGTAACAGATAACTGAACGTTTGTAGCTACAAGAAATCTTTATCCCCGTTATTAACCTCTGTAAAAGAGGTTTATGCAGGAAATCCCAATAAAGCTTTAG
Source organism: Anser anser (assembly GCF_964211835.1). NCBI lineage: Eukaryota > Metazoa > Chordata > Aves > Anseriformes > Anatidae > Anser > Anser anser. Next base: position 30,708,660 of record NC_139728.1, read on the forward strand.
AAACAAGCATCTGCATTCCAGAGCAAGCAAAATACACGTGCAAGAAAAAGGACTTCTTGGAGAGGGCAAAAAGTGCTCCTGCCTTCCCGGGGCTGGCGGGTGCTGGCGCCGTGTCCATGCCTGGACTCGGTACCAGCACAAAACTTGGGTTTGTAACACAAACGTCAGAGGGCTTCAGGGTTAGATTGCTTTAACTGTGCTTTCCAGAGAGCTGCTGGGACTCTTTTAGCACCTAAACAAAGCGTATTAAATACCCCCGATTTGCCATTAAAAGAGAAAAAGGTTGTTTGTTTGTTTGTTTTTTTTTCTCTAGGTTTTCTCTAAAGCTTTCTCTCCTGAAAGCTGGAGGACACGTGAACCCACGGCATACTCATGATATCTTAGAGGAAGGCAGTAGGTGCAGGCCTGTTAGTGACGTGGCAGGGAGCTGAGTCAGTCCAAAGGGCCTGATTTTATTATACAATATGCTTGGAAGCTGTGGATAAAACATGACAGGTTGACAATATAAAGTAATGTAGTGAGGGCATTATTTGGTGATTTGAGTAACGTGCTTTTGGGGTAGGGGCATAGAAAAAGCAGAAGACTGGAAAAAGCAAATATAGCACGTGTTTGTAGAACTGAATAGGTGGCGGTCTGGGCAATTACTTCCACGGGATTAAAATCTGTCATCATTAAGAGCCTACTAAGGGACGATTTGCCACATTTACGTGCATATACTGTGCTGCCTACACTGGCGCAGAAGCTTTTTGATTTCGGTGCTTGGCCCGCTGTCAAAAGCACAAGCATGAGCAAAGCGCAGCATATGCGATTGGTGGGTTTGTTTACAGAAGCCGGGGAACTGGGAGAGGAGCGGGACTTGACAGACAGTATTTGGCTTTCAGTAGAGCATGAAGTGAAACTTGGGGGATCCACGTCGGCTGTCGTGAGCGACGCGCTGGGAGAGGGCCGTGAGGGCCGGGCGGCCCGGCGAGCACCCGCGAGGTCCCGCAGGGAGAGGCCGCTCCTCGGAGCCTGAGGTAACCCCTCACGGCGGGAGGAACTGGTGTCTGCAGAGATCGGCAGAACTCTTACAGCCTAAGCTCAGAAACTCCGAAAGCGTCTGCTTTCCTGCGTGTGAGGATGAAGGCAGCGCTGGAGGAGGCAGGATCTGGCTGGACAAGGTGCTTCGGTCCAATGGAACCGACCGGGGGGCCCCGCAGAGCCCTGAGCCCACCTCACACAGGGCAGGGCCTCGGCTCACGGCACCCCACGGCTGTCCTCCTCCTGCCACCCGGCCCACCGTGCCCCCCTGTGGCTCAGGCCTGACGGGGACGGATCTCCTCGACTCGATGATCCCCATGGGTCCCTTCCAACTCGGGATATTCTATGATTCCTGGCAGAAACCATAGGGCTGCATGGCCTGGTGCGTGAGGACGTTTAGCGGAGTCTGCTGAAAAGCAAACATTACGTATCTGAACGCTGCTTTAGTTAGCTCGTTGGTTTGCTACGAAGACAAATAAACATTTTTGGTAAGTTTGTGTGCTGCTTTGGAGGACAGAATAGGAGTTCTCTTAAGAAATGAACATAGTGGCCTTTTTTTAAAATTGCCAACATCCCAAAAGGAAGGCCTGGAGAATTAGCGTGGTTGGTAATATCTCAAGGTGTAGCTTGTATAAAAGAGGTAGAACTAAGTTGCTTGAGGTGGTAGCATGTTGGTAATGGCTCCGTTGGCAGGACGCAGGGCACCAGGCCAGCCGGTCGGCATGAGCAACCCACCGTGGGTTTGGTTTTTCCCTTTCTCCAAAGCATCAAGCCCCTCTGCCCATTGATTGCCGCGGCTCCAGCTGCATTGCCCACCTGTAGGAACAGGGCATGAGCTTTACTGCTCGCCTCCAGACAAAGTACAAACTGGTTCTGAGCGCACACTTGGCTTGAATCCTGCCAGAAAATGGTGAGGAGGAGTGAAATGTCAAGGCTGAAGGGCAAAAGAGCCGCACGCGGTTATTGTGAGCAGGGAGGGATTGTGAGTGGTCATCACTACCCTGTGCTTGGTGAGCAATGCTGTGACTTGCTCTGTGTTTGAACAATCCAGCAAGTGGATTTTAAGTTTATTTACTTATTTATTTATTTATTTTAGTTTCCATGAAATATCCCTCATTTTGAGGAAATGCAAAAACAAACTAGTAAAAATGTAAAGGCTCACTGCAGTTACCTCGGCCATAATCCAGTTGAAGTTCCACGTGGCGTCTTGTGGGCAGGTTCTTGGTTGGTATCTCAGTGACTGTGCTGCATATGGTTTTATTTAACCTTTCTGTTAATGATCTGGAAAACAAAATAAACAGCAAGCTAATTAAATGAAGAGATGCCGCTAAACTGAAAAGTGTTGCCAAGCCGGTAAGGAGAAATAGAGGCAGGGAATAAATGGCATTCGTATTGAATGGTGGAGAGAAACTCCAACCAGACGCGGCGGGTTTTAGTACAAGGGCACTCTCTGAAAATCGATAAGGCTGAGAAATAGCCAGGAAGAGAACATTTACGGCTATTTACAGAGGAACAGCATGACCCAAGGAGGGGGCTGGAGTGAAAACATTGCTGATCTGAAGAGCGACAGTGTGCACAGAGGCCAAGAGATGATGATGAACGCAGGAGAACGTGGTGGGACTGTGCTTGCTGTCAGCGTGCTGTGTCATAGCTGGCATTTTACCCAGAGGACACACACAAAACGGGTGGAAATCTGAGAACAGGGCTCATTTACAGGAAGAGAAGTGATGAGCAGCATTAGCCTGTTAGTTGTTTGCCCGTATCAGTGGTGCACGTGCTCAATGTCACTTGCTGTGAGAGCTGAGAGGGAACCAAGAGTATTTTGCAGGAATTTACAGTGAATTCGAAAGTGGATAAAACTTGTAAAAAAGAACAAAAAATATTTCACTTGTTCATCTTATAATGCACAAGGAGAGGGTGCTTTTTCAGCTGAGAAGTACACTTCAGTTGTCCTAATGTTCTTTCCAGCAAATCCCTTGTGAAGAGGGATATGCGTATGTCATTAGAGGTGTGGGTAGTTCTGAAGATGGAAGAACAGGACATGTTCAGGAGTTACCCTGAGAAGCTGGGGGACTGCTTTCCCACTGTCAGTCTCTTCTATGGTGTACCCAGACATCTGCTGTACAGCTTGATGACTTGTGTCATTCACTGAAAAGTGCAAACAAACCACCCTTAGGTGGGGCACGTAAGCATAAACACCACGTACATGATGTGCAAGCATGGATGGATCCCTTAGAGCAAACCACTGCTGTCTCTAGCAGGTTTGCTGGAGGCCAAGAGGCTGGTTTAGTAGCAGGAAATTTCAACTTTTCATTCTGCTTTGGTGTGCATCTCGAGTTAGGCTCCATCAAAGCAATACACCGTTGGCTTTGGTTCGGTAGGGCACACCAGTTTTAACTAGATGAGCTCTTTCCTTTTAATAAGTTGTATCAGACACCTGCACTTGTTCCTTCGCGTTTCTGTCAAAGTGCTTGCATTTTTCTCTCGGGATGGCAGGTTTTAGCCGCTGGGAGTGACAGGGCTGCCCTGTGCTAGCCCAACCAGAAGGGTGTGACACAGGACTGTCATCCCAAAGCCCTGCGGTCGGTGCCTGCGGGGCTGGGGCTGTCCGACCGAGAGGAGGTACCGCCAGTCTGATACAGTCCAGTAAAATGTTTAACAGCTTTTGTTTTTATGCTATGACCACACGAATCCTAAAACCCCAAATCTGTTTCATTTAATAGTAAGTCCCTCATGGCTAATTTTGTATGCAGTACACAGAGTAGCATGACTATTCTGGGATATGATCCCAGTAACAGTGGTGAGTCATCAGCCGCAGCAACAGTAATGATATGAGGATCTATTTATTACTGCTCTTCTAAGCTGTGAGCTCTTCTAAGCAGTGAGTTCATCTAGAAATTATGTAATTATTCCTCCTGGATGATTTTTCTTATTGGTTTGTAATTACAAAACATTCTCAGAACACTTCTGTATTTTAAAATTAAGTCGTCAGAATGACTTAATGCAAGAAGAGCGAAGAGATTAAATCTTACCTTGTTTATTTTTATTTTTATTTTTTTGCAAAGCTATTTAGAACATCATTCACTAGTTCAGTGAGTTTATAAATAAATGTTTTGGGGTAAAATCACCCAGTCTTGGAAATGAGTCGGAGGGGAGATTCCGCATAGGAGCCCCTGGCTCCTCGTGTCCTGGGAGGAGAAGGGCTGGGTCTGGAACTGGTTAAGGAGTTGTCCTCATTGCCTCCCGATTCCCAGCTCTCCCCGGAGAGGGAGGAGGAAATCACGAGCTTTTAGGGAACGCACGCTGCCACCCACGTCCTCCCCCACTTTCTGCTTGTTTGCGTAAACAGTTCCTTTGCCAAGCGCTGCTTCGTCCGTGTTTCCCCAGGAAAAAGCAGCACTGCTGCTCTGCGAAAGCGAGGGGCAGGTTGCTGGCAGGAACCCTTTCCCAAAAAAAGGGAGGTGGTAACTAACCCCTTGGAGCCCCCGTGTGCCGGGGGAGCATGGCACGGGGCTGCTGCCAGCCCCATGTGCAGCCCGTGGGACCCAGAGCGGAGCCGGCGGGGACGCTCTGCAGTGGCATTCCCAGCCTCGGTTCCCTCCCGAGCAGCCCTTCCCAGCGGTGTGTCATTCTGCTTTGCCTTGCACCCCCTGGCACCCGTTCGCACAGCCCCCGTTCGGTACGTGCGGGATTTCTGATCGCGCTCTGCACCGCCAGCAGCTGTGGAGGAGCCGGTGCCCGCTGAGGAGGTTCCCCCCGTACGGTGTCGGTCCCGCAGGGCGCTGCTGTGCCCAGGTGTTCCCACAGCCCGTGCCCCGAATCACCCTCCGGGATGGCTCCTCAGCCTCGTGCTGCACGTGCCAGCAGGGTCACACCGAATTTCTGGGGACTGCAGCCGTGGCCCCCCCTACCCCTGCAAAGACCTAACTCAGCAGTGCCTCAGATGTTGGGACTTACACCAGCAGAGGAAATCAGTAAGAAAAATACATTCAGAACTGAAATTTCAGGTCGTTTTTTTTCATTCACCATTAGCTGTGGGTCTGCTGTACTCATCTCTGCTGCGGCCACCTTGCCCTGGTGGCTCCGGCAGCTCAGAGGGGCTCCTCCGGTGCCGCTGCAGGAAGCTCGGGGTGAAACCCCCTGCCCGACACCGTTTGTCCACGCCAGCAGAAGTGCTGAGTGACATCGGGAGGAGAAGGAATGAGTCTATGCTGACGGTAACTCCAGTGAGCTAAATTCCTGGTTTTACTGGCAAAGCACCCAGAGGGTAGGCACGTGTCGCTCTGCTTGCCTGCAGCTGTGCCCGGGGGCCGGGAGCCGGTCGGTCTCCTGGCAAACTTCTGTGGTGCCGAGGAGCAGAGAGGAAGGGGTTTGATCTGCATGCTCCGTTACGCATCTGCAGTGACGGGTCCTGGAGATCAGCACACACCGAATACCAGGGGTGCTGGTGCTGAGCCAGCTTGTCTGGTCCCTCAGCACCACCGCTGGGCTCCCCGGTGCAGGACACCGGAGGTGCGGGACACCGAGCCCACATGCTCGTGGCTCAATTTGGGGCTTCGTGGTGAGGCACTCGGGGAAGCAGAGGTTTGCTGGAGGAAGGAGGCAGCCAAGGAGCTGCTGTACCTGTATCCGGCTGTGTGGAGTGCATGAAAAGGCATTCTTGAAAATGTAGAGAATAAATACTAGCTGAATGAATAGCGTCTGTGAGTGAAGTTCTGAAGTGGGTACGTATTGAATGGCCTAGTTTCGCTGAAGTCATAGAGGGCTGCCTACATTTGTTTCATCTGTAAAGACGATAAATTGTTTGGAGTGGAGTCTAGGAGAACAAGCTGACCCCCTTTTGCTTTACTGCAACGAAATTACACGGTGCTTTAAAAACTGCTTTATTAAGCTCTACGCTTACTGCAGGTTTCCAAGACGAGCTTTAGCACCGGTAGAGCAAGCCCAGCTAATGAGACCAGCTGATGGCTGGTGCCATATTATATATTTATTTCAGATTAAATGTGTTAAGAACTGGATTCAGAAAAAAAAAAAAATTCTCAGGGGGAAACACAGAAAATTGCCAAAGCTGTAGCAAAAGTATTACCTTCAGTCAGGTTTGACGTTAGCACAACAGCATGTGCAGTGCAAGTAGTGCGCTGCGCGCTGAGCAACAAAACCCGTCTGCTAAAGCAGTCTTGAAACCTGCATTAAGCTGCGTGTGCTTCAAGGGACCGCTCGCAGAGGTCATCTCCGGGCTGGGCCCGTGGGTCGCAGGTCCCCGAGGGCTGTCTGGGGTCGGGCTGAGCTCCCTGCGTGGCCGCAAGGTGCTCGGCCCCGCCGGTGGGCGCACAGCGGAGGAGCGTGCGTAGAGAAAGGGGCACTTGCCAGGTATCGACTGGCTTCTCACAGGACATTTTGCTTTCCCCGTGGGCACTCCTGTGCATCCGTGGATTAATCCTGTAAACAGACAAAATCTTTGGAAGAGGAGTAATTCTGCAGCGCTGGGTGCCTGTGAGCACGGCCTCTGTGAGCGCTCGGCCGGGGACACCGACGGCTCCAGCCCGGCACCCGGTCCTTTCACTGCTCTGGGCTGTGAACTTACCAGTCACACGCCTTTGTCCCATTTAATATCCTTTACATGGCTGCGTTTTCTCTTCTGTTATTAAAAAAGAAAAGGAAAAGCTCTCATGGGCATGAATGAGGATTTATATAATAGGTTGCAACGGCTCCATCAAAGCCATTGTGCTCTATCTTGTGAGTATCTATTTAATCAGCGGTTAAAAAAAAGGTCTTATTTGTGCTAAGTGATTTTTCTTTCTTAGGTTGCAGCAAGAATTTCATCCTCTTGTGAAGACTGAGTGCAGCCAGTCCAGCTACTCTAGACTTGAATGCTGCTATTGAACTGTCTTTATGCTGGCAAGAGGTTCAAGTACCCCCAAAAGGCCATTCAGACGGTCACGGAGCTGCTCCATGAGTCTAGGAAGGAGCACTGCTCCTGTGTTAACACTGTGACGAACCAGTGGGGTTTATTAACTAATCAGTTAAATTCGACAGTCATTAAGCAACTCAGTTGTGTTCATCCTCCTTCCTTAGGATACAGGCCACGTGCCTGATGAAGACTATACAGATGCCATGAACATAGAAAATATAGATTTATATGAACAAATATACAATAGGAAATAATCAGTATACAAGGACTTACATGTAAAAATATCTTTTTTACTTTGCCCTTTTCATAATTTACAAAAGCATGCAAAGTTTCCTATTGCTTATTGTTAAAGCAGCGTGAGTAAACCCTGGATGTCATGTTCCCATATAGCTCTTTAAGCGTGCACAATATTGGCTAGTACAGTGTTAAATCTGACATTCCAGATGTTAAAATATTCCTAGGACACATTCTAAACTTAAAGCATTAATTTAAATGCAGTTTAAACAAAACTCACATGTTTAGTTGAATTGTGCTCATATTACAAATGAGCCTGCTGCAGCTGAAAACTTTCCATGAGAGTAACCTTGGAAATACGTATTTCAGCTGGAGGTGAGTGTGTTTTGTGTACTCCCCGAGTGACTTTTCTGATGGAAGGAGAGCCATCGGGGGCCCATGGTCATGTTCGCAGGCTGTCCCAGTGGTGGTGGCTCTTGGCTTCCACCTTGCAATGAAAAGGGATGGGAGTTAATTCTGCCTTTGCTTCTGGAGACTAGTGCGAGTATACGTTTAGACAGAATTTGAGCGATTTCAATGTGTGGCTATTTAACAGCACACCAAGTGCCTGTATTGTTAGATTAAACTGTTGCGAACATTTCTGACAATAGCAGGCTAAGAACCTGAAGCACACCCTGCAAGGACGCTGAAGCCATCATGAATAAGACGTGTTCCTACCAAACGCCAGGAATGAATCCCTGCTCTTAGGCAGGGTGACCTCGGCATGGCACGTGCCCTTTCCCTCTCCGTCTCTCCTGCTGTGTGTGCCGAACAGCCTCCCTTGACCATTTAAAGTAGCAGAAGATGAAAACCACGAACTGTTCGGGGCTGGCTCTGCTGGGAACAAAAGGGCCTGACACGGAGGTTTTGTTCTGCGGTTGCATCTCGCAGCACCCCGCTATCTTGTTTGCTCTTCACATGACTCGCCACCAGGTCCTTGATATCTGCCTGGTATTTTATGTTCCCCTCGGTCAGATGTTTCGCTCGGTGACGCCAGGTTATTAATATAGCCTGTCACATTTTATCCCGACGGACCGGTACAAAGGGAATACCCGTTATTTCCCTCCCACCCTCTGCCTGTAATCTTGATCTTTTCCAGACGCTCCCCGAGGCCGGCAGGCAGGCAGCGCACGCTCCGGCTCGCCCCGTGACTGATTGCTTTCTTGGACACCGTCCAGTTCCGAGTCCGCAAACACATTTACAGGAAGGTTTTCTAACCTGGGAGCTGGCGGCTTTCGTACTGCAGGGAGGGACGAGCCTGATTCCTGCTGGAGGTCAGCGGCAGCCCAGAAAGCGAGGGGCAAAGTTTCAGAAGCTGCACTTCAGCCCGGCTAGGGCGGGCAGGTGCCCCCGCTGGCACTTCACCCTGGGAAGGGTTAAAAGCCCTTGGGGGCTTCCAGCAGCTCCCCACTCATCCCAGGTGTTTTCTCACGTGTGTTTCATCACTCAAACCAAACAATTTTCTTTTCTCCCTTGGAGTAATTCATCTGTCCGTACTATTTTCTTGTTTTGAAACAGTTAGTTGCCATTTTTGTGCAATTCCTCTTTTTTTTTAATGGGCCCGTTCTGCCCTTTGATTACTTCTACCAACTCACCCTTCATTAGCTTGCTACAAACCTCCCTAAATACAATAATTTCTCAGGGTGTCTAAATTCTATTAGCGGAAGAATGGAGCTTTAATTGTGATGGCTTTGAGTCTTAAGCCGCAATCAGATATAGTGATTTTGTGTCATGCCTACACATTTATGCTTATACACATTGAAAACTTCACCTACTGCATTATTCGTAACGGCAATCAATTGTAGCAAGCTCTCCACTACTTTTTTTTCCTAATCTCCAAGTATTTATGGCTGCATTGCTGTGTTGTTTGCTGTTACAGGCCTTGATGACTTATAGCTGCATCTGGTTTCTTGTCGTGCGGGGCCGCGCTGTGTTTTCCTCTGTGCTCCCACGTCTCTGTCTCTTTTGAACAGAACAGCGTTGTGATTTGCAGCAAGTGACCCCAAAATAGCGATTCCAGTAAGCGCTTTCCAGCATGAAACAGATCTTCTAAGAGATTGTTAATTAAGTAAGATCAAAATGAGCCCTGCAGCAGTCTTGGGAAGATTTGCAGGTCTAGAGAAACCGAGAGTGTTACTACAGGACGTTTTGGGTGCCAGCAGCGCGCTCTCTGCTGCCACACCAGAGCTTTTGAGAAGCGGGGCATGGACGAGCTGGGCCAGGCACAGGGCTGGAGCCCTCCAAAGGGTTTGCAGAAGGACTGAGCTTCCATGAGGAACTTGAACACATGGGCAGCTCAGTGCTGTAAGGATGCAGAGTGCTGCAAGCACTGCAGGGGAGGTGTGAGGTGGCTGAGAAGCTGGACGTAAAGGCACGTGGCACGTCAGACTTGTTTTGGGATGGGGAGCAAGCTGCAAGGATGCGAGAAAGGTTAAAGCCATTAAAAAAAGGGAAATAATGGGTGTACTGTGCAATGGGTAATGACATTTGCTGCCTCCATGGTGTGTTTTGCCATCACCAGCTGGCAGGCCCCTCGGGACCAACACTGGGGCCCTGCCATGCTCAGGAAGCCCTCGCTTTTTCCACGTATGTTCACCGTGTCAGCGGGCTGCAGGAATCGGTCGCTGCCAGGGGAAGGTTTTCCCCTTGCTGCCCGCCACTTCTGGCTTCTCTTCGTGTTGGAGGAGGATTTTCTTCTGGTGGACCCAGTTTGCCAACACAGAGTCATCAAGGTTAGTTTTAAGGCATGTACCTGAATAGCAGAAAGTGAGAATCTGAGAATGGGATGGGATGGGGTGGGATGGGATGGAGTAGAGTAGAGTAGAGTAGAGTAGAGTAGAGTAGAGTAGAATAGAATAGAATAGAATAGAATAGAATAGAATAGAATAGAATAGAATAGAATAGAATAGAATAGAATAGAATAGAATAGAATAGAATAGAATAGAATAGAATAGAATAGAATAGAATAGAATAGCTCAGCTCGGTTGGAAGGGACCCCCAAAGACCATGGAGCCCAGCTGCCTGGCCACCCTGAGGCTGGCCCCCAGGCCCATCACGTTCACGAGGGCATTGCCCGAACTCCTCCTGCACGCCGCCAGGCTGCCCTGAAGTGTGGTCGGTGTACTTGGCCATTTGTTACGTGCAGTGTCTTTTGCTGTTGATTTAAGAGATGACAAGTACAGACATTTGAAAGATCTGAAGCAAGTGAAATCTTGCTGAAATGTACCCAACCAGATTAATTGTTTTTGTGGAGGGCTGAGTAACCAAAGGATTTAATAATCTGCATACCATTCGAGGACATTTTATTGTCCTATTGCTGGCAGGAACACAGACACCAGTTACAGGAATAAATCCAAAAATCAGGTCAGATAGTTATTTTATGAATCAAGCGAAAAGGCTGGGCGCGATTCTTGGTGCAGCAGCTTTCCGTGCAGTCGCCAGTTGACTTTCAGGCATTGTAGATGGGCTGAGGGAGGTTTAATAGGTTAGTGCAAAAAAAAGGGTAAATCCTAGGACTGACTGAAAGGCTTTTCTGGCTCAGCTGCTCTGCGGTTTGGTAGCTGGGGTGTTTTCAGAAGGAGAAAGAAAAGCCCTTAGGAGGTGGCAGTGCTGCCTGTGCAAAGAGTGGTCGTGCATGCTGCCATTGTACACACCCGTCGTGCACACTCCAGTCGTGCACACCCCAGTCGTGCACACCCCCATCGTGCACACACCGGCCACGCACACACCATTTGCATTTTCATTTTGCTGGTAATGAAAGTAGGGAGGGTGTCTGCTGTGTTTCACTGTGCCCTGTGTTTCTGAGAGCTTAATGGCAGTGAACCGTAGTGAGATGATAACGTAGCCGGGGATGTGCATTTGGGAAAATAGCAACTGGTTTATGAAATTCAGGATTTCTTCTGTAGGGGGCTTAACCAGCCACACGATGTTAACTTGTTAGAGGATAATGTCAAGCTACTTATCTGCAGTAAACACGAAAAGGATTAGGTTTCTTGGAAGCCTCCAAGCGAAAAGAAAATCCAAACTCATTTCTGCCTCCCTCGTGCACTTCCCCGGCCGCACCCAGGGCTGTTGCAGCCCCACCAGAGGCTGCAGCCATGGGCATGCCGTGGGGCACGCCGTGGGGCAGGCTGGCTTCCTCTGGTGCTGCTGGAGAAAAAGCAGGAGCAAGGAGAAGCCACAGCCCTGATAGCTGTGGGTTTGGGGCAGTGCTTGCATCAGGCCTGGGGCAGGGAGGTGGCACAAGGAGCCGCTGGGGCTGTGCCTGCGTTTCTGTTCGCCTCCTGGGCACGGGTGGAGGATGGCTGCGGGGCAGGAGAGCTGCTGGGAGGGTGAGCTTCTGCGTCCAGGGATCACCAAGTCAAAGAACAAGCATTTTTTTGCTGTGTAATACCCACAGAGGCTCAGTAACGCGTTGCAGCAGACGACAGCTTGTGTTACCGGTGCTCCAGCAAGCCCCGGGGGATGTTCTGCGCCAGGCGGCGGCGATGGGGGGCATGAGGAATGCAGGAGCCGCGTTTCAGGGGAATGAGCGTTTGGGCTCCAGGGATAAAAACCAGTCAGGACCCACCCCAAGGGTCCTGGTGAGGGATCTGAGCACTCAGGAGGCCCCTGAGCAGCAAGGTGTTCTCGTGGTGGGTCCTCGTGGTGGCACGGCTTGGCTCTGGACCCTCCCACGCTTTTTGGGGGGCAAGCTGCTGGTGTAAAGGCAGGGACCCAGACCCACTCGGGTTGTCTGTTCTCCTGCCCAGTTTACCCAGTTGCTCCTGAGCGTGGGCCGAGCTGGGAGCGGCCGCCAGCTCCCTTGGTGTCTCAGGGCGGCAGGTGCAGGATCGGGCCCCCCGCTCGGCGGAGCGCCGTGCCTCTGCATCTGTATCGGCTGTCAGCCTGCTCGGTGCAGGCGTGCCCAGCCCGCGCGCCCGAGCCCGCTTTATGAAGTGCTGGTGGTTTCAAGCACAGCCCTTTCTGCGCAGAAGATCGTTCAGAAAAAAACAGCAAGCTGTTCCGATAATGGGAAACAGGTGCACGAAATTAGATAGCAGTGAGAAGCGGTCGTGCTTGTGCAGATCCGAAGATGTAAGAAACGGCATTTCTTCGTTGTTCGTGGTCCTAGAATTCCAGCTGAGTATCTTTGTGACAAACAGGGTGGTAACGGTTGCGAGAGGATCTTTGTAATTAGCAGATTCTGCCCAAACGTCCCAAAATGCCGTGTTTTGGAAATCCATTCGGTGCCGTGGTGAAGGTGGGGCCGTAGCCAGAGGCTCGGGGCTCGTGCCTCAGGGGTGAGCCCGGGAGAGCGGAGCAGATGGGGAGCTCGGGGAGAGTCGGTGCTGTCGTCCCGGGGAAACGTGTAAATTCCTCGTACGAGCAAAGCCCACACAGCCCTGCCTGCCTGGCTCCGCAGTCTGAAACGCGTCTGTCCTTGTGTTTTATGTTACAGATTTAGAAGCAAAGCGCGAGGCTGCGTGGCTCTCACGGTAGCCATTTGGCTTGCAGTCTCTATTCAAATGCCTCCGAACCCCACGGAGCCATTTCTGTGTCCCAGCCTTAACCCAGAGCTCCCCACACGCCGAGGCTCCCAGAAGGAGCACGTTTGGGATGCCGCCTCTTCCTTGCGCCACCCCGCCGGGAAGTTCTGCGCCAGCCCCCGCTGGGGGAGGCAGAAAAAAAGGGCTTGGAGCTGCTGGCTGTGCTGGAGAGGGCGCTGGGGACCTGTCCTCGGCCGCACACGCTGGCAAAGACAGCTGGAAGGCGAAGGGGTCAAGGCCCTGGTTGGGTTTTTCCCCTATGGCAAAGGTCTGCGGCGGTTTTTAATGTAGAGAAATCGTAGTCGTTGCTGCCAGACTGCAGGATTTGGGCACTGGGGGCTTGTCTTAGTTCATTTTCTTTGTTTTCCGGAACGGTGCACGGAGGCTAGCTGTGTCCCACGGCTATGCGTGATTCCTGCCGGCATGCTGTTGCGTATTTCCTCCGTTCGCCCTCCGTGCCATAAAATCCTTCCACAGGTCTCCAGCCAGTGCCGCCGGCTGCTCGGGGAGCGAGCCGCAGCTAACTCCTGCCACCTGCTGCCTCCCTCCTCGCTCTTCACTTTATCCTCATTCTCCTTTCTTTCCTAAAAAGCGCAGAGGGATGGAGGAGAGAGGCCTGGCCGCTGAGCACCTTGCCCACCCAGCCGTGCCACGTCTGCAGTGCTCGTTCACGTGCAAAATAGGACCAAAAGGGGCAGTGCCCACCCTCTGAGGGGATAACTACAAAATCCTGACTAGCTGTCGCTTCTGGGAGGGGGATCCTGTGTTAACTCGGTGGCTGAGGACGTGGTTGGCCAAGCACGGGATCAGGCCCAAGGAAGGGGAAGGGGTGGCAGCGCTTGGTCTTGAGAGACCACAGATGCTGCAGAAATCTGGAAGACTTGCATGGGGCAGGAAGGCTGCTTCCTGGGGAGCTCTGTGTTGGCCAAGGTCCAACGTCCCTGCTTGTGACCCAGGTCACGGGGCACTGGGGCTCCTTCGCCTCGGGCTACAAAACTCCCTCCGAAGGCACTGAAAATCCCGCAGGGCTTGGGTGGGAGTTCCTGTGCCCGATAGGCTTAGGCCGGCAGAGAACTTCCTTCGTGCTGAAAGAGGGATAGGGGAGGGGAGGGAAGGGAGAGGAAGGGGTTTGAACATCTCCCACCCACCTCGAGACAGAGAAGCCATACAAAGCCAGATTTTAGGTGGATCCCCTCCATCCACTGCACATGCTCTATTACTGCTGTGTGGTCTTTGCAAAAACCCTTTTGCCAGCCTTGCCCTCTGCCTCCCTCCCTTCACTTCTACACTTTTTAAAGCTTGCATTTTACCTTTTCCTCCCAAAGTGTTTGCTGATGCCTGTCAGCAAGTGGCAGGTACAACAGCAAACCACCAGAAGCGCTGTGCCCAGCGAAATGCTCAGGTTTGCCTTGATGCTGTATTTCCATTTGTGTTTGTAAGCTTAATGTTCATGATAGAGGGCATTTGCGATAAAATGTTTTGAGTAATCAGAATTAATTTTCTGAGTAGGTATGGATTAATTATCAGCTGGTAGCAGTTTGTAGACATCATAGTTACAGCGCTGGGTTTCTTCTGTTAATTATTTTGTGGGCAGAAATAAAGTGTACTCAAGCAGTCGTTGGTAAAAGAGCAGAAAAAAAAAAGTAAAAGAAAAGAAATTAATTGAGCCAGGAACTTTTGCCTCAATGGGATGAGCGGGGTCGCCAGCAGCACGAAACTGGGAGAGGAGGAATGGGAGCAGCGAAACGGGAGTGTGAGGGCTCGGCTCCTGCTGCAGGATGGAGCCTCGGGCTTCCCAACTGGAACAACTTCCCAACCCGTCGCTCACGTGGCGTGGCCGGGACCTGGTCGCACATCTGGGGAGTGCATCAGGCAGGGGGGAGCGGGGGCGACCCGCTCGGTGGGCTGTACGAGGGGCGTCGCTGCTGGGGCGGCCAGCCTGACTTCAGCCCCGGGCCGCAACGGCCAAGTTATGAAAGCATCAGGAAGTGGGTGTAGAATGGAAACGGTGACAGAGGGCTCGGGTTTTCTCTTTCAAACCTCCCTTTTGCAGCCCAGCTGTTTGAAATTCGCTGAAGTAATTTCTCAGGATGGCTAAGATGTGAAATGTGGCTGAAACGGGAGGCCAGCGGCTTCAGACGCGGGTGCCCCATCCTCACAGCTCTTGCAGGATTTCAAAACCTTGCTCCATACCTGGACGAGGACGGCGTGGTGCTGCCAGTGTGCGGTTGTACAGTGCAGTGCCTTTAGTCCCCGTGAGGTTTGCAAGGACTGGGGTGAGATTTGGCACAGCCGCCTCGTGCGCGCTGTGCAACCGTGGGGCGAGCTGCAGAGCCTGGCACTGGTGCTCAGCTGCTGCAGGCTGAGAGCATGTGCAGGGGACAGAGCAGGTGAACGCAGGGGAGAAGCCTTGAGGGTAAATGGTGGATCTTAACGCAGAGCCCTGCTTGCACGCAATAGAAATACGTCGGCGGGAGGCTGCAGTGAATGCAGCACCGCGTCTTCTGCACTGCGCGAGGGATGGCGCAAGTGGCATCGATGTGCTGCACCTGGAAGAACGTGACAAAAAATGGCTTTTGGTAGGCACGTGTGACACGACCTGTGCTTTGTTTGCAGCTTCGATGTGGAAAATGGCCCGTCCCCAGGTCGCAGCCCGCTGGACCCGCAGGCCAGCTCCTCCTCGGGGCTGGTGCTGCACACCGCCTTCCCGGGGCACAGCCAGCGCAGGGAGTCCTTCCTCTACCGCTCAGACAGCGACTACGACTTGTCACCAAAGACGATGTCCAGGAACTCCTCTCTCCCGAGCGAACAGTAAGCACAAACTCGGCTCTCATCGTGTTTCACAGCAACTGCGGCTGGGAGCTCTGCGTGTCCTCCCGTAGTCCCCAGCACACCATTAAGAGGCGCCTATGGGTGGCTCCCACATGTCACAGCCCAAGCGCCCGAGACAGGTGCTCGCACAGCCTGCCAAGGCACGACTTCCTTTTCCCCATCGCACCCTTCAAATGCTCCCCTTTTCTCCACAATCTGGTAGAAGAGCTTTCAAAGCCGTGTTGTGAACTAAAAGGGAATGTTTGCACGTGCCCTTCTGCACTTGTTTTTCTCCGTTACGCTCTCACCGTGCGCTCTCAGTGCCTGGTTAACATCACCGCACGCCATTAGCCTGAAAAACAGAAATATGACCGTACGCATATTTACAGTATTCCTCTTCTCCATCCCGTTTTTCTGTCATGAGTTGTTTGTTAGAACCGAGTGAAAAATAAAGCAGAAAGCCGAGCCAGATGGTTGGCTTGAGAGGATCAATATAACTCAAAGCACAAAGCTTAAACGAATGTCCTGGATTTGCAGCCCTTTATTTTAAAAGGCAGTTTAAAGTTTTAAAGTGACCATTAAGCTATAAAAAAGTGCTCATAAAAAAGCTTGGCTGTTAAGAAGGCCCTACAGGTTTTGCCATGAAGTAGGAATCCAGATAGCAGCAGGATCCATTATGAGTTCCCCTGGAAGAGAGCATCCCTCCGTGCAGCCAGCGCGCCTCCTCTCCCTGCTTTCCAGCCGCGGTCAGGTCAGCCCCGCACAGCAGGAGCTCGGCCCACTCTGCGCTCAGTTTGGGAAAAATAGATCCCTTTGTACGGGATTTATCACACAGACACAAGTGCTTTGTGCACTCTTGCCAGCAAAATCCTTCCTATTGATAATGACGGTCGTGATGTATTTTTCTCAGAACTTGTGCTCACATCTTCCATGATGAAAATGGCCAGGCGAAACCCAGTGTTTGAATAACATTAAAGACTGTGACACAAATCAACAAAAGCCAGGAAATTCAAAGCCGACCTTTACCCAGACCGTGGCGGGTTTTTCCACCGCGGTGTGAGTGTGCTGCCTTCGCTTTGAATTTCCTGGCTTTTATTGCCCCGCGTTACCAACCCGAGCGATTGTTCCAGCTTGTCGGCCCTGGACGTGCCCGGCGAGCCGAGGCCTTCCCAGCGCCGGCGGTTTCGTGTGGTGTCACACGCAGAAAGGCTGCGCGGGCTGAAGGCTGTGTTCTGGGTGCAGGGACACCTGTGAAATGCTCCTTGGGGTGACCGGAGCGTTGCTTGGGGTACAGATCTGTCAAGAGTGCTCGGGGCTGGGGTTGGGTACGAGCCCGTGGTCCGGCGGCGTGCATCAGTGCCCCGCTCTGGTAAACGGGTCCGGCACAGGGTCCCCGTCCACGCAGCGTGCTGTCCGAGCTGACGCAGCCGTGTTCTTGTTTCCCCCGCAGGCACGGCGATGACCTGATCGTCACACCTTTCGCCCAGGTGAGTCGGGAGCCCGCTGCCTCGCGCCGGCTGGGGACGCGTTGGGTCGGAGAAGCGCTGACGCCTGCTTCTGCTCGCCCTAGGTGCTGGCGAGCTTGCGGAGCGTGAGGAACAACTTCACGCTGCTGACCAACCTGCACGGGACGGCCAACAAGTAAGGCGAGGCTTCTCCTCCCCGAGCGGGGCCGGGGCCGGGGCCGCCGCTGGTCCCTCTCCGCCCGCCTGAGGGCGCCCGGCGGCAGGGGCTGGGCCGGGAGCCCGGGGCCGGCCGGGGGAGGCCGCGCGACGCGGGTGTGAGGGGCTGCGAGGGGCCGTGGGCGCCGTGCCGTGCCCCCGAGCACAAATCCGCCCCCTTTTGGGCTTCCTTGGCCGTCCAGCTCAACCCGGGGTGCCGGCCTGTGCTACCGCAGGTGTTCACGAGGGAGGAGAGGCTGGTGGTGGATGGTGACGCCCGGCGTGGCTGTGGTGGCACCGCACGGGCGCAGCCACCCTGCCCATGCCACCGTCACGTCCCCGCGGTGTCCCTTAGCAGCAGTGACACCGAACAGGACCGAACTTAACGGCTGCTTTCACACTGAACAGGAGAAACCCTGAAACAGGAGAAACAAGCTCCTTCATCCACAACCCTCGTTTCCCCTTGGCCATTTACAGTGCGCTGGTCATCACCGTTTTCTGCCCGGCTTTGTCCCCGGAGAGCCGTTGTGCCCCAAACCACCATCCCTCGTCCCTGCAGGTGTCAGGTCTCTGAGGCTGTCTCTGAGGCTGGTGGCACCGCCTGCTCCAAGCCCCTCGTGGCACCTCGCACACCGCCCCGGTACCGGCAGCCACCACCGCCGCTTTGTGTCTGCCGGCACCGTCCTGCGCTCCACGCGCGGCCCGGCGTTTCGTTTGGGCGTGAGGTTTTCCTCCCATTGATTGCAGTTGGCGAGTTTTGATCGGAAATGAAGCGCCGCATTCCAAGATGGAGGTTAATAGAAAAACAGATGGCTGAAAAAATAGATCCGTTTTTTTTTTGTTTTTCCGCTTTGCTTTTTTGAATAGTTGAAGCATTTCGTTCCTAATGAGGAATCTGAAATTGGACGGGGCTGGAAGGAAGCGAGGGCGTAACCTGTAGGACACAGAGGCATCTCGCCGTGTCCTTTTGAAAACATTCCCAGATTTGATTGAGGTATAAAGTCATTTGCCCAGCCAAAGTAAAAGTCATTAAATGTTTAAGCCATTATGTGCCAAACATCCAAGTCCGTGGTGGAATGTGCTTCCAGGCGCTGCGGAGCTTCCCGCACAGTTTCCAAACAACTCTGCTGGGTTACAGCCGCGCTGCCAACTCATGATTTTATCATATGTCTCATGATATGTGGTATTTTTCTTAAACTTCTGCTCTGGGGATCATGAGAATCTCAGCTTTTCTTTAACCCTTCCTCATCCCTCTTTTTTCCTCCTCCTTCACCCCCACTGTCCCAAGAAAGAGAGAGAGGATGCTGTCCCACTTATTTACAGAAATGCTGGAAAATATGAATCTTAAGGACTGGGGAAAAAAAAAAACAACCAACAATGAAAAACAAGAACTCTTTATTTTTTTGGACTTTAACATCGGGGTTTTTAAGACAATTTCCTGCCTGGAAAAGAGGAGAGCGTGATTAATGGTTTCAGAGTGCCTGAGTTTGGCAGATGCGGCCGAGGACACGGTCAGAAAGCATCCGGTGCTGGCTCCCCGAGATGCCCATCGGCAAGGAAGAAGGAGTGGGAGGCGGGAGCCACGTGCACGTGGTGACCCAGAAGGGGCAGTGGCATTGAAACGCAGATCTCCGGGGCTCCGCTGCCCGCTCCCTGCCTGCTGTGCAAACCAGGATGGGCCCGGCCGGACGTAACTCGAGGGTGCTGGGTGCGGTGCCGTTCCCTGTTCAGGCTCTGACACGGGGAATACCCTTCCGAGAATGAGTTCACCCCTCCCTGCCCCCCGAAGGCACGTCTGTGCACCTCGGCGCGGTGGTGGAGGTACGTGGAGCGCTGCTCTCCAGACGCTGGAAGCGCCGCAGCCGCAGCGTGGTGTCCCCGCCGAGGAGTTTCTGTTTTCGAAAGATTTCAAGATTTGGATTTTCAAAGGCTCAGCACGGGCAGGTTGGGGCAAGCTTTCAGAGAAGTCAGCATCCAACGTGCTGGGCTGAGCCCTTCGAAGAATCTGTGGCCCACAGTTCCCTCCAGAAAAGCCGAGCCTTTGCCATCCCACCCAAAAGGCGAGTGCTGCGGCTGCCGAGCCGCCGCTCGCTGCAGCCCTGCTCGCCCTCGCCCTGCTGGTAGGTTGGGAAGCCAGGACCAAGGTTTTGGAGCAGGACCCTCGCTGCCTTACTGTAACACAGATCTTACCTGGCTAGCGAGGCCCTCCTGGAGCACTTCTGAAGAACCCCCTGGAGCTACAAGTGCAGCAGAATTGAGCTGCTCGCTTGCTTTGATTTTAGCTTCAAAGGAGAGCTGGCAAATAATGGATGTTTCGGTTCAGTGGCTGACTCAAAAAATTGGGGTTAGGAGGTTGTCTAAGAGAGAGCAGGGGGAAATCCGGCTTCAGTTAAAACGTATCAGAAACTTCTTTGGGAAGAAAAGCGCCAAGTTTCACTTTTGGTCAGCCTGAAATACCACGTTCAATCCCAAATGAAGTATTTTTATTTTTGTGTTAACTCCTTTTAACTCCTTTAAAAAAGAAGTCTGTTTTTTTAAAGTAAATTATGGTTTCAATGTGAAAAATCAACCGTTTTATTTGGCAAATGTCACAATGAAATCATCTGACATTTGGAGAAATACTGCATCATTTTTCCAGTCAAACCTGCTTGCTAAACTTGAGCCGATTTTTCAGATAGCTCTTGATCCTTCTGAAATCCAGAGTTTCCTGATGAAATTGTTGCTCCTAGTCAAGAAATGTCATTCAGCTTTGTTTCAGAGCTTGCGCTAGTGACTGCAGTGTCTCCTTATTTGTTTCCAGGTGCAATTCAGGCTGTTAACTCTGGGATTTAAAGCCTTATACCTGCACACTGGTATAACAGTTGACATTACTTCAGGGTCCTGTCCAGACTTCGTTGTCTTTTGGCCTTGATTCTGGACCCAGCGAGCCCTTCAATCACAGAAACTGGCCCTTGCTGACCTCTGGGCGTGTTTTGACCATGAAGCTGCCAAGGCAGTGTGGGATGATGGCACATCTTTTCGGATGTACGCTCTTTCTAGCATGTGTGTGTGCTTAGCTGGGGGACAGGGCATGTTTGGGTTTTTCTAACAGATATATTGATATTGCCCATTAACTGCCAAGTCATTTGAAAGAGTTTTGGGTTCTTTTTTAACATGGAAAAGGATTTCTAGCTATGGGAATGGATAGTAGCAGTACTTGAAGAGTTAAAGTAATACCTATTTATAGAGTCTTCTTTATCCCTTTTAGGAGATCTCCTGCAACGAGCCAGCCACCTGTCTCCAGAGTTAACCTACAAGGTACGTGTGTGACTTTGATAATCAAGGCCAAGTGAAGAGGAAGGCTAATTGCACATCATTTCACTAAGGGCTGCTTCTCTGCTCCCCCAGCCCAGCGCAGTTCTGGGCTTCCAGTGCTGCTTCTGGTTTACTCGTGCAAAACCAATACGGGAGAACCATCAGGGCCAGATTATTGTTATTGTAATAGTTTGGGGTTTGTGTTTATCCTTGCGTGTTAGCATAAAAGACGAACATGATTTTGGTTTGATAGTCATGGCCACAGTGACTGCTGCTCTTCTGAGTCCCTGTGCTGCACAGGCCTGGACAAGCACCAGCCTACAAGCCTCGAACAGGCTCAGACACAGCTGTATTTCTTATCCTGTTTATTTCAGTTGTTTGCATGTGCTCTATGTAAAAATTGCAATCTCAAAAACCTTTCTCAGGTGAAACTTCCTCCGCTTTTATTAGGCTGCCCTAGAATGGCTTTTTTTTTTTGTTGTTACGTTGTTTGTTTGCGCTCTTTTGAAATCTGCATTTAGCAACCGACCGAGAGCAGCAGTCAGTAAGTGAGGCTGATCGCATCGTCTTCCCTGCCTGTTCCCCTTCTGCGGGCTGCGGCCCTCCGTCACCTTGTCCTCGTCCCTGTGTCAGGTCAGGCACCGCAGCAAACGCCCAGGTTCAGCTTCAGCCAGGGAGGTGAACAACACTGAGCAGAGGCTCTGGGCAGAGGGCCCCGAGCAGTGCACTGTGTGCAGCTCGTGGTCCTGAGTGCTTGTGGGACCCCTCTCAAGATCAGAGCTGGTCCTACTGACGCTAGTTTAGATGTTACTCCCACAGAGACGCAGATGAGATTTGGAGGAGTGCTCGTGTAGGGTTTAATCTCAGCCTTTCTTATAATTCAGTGCTAGGAGGGACTAGTAAAATTTAATTATTACAGCGTGTGAAGCCTGGATAACTATCATTTCCTCTCATGCTGTGTGTTATTTACTGTCTGGGGACACGTACAGCCCAGGAGACTTCCGGGTTAGATTCCTCAAAAATAGTTACTGGAATGTGGAAATCTCAGATGCAGAAAGAGAACAGGACAACACGAGCTTCAGCTCCTTCTCCTTCACGCACTGTCTTGTGAGCAGCATCGAGTTGGGGCTAGCAGGAATGCAACTCGTCACTTTATTTCAAGATTTGTTTTAGCAAGACTTTGCTTCTGTGGCCTAGGTAAAAGAATTCATGGAAAATTTCATAACCTTTGCATAGATCTGTTTATATAGGCTACAGAATCTGATAACAGGGAGATAATTCCCTTCCAGGAATTTTTTGATTAATTTTCTTAGCACTTTCTGTGGAAACAATAGCTTTCTGCTTTTTAACACTTTGTGGACATTTTTCTACATTTATGAGGACATTACAGTGTGTTACAGTATTTGCAACATGAGCGGTACTTGATACTTTCTAGCTAGCCCAAGCTTCTAACACTGGGAATAGGTGAAAATTTCAGCTCCCTTTTTGACTGAAGGGTCTGGCACTTGTCGGGAAAGTTTTTTTGTTACTCTGGAAAGCTCAGAAAGAGAAAACAACTGACAAGAATCCAACTTTTAGCATTTTTAACCAAGCCCTTGTGATCCTGACTCACGATTTTCAATGTTTCAGTGCTCTGTGGACAGGTATGTCTAAATAAACTGCATTAACATCTTAACCTGAGGTGTGAAAAAAGAAAATGTCCAGTGGTGGAAGTGAGCCACGCTGGATGCCTTTTCCGTATGCAGATTTTTATTTAATACAAACGGGCTGTGGAAGAAGAGGCAGGAAAGCTCTG
This sequence comes from Anser anser, assembly GCF_964211835.1. Classification (NCBI taxonomy): domain Eukaryota; kingdom Metazoa; phylum Chordata; class Aves; order Anseriformes; family Anatidae; genus Anser; species Anser anser. The sequence continues at coordinate 30,730,953 of NC_139728.1, forward strand.
AAAAGCAGCCTGGTGAAGCTGCCACGCTCGCTGCCAGGCGGCTACGAGGCTTGTAGCTGACAGGGGACGCGCTTCGTGTGGCTCTCAGGTGAGGCCAGCTGAGAAAGCAGAAAGCAGTGAAGGCCATGTGCCTTCTAAGGAAGTTTCCATTTAAACGCAGAAAGAGCAAAGATCTGTAGGGGATATTTTTTTTTCGGTGCGTGCAGTTTTTTTCTTTTCCCCTAGATGGCTTCTGATTTGGAAATTAGGAAAGGAGGGAGAGATTTCCCTATCAGAACACTTCCACTTTTGTGCCAGTGGCTCCTGTGTCTGAAAGGGTGCCGAGTGTTTTTCCCATAAGCTTTGGAGAAGGAAACAGTAATGTTTGGATTGGGACTAGGCTGTGTTACATCCTTCTAGATAAAAGAATGTGTTTCGAGATGAAATGTGTTTATGTTCTCCAGACGGGTTAGCCGGCAAAGCTCGGTGTTTTATTTTAGCTCTCCCATGTCACACATTGATTCATAGATCTACCACAATCAATTGACATCAGTATGAGCACCTCGTATATGTCTCCTTTTATTTGTCATTAGCGGAGTGATTTATATCCTGTTATGAAAAGTACAGAACTCGGGGTTTAAAGCGAACTGGCATACATTAATAAAATTACCCTGGAGGGAGACAAATTGCATTCAGCGTTTGCACTGGAAGTAATTCGCGCCAGCTGTTTACTCCAGCAGAATATTACGGGATTTGTCAGTTGTTTGAAACAGAGAGGAGCCAAACCCACTGCTCGTGTGCTCCCGAGGAGTTGCATCACTCAGGACCCAGGCCCATGGCGAAATGAATGAGCTGTGTCGAAATTATGAAATTCCTCTTCTTTTTGCTTTCATTTTCTCGAAACCATGAAAAATTCTGGTCAGGTTTTTCATGGGACAGAGGGCTTTCAAAGCCGATACTGATGTCAGTGTAGATTTCAGAGCTTTCTTAACCTTACAACCACAGCCATAAAAGGAAGAGGAATATGCATTGGACATCCTGTGTTTTGTCCTTGGTATCAGCTTAAGTAAATCTGGCAGATTTTTCCTGTTATTTTGTTATAACCGCAGATCACAGGAACAAACAAAATTGCTTTTATGAATTAACTAAGAAGCCATAACATGGAAATATGAAGCTGTAGCAAAAAGTCCATAAATCCTTAATTAGCTCATGTACTTCACAGCTGGGGAGGATAATGGGGATTGGCAAGGCCGTGAGGTTCCTGAGCAGTCCGTGGCACTGCGCAGTGCCGTCGTGCAGTGCCAGGGTTGTGAACAGCTGCCAGCCTGCTACCTTTTTCGGTGTTACCGAAACAAAAGGTATAAAACCATTGTCATGCACGTGTCTGTGATGCTTCCTTCTCATATATTCCTTCTTTTTTTTTTTTTTTAATGTGGCCTCTGCCACAGCTCCTTTCTTTGACCTCTGCGCTGCCTCGGTCTCAGTGCATCCCTCCGTGCCTGCTCTCCGCGATTCAGCTCCCTCCGCCCCTGGTAGCAGCGAAAGGTTCAGCTCCTGCCCAGTTAACTCAGCCAAGAAAGCCTGTAACCAGCAACAAGTCTGGCAGTTCCTGCTCAGTTCTGTTCCTTCCTCCATATTTATTTTCGTTGCTGATCCTGATTCCCTCCAAACTAAATCATCTTTAACTGGCAGCCACATTCAGCACAAGCCTCTCGTTCTCCCACCCGCTTTAGTACAATCTTTTCTCCGTCTGTTTCGTTTCCTTTGCGTTTTTTTCCAGTACTTTTTCATACAGTTTCGTTTCCTTTGTGTTTTTCCCAGTACTTTTTCATGCTGTCCCGTTTAGCAGCGCGGGATCCGTGCTGTTTGCTTAATCCCAGTACCAAGGCCTCAGCGTCACCGTGCGGTGGTGGCTGTGGGCCTGCTTTCATGCCTGGCTTCGTGCTTGCCCGAAGCAGCCCAGGCTCTTCAGGGCATCACCTCCACCTCCACCTTCACCGTAAAAGCCCCTCATTTCCCGTGTGTGTGTGTAAAAGGCCCCTCGTTCCTGGCGGGCGCTGCTGCCCTGATGAATCCCGGGCCGCAGAGGAAGCGCCGCACCGGTGGGGATGCCACGGGGAGCGAGAAGCCGCCGCTGGATTCCCAAGGGGCTGGGGAGAGGCGGCCCAGCTCTGCTGGCAGATCGGTGCCCATGACAGCACAGGTCATTTCCCCCCAGCACAGGTCATTTTCCCCCAGCATTTCTCTCGGGAGGCCGGGGCACTGCAGTGCTGCTCACGGGTCCCCTCGCACGGTGTGCTCCCTGCAGCCCTGGGGGCGTTGCAGAAACTTCTCCCAGGAGCAGGCAGCCAAGTGCCCCTCGGATACTTTCAACACTGAATAATTACAGTATGTCCTCACAATTAATTATATACCTAGCAATATAATATAGCTGATTGGCTTTGCAACCCGAGGCTTCGGGGGGTGTAGCGCTTTGGGATATGTCACACACAGGCTTTTCAGGGCTCATGGGATTAAAGCTTTGTTAAAATTCCTCTCTGGGGGTGGGAGTGAAAGATTGGTATTTTTCTTGCTTGTGCCTCAGTCTCTGCTTCCCTGCTCATCCGCACGTTTGTCTGCACTTCTCACATGCCTTTACACGAACTCAAAACTCGTACTCTTTCATTTTTTATGTGGGTGTAAGACGTACACAGACTCGTGCACGAACATTTGTATAAAGCATAAACAAAAGACTGGATAAAGCTGGTGCTCGTGCTAATGAGAGCCCCAACTTTCTGTAGGAGTTAAGAAGCCCTGTGCATCAAAGTTACAAATATCTATAAATCCCGTGTAATTAGCACGGAGCTGGTGCTCTTGCACCAGACTTCCTCTGCTCGGCGTGCGGACAATGGCTCTGGGCATCTACAAAATAGATGATTCATCCTGAAATTCTGTTCTCGTGGTTTGCTCTGCCGTGAGTTTGGCTGAGGACTGCAAGATCTGGACTTTAGATTTTGAGGCAGCTTGTGCAAGTCGATGCCGTGTTTTAGGCTTTCAAAGAGTGTGCGAGGGGAGCCGCATGCCACCAGATAGCCGAGCCAAAAGTAACTGATTGCGCACCGTAAAGCAGTGGGGCTGCGCGCTTATCTGCAAATGCTGCTGCCCGCAAATGTTGCTGCTAAGGGCTGCGGTCCTGTAGTGATGCAGATGATTTAGAAACTAGCAAAACTGCCGAAGAAATCAGATAGATAGCAGCTGAGTGACGCGACTGCGTAAAATTAAGGCCGTTGAACAAAGAGGTGATTCGTGCTGCCGGGGGAAATCAAAAGCGTGTTTCGGAGCGAGCCGTAAGAGCTACCTGCAGGAAAAGGCCCGCTGACATCCGGGGGCCGATCCCCGCTCGGCGGGGGCAGTTCATTCCCACGGCGAGTCCGTTTCGTGTGTTGCTCCTGCCTGCGAACACACACCCCCTGAAAGTTGGACTCATGCATCTTAGTAAGTATTTCAGTTATGCTATTGACGTCAATGCAGTCATTAAATAGATTGCCGGCCCTCCCATCAGCAAACCTGTGCCAAAGACCTAGAGGCAGACACATTTTAAAAGAAGAACATCAGGTTTTCTTTTAGCAATTGGAGAGAATAGGGGAAAAGTTGATTCTGAAATCACCGTGCCTTGCAATACTACCAGTTTTTGTTGTTTTTTTTTTCCTTAATTTTCTGAGGCTCGTTTTCTGCAAAGATAATGGCTGCGTTTTATTTAGCGCGCTGTCGTTACGTTACTGTGCACGTAAACTCCAAATGAGGCTAAAGTGTAATTTTTTGTGATCAACTCCAGCTGAAAAACGACACCCGTTTTAGGTCTCCTGGCTAGATTTATTCGTATATCAAGTAACAGAAGGTATTCAGGCAAACCTGCTTAGCCTTTGACTCCAGAAATTCTGCAAGGGTTGATTTCATGACATCTATATAAGAAAATAGCCGTCGTTTCTCCTCGGCAGGCTCTGAAGACATACAAGCTAATCGCGGCTCCATAGCAACAGATGAAAACTGTTTTCCCCTCCGCCCCACCTGTGGATGTCACATGAAGATGCTACACGTGCTGCTGCCATCAGGAGCCTGTCACTCCCCGGGGCCCAGCTGCCACCGGCGGCCCCGGGGCGGCGGCGGGTGCCAGCGGGACTCCCCGCGCGGTCCTGCGCTGCTCTGGGCTCCGCGGGCTGGGCTCTCTGCTCCTGGCCCTGCTGGGGCACCTGCATCCCTGTGCCACCTCTGCTGCTCCTGGCCCCGTGTCGGGAATGGCCCCGGCCGTCGGACGGGGGCTCCGGCGGGGCGGTGAGCTGGGAAGCTGAGGACATGCGCAGGGGGCACCCTCACGCAGGTGGAGGGAGCGCCCTTCCCTTGGCGAGGTCAGCAGGTACGTTGTGATCGACTGCAGAGTCGGTTTAGGAGCTGAAACACTGGTTTTTGGTCATCTCACTGGTGATCCCACACTCTGCTGTGTAGCGTAAACCCATTAAAACAGTCATAGGTTATTAAAAGGGCTGCTGGCTGATTTCTTTGTGAATGATCCAGCCAACTGCGAAGCCAAGGTGGCAACGAGGCGGTCTTCCTAGTGGCGTGCTTTCATTGTGTCCCCACGTTCACTCTGCTCTTTAAACACAGGTCAAGCCCTGAAAGCCCTGCATTGCTTTCCTCAGCTCCCATTCGGGCGGGATTGCTTAAGGCCTCCGTGAAGACAATAAGGCTTTGCCATCGCTAATATCGGAGTTGATAAAATCTGTGTTTCTTTTGTTTTCTGCACAGAATGATAATAGCTGTTGTGGGTGCGATTTTGACATCGCAGCCTTCAATGCACTGAATCAGTTCCATATGAGTTTGAGAAATACGTACTTGGACTGTGAAAAAAAAAAACACAAACCAAAACAAACAAAAGCACCCAAACCAAGCTGCTGGCAGGCGGAGTTATTTTTTTAGGTTGCGGGACACAGTTTGTGCATGCCTTAGTGATGAATAGGGTTCTTCATTGTCCCACTGCTTCGAGCCCCTTCAGCTTCCATGTCATCAGCATTTTCCAGCCAGAGAGAGCTGAAACGGGCTCCTGAAAGCACCCATGGCTCATCCCCGCAGCAGCTATATATAAGTTTCTCCTTCCTCCCCCGAGGTTGAGCTCACTGCTGCAGCATTGTGTCCCGGACACAGCTGGCAATGGGAGTGTGAGAGGCTGCATCGGAGTATCTGTGCCGAGACTTTCCCAGGGTAATGCACCGCACAAGTCCCAGAGGCAGCAGCCTGTCCTCGGACAGTCCCAATGTTCAAAGCTGTGTCCTCCTGCGGGATCTGATTCCGAGTGTAAGTCGCTTTTTTGTTGTGTTTTAAAAAGTAAGTATTTCTGACTTTGTCTTGTGATTGTCAGCAGCCAAAGCTTTTGGTCCGTAGCCGGGCAAACGCTCCCGCTGAGCGTTTGGTATTTATTAGTCCTGGTGGGAGCAGTTTCTAGCTCGTAGGGACGCGAGAGGGTAAAGCGCCGGCCTCGACGGACAGGATTTGGATTTGTTTGGTGTCCTCAGCGGGGTAAACGCTTTGCCCACCAGAGCTAACTGTACAGGACGGCATAACAATTGTAAAGATTAAAAACAAAAGATCTTTTAAAATCGATATATATTCCAGGCAGGGTTCAAAAAGGGAGTAGGGGATTGCTGATGCGCTTTTCCGTCTCGTCAGTGCCTCCGTTCCGAGCTGCGGTTCGGACTCGGGGGTCCCCCCATGGCAGCACCGAACTATGACCCCCCCGACTGCCTGCAGCCTTCAGGTCACCCAGAAATGCTGGGGGTTTGTTGCCGGTATCTTTTCATTTCCTGATCGACTGAAGAAGATTTGTATAGCTAAGCGTGTTATGCCTATTAATACGGGCATAATGTCATTGTGCAACTGGTAAAGAATGTTACGCCAATAGTTAATGAAACGTTTTAGCGTAATATTGTTTTCTCCGTGAGAAGTGTCTGTGAATGACAGCCTTAAGTATTGTATAATTGGGATACTTTTTTGACAGAAAGGAAACAACTGTTAATTATTTATGGTTATTAATAAAACATGCTAGGTTCTTAAGTTAATTCAGTTCACTGGAAAAATATGTACGCTCGCAAAGATTTACATTTTTAAGCAGTGAACTTTAAAAAGCATCTAAACACGTCCCTGTGGGATATCTTTTCGTGTCTAAAGGTATCGCTGATTGGCTTTGTCGTGCGTTCAGGAATTTAATCATTTTAGGAATTCAAAATGAAAAAAAAAACAACCTGCAAAACCTGGCAATGCATTGGTTTGATAATTAATGTCTTTTGGTTTTGCGTTCAGTACTGGGCCTGTCAAAGGCCGGAGGCAAAGAGCCTTTCATCAGCGATAAGGGGCGTAGGGTCTGACCCAAGGTTAGGTGCCTGTTATTTGGTTTTTGCTGTTTACTAGGAGCCACGATCAGTGGCCATTATTAAGTACTGAATACTTATGTAGTTAATTTATTTTTTAAAAAAGCTGTGCTTTCAGATATAGGTACTTTAGTATAAATATCCTGCTGTCGTAAGTATAGCTTTGCAAGAGGAAGCCGAACGTCTGTGCGTATGAAAACTCCTCTATCACACCTCCACGCTCTTCAAAAGCTCTACCAAACAGACGTTTTCGCATCGTGCCCAGGAGACTCTGGATTCCAGCCCTTTAAACAAGGCTGCTTTGGATCCAGCATCCCAGGCCATAGGGAATATTCTAGACACCCCAATGTCTTCACTTAAAACGAATTGAATCCAGTTAGGCCCTTCGTGCTGCAGGCATGTGTTCAGGGAGGCTTTACAAGCGTAGCACTTAATACCAAAATGATTCTAAAAGGTCACATTTTACAACCAAGGTATTTTTCTTTAAATACCGCGCATTAGGCCGATGAAAGCAGGACAGCCACAGCAATTGTTGGCTTCTGTGAAAAAACAGCGTGCTCTTCCGAGGAGCAGAGGAGCCAGCCTGGCCTCCTGCTCCTGCTCCGAGCTGCGCGAGAGGTGCCCGGCGGCGGCGGCACTGCTGCGATGGGCACGGGGCGCTCGGGTCGGCACCGGCAGCACGTGCTGGTCTGGGACAGCCCGGACGATGGGCTGAGCACGGCCCGGGGCCAGTCCCACTAGCAGAAGCCCAAATAAACGCTCACAAGCTGAGGATGCACTAGCGAGTAAGGGTGTGCAGGTTGTCGTTCACAGATTTTGCTAGCATTTGGCGTTTGGGAAGGGCTTTCCTTCCCTTCTTCCCAAAGCTGCTTCTGGAAGAGGAGAAATCCAGACCCAAGTTTCCAGTCTAACCGGAGTGTCTGCTGTTTTAGCAGTAATTCTTTATGGGACATGGGCCACATCCAGATCCTAGTCAGACGCGTTAGTTGGGCCTTCTCCTTTATTTTTTGGGCAGGGTATTTCCCGAAATTCCTATTGCTAGAATGTCACCAACTGTCAGCAGCTTCCTGGGTTTCAGCGGTATCGTGTGAAACTCTTAAATATTTCCATCTATGCTCAGCGGGAACACGCTACCCAGGTATAAGCCAAAACTTCGTTAATCGCACTTTATAGATCAGGAACCGCAGAACTGGAACGCAGAGGAGATGCTCCTCGCACCACATTTTTCAGCAGCAGCTGCTCGTTCTGAGCCGGCGTTTGTAACGCGTCCAAATGTGGTCAATTTAGTGTGCCGCTAGAATGCCTTTTATTGCAAATTGCCTTAAATGGAAAGCCCCGGGCAGCTGAAAATCAGATGTTTCGCAGAAATTGTATGAATTTCACTGAACTTATGACACAGAATTAATTACTTCAGAGAAGTAGCGTGAGTTACAGCGCTGAGACCTTGGCCAAGGCTAACATGAGGTGCCTCTACTGTGCTGCTGAGTGTAAGAAATCCTGAAAGGTGCCACATAGCATAAAACTTAAGCAGCAACCACTGGAATAATTTGCAGTAGGTCAACCTGTGGTTGACCTTCAGTGGGGGACATTTCAATTTTCACGTCCATTTAATCTGATATTTTAACTCAGACAGTTAATAAGGGTGCCGTTAGTGTAGCTGACATTTTGATTTCCTTGTATTTGATTTGAGGAGATTACATAGGTGTATTTTGAGGGCCTTAAATAAATATATTTTGAGGCTCTTAAATAATATGATTTGAGAGGGGAAGGCCGTTCTTGCCTGCAGTGGCTGTAGCGATTTGGCAAGCACTTGCACTTCCAGGCCTGCCTGTCGGTGCTGGGTTGGAGTTTATCCTCCCTCTGCCCTTCGGGGCAGCTTTCCGATGGCTCAGCCCCAGCACAAGGGCCTGATTCAGGTCAGCACCGAGACCTCAGGCTCGAGGAAAGTAGTCCCGCGGGACTCAAACCTCCACGTTTAGTCACTTTTCTGGCTAAAATGAGCCAGATGTGAGAAGAAACGCAAATTGTTGTCTGGTGTTTCTATACAGAACCTGTTTCTGCTTCTGGATAGCCACGTAGTGATTCCAACGCTGTGTCCCTGGGTCTGTCAGGCAAAATGTGGTCCAGTTCTGCCCCGTGTCCCAAACAGATCTTTAAAAGGTGACCAGGGTGTGATGGCCCCGGCCTGAGGGTGATTCAGAGGCATGGTGGAGATCAGCACGTGAAACTATTAATACGGAATATTAGAAGCTGTCAAAACAAATGATGCTGGTTTGTAGGATACTGACATCTCCCTCTTCCTCCCCACCCTTTTACCCGTGGGACTTAATCTGTGATTTTAAACAGATTATTTTAAAAGGCTGTACGTGCGGTTTAGTAAACATAAAGCGCACTGAGTCACAGCTCCGAACAGCTGAAATGGTTTGCTAGGGTAGATTAATACAGATGATTAGCACAATGAATAGTTTAGCTCTGTTTTCGGCTACTGCAGGTCTGAAGATTTGTAGTTTTGTGACTTAGAGCATACTCCGAATGTTCGCAGAGTTACAGCGTGTGGATGTGTTAAAAGTGAATCCATACGGCTCGGGGTGCAAGCAGAGAGCTCTCTGAATGACTCTAGCCTGACAAGTAAAATATCCTCATTTTCAAAAGCTGGGTGATCGCGGATTAAGTAACATCTTTTTAAATTGCATGTGCTTCCAGATTATTCAAGCAGTTTCTGCTGGTTCTGCTCTATGACCAGCCCACGATCTCCAGTGAGCAATCCTCTGACTTCCCACAGTGCAGCTTAATACAGTCACAGATCGGTTGATAGCGCTTACTCAGAGTATCACCTGAAAACCAAATATGTCAAAACAGGTCATTTTTTGCAACGTGCTGCATACCTGAGTGGCTGGGCTCAGTGCAGGGTAACGATATCTTTGCCTTTCAGCAGTAGGATGACAGTCATGTGCATTTATTTTGAGAGGCTAAATAAGGACATAAAGTTCAAACAAGGTAAAGCAGCGAGGTAGGCACTATTACTCTGTGAGCGCATAAAATATCTATGGTAGCAGGAAAGATTAAAATTACAAACAAAATCAATTTTTAAGCTTCCGTCCCTAAGGATAATGCTTTCAAGAAATTAATTTAGTAATGAAAAAATCTATTTAATTGTATTTTATAATTAATATAATGTGTCTGGCATGCTGGCTGAACACATAATGGATGACTGCATGGCCAGGCTTTCAAGGCAGGGAGTGGGGCGTACGGGCACGGCGGTTTGTGTGTGTCCTACAGAGTTCCTGGGAGTTATGGCCAGGATGCTTTTGGGAGCCACGTTCTTAACTTTCCTATGGAAGACCTTAAGGAAACTAAGTTGAGATGAAATGGAGGACAATTTTATGTTAAATTGTGACCTTTTCAGAAGCTAAGGAATCTGAGTTAAACAGGTCTAACATTTTTCTAACAGCATGTTCTACATTGCTACGGTCACCTGGGTGACCTTATTCTGACCCTCCTTTAAGAATTTCTGAATAATTTGCCTCATAAAGAGCTAAGGATTATTAATTAACTTTGTCTTTATGTCTAAAGCCAGTGGCTGAGAGGAGCTTTTCAGGTAGATCAGGCACCGTGCTTTGTAGCTCCAGGATTCGTTCCTGAGGTTCCTCTTCCATTCCCTACCCCAGTGTTTGTTTCACCACAAAGGACTTTCACTCTTACAGAACACGTATACCATCAGATTTATTATCTCCAGGTTAACCTGGTTCAAAACTGGGTTTAATTGCTATGGATGGCTTTGTGGATGAAAACGTCTGAATTCTGTGGCAGATCCAGATGCAGACTCTTTTACCTGTGATTTACAAAAGTGAAATGAAAACAGTGAAATACGGTGCGGCTCGTCCTTTACATCACTCATGGTTTTTCCCCTTGTTGAATCACAATCATTGCTGTGGTCTCCTGTCTAGATAGCTCCTTCTGTGTCTGAGGCCTGCTGTGAGAGCCAGCTCATGGTTTCCCAAGGAGGAGTTTCCAGGGCATCAGGAGGGGCGCAGGCACTCCATTTTGCACGGATGCGTGCACAGAAAGCTCGTGAGGGCCCCAGCTCCTTGATTTCTGCCGTGGGGCCACGTGGACAAGAGCCCTTGCTCCAACACACGTCGTCAGTGCACGGCACAAGGCAGCGAAGTGCCGAAGCCTTCGGACTCGCTGTGGGTGAGCCAGCTCCGGAGCCGGAAGCCGTCTAGCCACAACAGCACAGGATGGTGCCCCACCTAATTAAGCCTGTTGAAAGGCAGGGCTAATTAGTTTAGGTGGAGTGCCTTGTTAGCACAACGATGTTGCTTCCAGGATCCAAGTTGGTTTCCCTGCACGTGTAAGCTTACCATCCCTCTCCGAGCCAGCCCACATGCACCCAGTGAGATAATACGCTGCACGGTGCTGCTAAATCCTAAGTGGGCAGCTAGGTAATTTCATAATCATATCCTGATTTTTCAGTGCCTTTCTCACACTTGTGCATTCACATGCACGCCATGTGCTCAGGAAGAAAACATTTCTAGTCACACACTAAAATGTTCATCTTGCTGTGATCCGGCCTTCCCTTGTTTAGCCAGGGAAACAAAAACACAGTCCGGGCACCCCGTGGTGTACAGGATGCTGGAATTGGGATTTAAATCCTCGTCCTCAGTTCTAGATCGGGGTTGCGTGCTTATTTCTGCCAGTGGTCCTCTCCTCCCCCAGGCTGCAGCCCCCTGGGACAATTTCATGTCCCTTTGAGGAGCATGTCCGGTAGAGGTGTGATGGGATTCACTTCATTTAAACGTTTGTGTCAGCCTTGGGAACTGTGGTCTGTGTTCTGAAACTCGTTCGAGGCATGTATTAATTTCCTGGCGAAATGTCATCTGAAAAAACATTTTCAGCATTCCTCCTCGAGATCTCTCCCGTATGTGTGCCGTCGGTCTCTGCACTTCTGCTAGGCTCTAAGGGGAGAGGTACCCTCTTACGTCGTGTTTCTCCTTCTGCCTTGTGATTAAGGCAGGACAACAAGGAATCGAGCCTGGTCAGTAAAACGATAACGTGCCAAACCGTGTGTTTGCTCCCCGAGATCGAGTTGGAGCAGAGCAATCTTTCCTGTTCATTCACCAGGCCAAGATTAGATTCTGCCCCTCTTGCCATTTCGGCTTCTCCCTGTCCCTGGACCGAGGAATTCCTACTATGCAGGCAAATCCCGTTCCCAGATTCCCCCGTGATATCACTGCTAAGTGACATCTGACAAAATGCTTCCTGCATTTTGTTACTTCCATTTGGCACCATAAAAGCACTGTCACTTACGCTCCTGATTTGTGGCAGCCGCAATGTATTGTTCCCCCTGGGAGGGGGGAAAGGAGGCTGCAGGCACTGCCCTGTGCTAAAACCCTGCAGGTGAGACCCTACCTCCAATCTAAATCCTTCTTCAGAGCTTCTTCAGCTTTCCTCACTCATTACCATTTCAGATTAAATGTTTAGGCTTATCTTCTGATCAGAAATGGCTTCTCTGGGAGGTCTCCTAGTCTTCTATTCACCCCCCTTAAGGTTTTCATAGTGTTTGTGCCTCGTTTTTGCACCTCATTGTCATGCAGAAGGTGCAGTGGGGAATCTTTATCATTTGTTTTTATGCTGTAACATTTAAAACCGAGGTTTAGACAGCTGCTTTAGAGCGCACGTGCATCAGATGCCTGCAAACACACCAAGTAAATGTAAGAGTGCTTTCTGAGCTTAATTCAGGACCTTAACTTTTTGTTAGCTCGTCCTTTCCAAGCGGTGTCCCGTGCTCTCTTTCGGTTGGACAGATGTCGGCATTACTTTTTCTGCGGGAATGGAGATTCATGACAAAACGTGTTCTACTCTCTGCGGCAATGCCCAGCGAAGCTTTGGTCCTTCCTTCTGAGCAGCATTTGGTAAATCCAGATCTTTGCAAGGCAGTCCCTTGAGACCAGCACTCTGACTCCTCCGTCAGCTCCTTGTGCTCAGCCTGGCGCTGAACTGCTGGGGTGGTCCCAGCCGCGCGTCTTGGTTGCCTCCTCCAGTTCATCCTCCTCTGCTGGAAGGAGCGGTGCTCCTGGGGCTCTCGGTACCCTGCTGCCCAAGCCAGCCGACCATTAGAGGACTGCCTGCAACGGTGCGCGCTGCTTGGGGGCACCCGCAGCGATTGCCACAAAGCCCAGCGAAAGTATCGGGAGAGCTGTGACTTCTCCAGCTCCCAAGGTACCAAACGGCAATCGCCCTGCTCTAGATTAATCGGTAAGCAGCTGCCCGCTTACTGCTAACAGTCAGGGGTCTGTTCGTCGAGTTGCCAGCCCGTGCGGGTCCTTGCTGACCCGATTCTCACGCCCCGGCCGCGGATCCGCCCAGCTGCCCACGGTGCCAGTGGGTACAACGTGGGCGCTGCAGGTTTGGCCAGTTCTGGCCGAGCTGGCTTCAGCGCTCCCAGCCCCGGGCTGACCTCTTGCTATGGGTTTCCTTGAAGTGTTTCGTTTTTGCCTCGAACCAGGGGCAGGGCCCCCTGTGGCCGCTCTCCCTGCCCTCACCTTGGGGTGGTCACGGGGATCGCGGTCGAAGCAAGGCCTGGGGTGGCCACGCTGCCCAGCACCAGGTCTCTCCGGCGTGCCAGCTGCTCGTAAACGCCTTTGTTCGCTTTTGAGGGCTTCCATTCGCTGCTTGGCCTCAAGATACTGTCATTGCCACGAGATTAATGCAGCCTAAGCAGCCACCTAAAAATTACAGGCCGATTTTGAAGAAAACGCACGGCGAGCTGAGGAGCCAGCCGTCCTGCTGTGCAGGAAGATCAGGAATTTCAGCAGGAGCCAGCTCGATGAAGCAAGGAGCGTCTTAGTGGACCAAAGTGGAAAAGGAGAGCAGGGAAAGAGTGAGAACAAGGACTTGTAACACAGGAGGGATATAAAAGCTTTGTGTAGGTGTGGGGGCTGATGTGGGGCAGGCCACAGGCCAGCTGGAGCTGTGACTTGCGGGGGGCGTGAGGGGAAAAGAGGGGAAAAGAGAGACCGTGGTGTGGAGTAGAGAGGGAAACCTCGGGGAAAATGTGGGTCCATTGATCCGTGGGGGAAACAGCCTAGTGAGAGCCAATGCACAAATGGCTGAATTGCTCATTCTTGCCACAGCCGTCCCAGACAAAGCCTTTGCTGGGTCTCAGCGCCTGCCAGTGCCTGGGAAGGAGAGGGATGGGGAGCAGCAGGTCAGGGGCAATTTGGAGGGGGTGGCTGTGCTCAACTGCATGGTGCTGGGCAGGGGTCAAGCTGGAAAAGCTGGTGGATGTGACTGCAAGGATGCTCTGAGTCGTTTGTGAAAACCCGTGGTGCTTGGGAGCGTCCGTGACGGCTGGAAGAAGGATCCTTCCTGAGAAAAGCGAAGGGGGCCTGGGGAGCCATGGAGCGGTCAGACTCCTCGGTCAGCACGGAGGGTGGTGTCCATTTCTGAATGTATAAGGACGTGAAATCAGGAACGGTAAATGCAGATTTGTAGGGGCAAATTCTTTTTGAAAGCTCTGACCTCCTTCTGCATTGGCTATGGGGACGGCGTGGCTGTGGGGACGCGGGGCAGCCTGGGTGGGCACACGAAGCGGCGCTTTGGCACCGTTTCCCTCAGCATTCCCCCCTGGATGCCGGGGCAGCGTGGGGGGCCCAAACAGGATGGCATTGCCGGGCCTCCGGGCTCCACCTTGTCCTGATGGCTGCTGGCAGAGGAGTGCCTAGCAGTTCCCTGCAGCTACTGGGAGGAGTGGTAAGGCGGCAGCAGCAGCAGCAGCAGCAGCAGCAAGGCGATGCTGGTGGTGAGCCCCAAAGCCAGCGCTGGGGACAGTGCTGCTCTGGGGGGGCTGGAGCAGCCGCCCCGTGATGCTGCAGCAGCGAGGAGCCTCGTGCAGCTGACGGGGGAGGACAGGCACCCCCAGAGGGTGATTCAGCCCCTCGCAGGCGGCGTGCTGAGAATAGACCAGAATCACCCTTTGGAGGTCCCAGTCACTTTCCACTGACTGTGCAGGGAGCTTAGGTGATTAACTTTTAGCTGGCTAAAGATAGATCAGATGACCCCCCACACACACCCCGGTGACATTTCTCCGGGCTAATATTACTGCTTGTCAGTGGTGCTCCGGTTACATCGCAGCTGGCTCGGTGGTCGGGCAGCGATCACATCGGCTGTTGACTCAGAAACATCACCGCTACTATGGCACTGAATGACTAGCAGACGTCTTCGCGCTGCGAGCCGTGTAAGCCGGCCGAGTCACGCTGCAGGCATTCCTCCCGTCACTGGGAGCCCCCGCGCCGGTTGTTAAATGAGCCCCGTTCCTTCTCGGGACCACCGCGGCACGGGGACGCGCATGGCTCGGTCTGCCACAGTCCTTGTGTCACTCCCCACAGGCAGGACATCTTTCTTCCTCCCTTTCTTTGCTTTCCACAGCGCCGTGTCCTCCCGCTGCTTGCTCCCTGCAGCCTTTCTGCTCGAACCTGGCCGAGCCTTTGCCACTGCTGCGGGTGCTGCTGCAGCCGCTGCCTCGGCACCCTCGGCCTCTCCGGAGCCACTTCTCTGGGGCTGAGTTTTCCCAGCAGCTTTTCTGGGCAGCCACGCTCGTGTGTCCCAGAAAGGACCCGTCTTTAATTAGAGTGCCTTATAATGGCTCTGGAGGGCGAATGCCAGACTCCTCGGCAGTGTAGCATACGAGTTGGTTTCTATTGCCGCTCGTTGCTTTGAGAAGGCGAAACCCAGAAGTGCCCACTGAAATCTTGGCCTTGTTTCCCCTGAGGTCGGAGCGCATGTCAAACCCTTTCATCACCAATTTCAGCATTACAAGCGTTATTCCTGGCAACAGCATCTCGCTCATTTCCTGTCATTTTTCGCAATTAGCTGTAGAAAGCTTTCACTTCGTTTTTTTCCCTATCTTCCTCTATCATCACTGAATACAGGCTCCATTGTTCCTGCTGCTCCGGAGCCCGCATGGAGCTTTTCTCTGCTTTCCCCCACAGCCGGGTTTCCTCCGGTGCCACCTCTCCAGCATCTCCCTGGGCGAGCCTGCGCCAGCTGCTCCGTGCCTTGCCTCTTTCCAGGCCTTTCACCACCCTCACCTCTGTTACCAGCGGAGGAGCCCGTGCTTTTGAAGCGGGGTTTGCTAAAAATGTTACCCGCGATGTGCCACGTGCCCTCCGTTTGCCTGCAGTGCCATGGCACCGGCTCCCACCCGGCTGTGCAGCGCCGGGGGGGGGACGCGCAGAGCCCTCGCTGCGGGACGGCTGCAGGTGTGAGAAACGTGAGAGGGGGCAGCTGGAGCGACGGGCAGGACCAGAGTCCCAAAAATACGATCCGGAGGGGGCAGAAGGGCAGGCTCGTCCATTTGTTCGGGGCTTGCTCAAGAGGACTGGCTCCACCTGTTCTGCAGGTGCTGGGGCTTTGTGCCTCTCTTAGCACATCTGCACCTATCTTTGCAAAAGATATAATTAGTTTCATTGCACGCAGTGAAATGCTGGGGGGGGGGGACAGTGAAGCTAAATGCTCTGTCATTCCCATGATTGGAGATAAGGCCGTAACTCCGGCCCCGCAGCCTGCTGCGCCGGTAGCACACAAGTCTCTGGGACCCGGGGACGTGTTCGCGCACTGTGTGGCATTGGGTGGGCGGTCTGCTGGGTGCGTCTGATCAGCGGCAGGTCTTCTTTGGGGGGGTTTCTAGCTTTTGTGCTTGGGCAAAAGTAGAAAATGTGGCCCCCTGGATGCCCTGATCACCAAAAAGCACGCAGCACCTCTCCAAAAAGCCCTGCGCTTACAGGGCGAAGGCTGCTTCAAGGCGTAGGATGGCGCTACAAGGCCCAGGCGTTTTCATTCTAGATTTGAAATGAATCGCTGCGGTTGCGCTCTGCTCCTTTTATTTTGTTTCCTGTGAGTTTTCCAACCCATCCACAGAACAATTTTCTCAAGTCTGTTTGTTGGGTCTGCTGGAACAATGGCTTAATTCAAGGAAATGGCTCTCTGCTCACGGGTAGTCATGAAGGCACTAACAGGATACATTAACCAAATAAATTATTTAGTGTCAGCCATTCACTCAGCATTGTCAGGGATAAATATGTAAACACGTCCGCGCCATCTGTAAACAACCACGGCTACCTTGGGAAGGCAGAGGGTGAATGGCTGGCAGCCGGCACCGGTCCCTCTTCTGTCAAGTTTTGGCACGCCGCTCGTTGATGAACCTGTTCTGCGCAGCGTGCGCCGTGCTCCGGGTCCTGGGGTGATGCTAGGCGCTGGCGAGGGATTGTCTCGGGGCATGTCACGAATCTCGCTCTCCCAGGTTAAAACAGGCACGTTCTTGTGTCGAGGGGGGCTGGAGGGAGCACCGCAGCTCGCCTGGATCTGTTGGACTTGTCTAAGCCGTGACCTTCTCCTTCTCCTTCTCCTTCTCCTTCTCCTTCTCCTTCTCCTTCTCCTTCTCCTTCTCCTTCTCCTTCTCCTTCTCCTTCTCCTTCTCCTTCTCCTTCTCCTTCTCCTTCTCCTTCTCCTTCTCCTTCTCCTTCTCCTTCTCCTTCTCCTTCTCCTTCTCCTTCTCCTTCTCCTTCTCCTTCTCCTTCTCCTTCTCCTTCTCCTTCTTCTCTTTTCCTTTTCCTCTTCTCTCTAATCTGCATCAGGGCTTGCAATCCAGGGGGTCTCAGCTGAGGCTGGTGGGTCAGGCTTTTGTGGCTCAGCTCTTCCGTGAGAGTGGCACAGAGAGGGCTTCCACCAGGGCAGTGTTTTCAACACAACATTTTGGGTGCGTTCTGATATCCCGGTCTGTTGCTTGCTTAGGCATAAGCTCTTAGTCATTAGTAGTCGAGGACTGAGAAATGTGAATGAAGCCTTCAGTAAACATTAGTGCTATCTATACTGCTCACAAAATTATAATCTGTCATTCAAATGATTATCCAGAGGATCTGCCTTCTCTTCTTAATCATTTCTTATCATCTCTAACAATGACAGCAATGACAGCAATGTGTAATGAATATGTTATATAATTAAAAATGGGTTGTCTTAAGATCCTCTGGCAAGCGCTAAGTGATAAAGACTCGTAATGTATATTGTTACATTTCTAAAGAAACATCTCTATCTGAAAATGTCTACTTTTTTATTCTGTAAGTTATTTTAAATATTTGTAAATAAGCAAAATATTCCTGTATGCCTAAAACCTCTAGAACCGGAGCTCTGTCCTGATTCACACTGAGCAGTAGGTACCTTTAGAAATTGTCAGTCTCATTAACAATATTATTTAATATTATTACTTAATATTATTTCCAAACACTTGTACAAGTTAGGAGGCTGGGAGCATGCTTCCGGACATTTCCTAAGGCAGAGTTTTCAGTGCCTGTAAGCAGTTTCCAGCACCACGATACACATCTACGTGTTTCCGTGCGAGGACACTGGACTCCAGAGCCCCCAGCTCACCGGGTGGCCGCAGCCCAGCTCGCCCACCGAGCGCGGTGCCGCGCTGGCAGTTTGCTTCCCTGACACTAGTGGGAGGTAGTAAGCATTTTCCTCTGCAATACCGGTACTTCAGTTCATTTCTGATGAGCGTTCTGCTTCAGGTTTTGGTAGATGCTGTCGGTTTGTGAAACTTGTGCATTCGGGGGACGCTTTGGTGCCTGCCCACTGGCAGGTGCTCCGTGCTGGTTTGGGGTCAGGTCCGGTACTAAAGCCTTCCCAAGGCACAAGTGAACCACTGATCTTTTTCGTCTTAATTTTAAATGAACAGATTTGATCCTGAGTCTGAATTGTTCTTGAGGTAAGGTTAAAACGGAGTGATCCTTTTTTTTTTTATTTAATGGACTGGAATAATTGAGAAAATGGGAGTGTTGGTGAACTCGGGGGCCTTCCCTCGCGCCCCAGCTGATGCTGCTGCGCTGGCAGACTCGAGCTGTGTGCAGAGTGCTGGGGGGAGGCTGCCCTTAAATGTTCAAGAAGTTTATCATTATAAATAGCTGCAATTTATTGCAGCCAGGATGTAATTAAAAGTAAATAACCCAGAAGGTGCCGTACTGGCACAGTACACAAACAGCTCTGCACGTGGAATAGCACATACCTTAAAAGGTTGGGACTGCTGTGAGCTGCTGTGACTTGCTTTTGAACCTTCACCTCAAGATCAAGGCTATCTTTGAATTTTTCAGTGTGAAATGTATTTTTTCATAGGGACTAACATCTTGTAGGTCTTAAGGGTTTACGAGTGAAGTTACAATCCATTTGAAGTAACTATTTCTTTTTTGCAGAATGAGGAAGTCTTTTATCAGTACAGTCAGTACATAATTTGATGTGTAATTGCAGAGGAGAGCTGAGTTTGTACAGATGTCTGCAAATACTCGTATTCAACCTTTCTCACCTGCCAGACTGGACAATCTGTTCACGAGGCAGTAACCTTTAGCAATATGAGCCTGCTTGGGTGTGTTCTGTTAGTTTGTGGAAGACTTAACTTGTTTGGCACCGGCAATAGCCTACTGAGCAAAGAGAACTGCCGCTTATCTCCAATTTTTTAGCTCACCTGCTTGGGGTCTGGTGTTTTGGCCACTCTTAAAACATTCTAGCCTTTCCACTTTCAGCCAGAAGCAGGAAACGCCACGTCTTTGCTTATCTATTTAAAAGTGACGAGGGTGACGAGAGGATCGTGAATAGATCAGGAGAGGGAAGAACTCACTTTGAATTTTGGCATTTGGGTCTGGTTCCAGGATGCTTCTCAACTCAGTTCATCTCCCGTGTGAGTTGAGGTCAAAGCTGCCCCTTTCTCCTGAAGCTTCGGGAGCAGCCCCGTGCTCCGTGCCTCGGGCACTGCCGGCGCTGGGCGCTGGGCTGGGGGATGGCTGGTTTGTGGGCTGAGAAAGGAACCACGCCGGGCAGCTGCAGCTGCAGATAACGTCGGCCCCGTGCTCAAGGATATCCTGGCCCGCGGTGAGGACTTGCCGGCGCGGTCGTGCCGCCGGCGAGAGGCACAGCGAGGGCGCGCGGGACGGAGCGGGCTGCGGGGAGAGCCAGGAGAGAGCTCATTGTCCAAGCCCCCTTCACGGGCCTGCCGATGAGGTGCGTATTTGATCTTAGCTGAATCGCTCCCCAAAAAAGAGGATGATCTCCCAGACCGTTCACTTTCCGAGTATGCAAGGAGAAGACAAGCCTCAAGTCCATGTTCATTAGCAGCTCTCGTAGAGAGGAAAAGATAACAGAGGCGAGTCAGTAAATGGGACAAAACTTCTAAAAATGGGTGGCTAAGTCACTTTTCTAGTGAGAAGTATTGTATGTTTCATCAGCTAGCAGAGATGAAAAGAAAATAGAGGGGAAATAATACAAAAAAGTAGTTGTTGCAAAATACCAGCACATACATAAATTGCATTTAAATGCATTCGAATATAAGAATTTTCAGAGTGCCCATTGAAAAACGTTAGACCTTGGGCTTCTTCTGGCTTGGCAAGTGCGGCCTCTGAACGGACTGGCAGCGACCAGGGCTGGAGACGAAATGTCACCTTAGTTCCTGCTAAATTGCAATCTGGATCAAACACCGTGTAATACTTGTGGTAGAACTGAAACGGACTCCTTTTGTTAATTAGTTCTTTATTCTGTCTCAAAAATGGTTTCACATATGGCACTGGAAAAAATTACGGAAATGCCAGTTAGAATATGGAGGTAATTTTACGGGTAGGAGCTCGGTTATGCAACACCCAAATATAAACTGAAACACGATACAGTTGAAGAGACGTCATGTAGTATTCCAGGAGACTATATCCAGAAATTGTACAACTGCTTCCGTCAGTGACTATGTGCGTTCGGCTCTACTGGCAGGGTTATCGAAACCTTCGGGAGAGGTTTAGCAGTGTGTCTGGCAGGGGGTGTTGTACTCCCGATGCCCGTGGGAGTTTCACGTGGGTTTCGGGGAAAGAAATGATGACAAGTAGCATCCGAACTTCTGATTGCTGTTGATGTGAATCCTTACAGTGACGCTAGGTGCCATTCAGCGAGATAATCCCCATGCACTTCATTTTCCTCCTGTCAATTCTTTTTCTTTTCTCCCCACTTCTGTATATTCCCTCAGTTCTGCCACTTGTGTTTTTAACTCCCCTGTTGCTTCCAGTGCCCCCTGTGCCCTGCCCTGGCTCCACAGCAGCCTGCACTGCCGGGGTCAGCCCTGGCCCCAGAGCGTCACCAGCACCGCCACAGGGTTAACCGGGGAGAGGAAGGGGCTGCAGGCACCATGCAGCCTCTGGTGGACGTAGGGACCGAGGTCACGGTTCCGTGTTTGCAAGATTACCTTTGTCCAGCTGAGACGCAGCAAATAGTTTTCTTGAGCCCCCCTCCCTGCACTTAGGCTGCGTAGCAGAGGCCTCAGTGCCCCATGTGGGCACATACAAAGGACGGGCCACACACTGAACAGAGCTGGTGCAGACCAAAGTTTCTTCTCTCTAAAAAAAAATGGTTGAAACCCCTTGGATTTTTTTTTTCCTTGCAGTTAATGCTAACCATGTATTGACGTAGAGACCCTGCTGGCATGTCGCGGTGTGCACATTGATTCCCGTGACTCAAACAAGATAAGCCAGTAGGTCAGACCTCCCTTGTTAGGACTCACAAGGCTGCTCTCACTGGGTCCTGGGGAAGGCTCTGACTGTTCAGGGTGCTACAGATGCAGAGTGCATCGTGCTATATCAAACGCAGCACCGGCTGTGTTGTCTGCAGGGGCTGTTGCTCCAGGGATGGGCTGGTTCTTCTCAGGTTTTCTGTCTGGGGTTCTATGGCATATGTTGTCCTTCATCATTAGCAAAACGTACTGTTAGTTTTAAAATATTCAAATGTAATTAACATATATATGCATAAATATTAACTGCTAAGAAAGTTAGAAGATTTGTGTTATTCCCTTCTAAGATCATTCCCATAGAAAGTTAACTTCTAATCGGCTTTAAAAGAGACTGCTCTTTTGGCCGGTCATGTAACTTTAAACTTTTAGTAGGGGCTTGGAGAACGTGTTTTAATTTTACATGCTGTATTTCAAAAACACCTGGTGCGAATTTAGCTTTATCTATGGAATCACAGCCAGGGCTTTCACAATGTATTTGTAAATAGTCACAACAAATTAGCACACAGTGAGTGAGCAGAGCAGCTTGTGCCCGAGGAGGGCTGGTTGGATATGTGTTGGTGTCCCGGGGCCGGTAGGTCCCTGCCTGGCTCACTTAGGAAGAGGCTGAGGAGATATCCACGGAGCTCCTCAGAAGGGTTGAGCTCTCGCTGTCTTCCTTCTGTCGAGCAGGATAGCATCTTTCTGTCTGCATGGCTGAATTTCTTGCAGCTTGTAGGCAAGGGGTGTCTTGGCCGAGCACATGGAGCTAGTGAGAGAAGCGGATGGAGCCTCCGATCAGTAGCATCATTTACTTAGGAAAGTGAATGGGAAAAAAAAAAAAAGGTATCAGTCAAAACCAGGAAACTGCTAAGAACTGAAGAGTCCAGGGACACGTGGTCTGCTGCGTCGGGTCTGTCGGGAGCCCTGCCGCTGCTGCTGCGTGCGACCTGGGGGAGTTGGGGGCAGTGAGGCGACTGTGCCAGCTGGGGAAGGGGCAGAAACCCCAAGTTCTCTTAAGCTGGGTTCTGAAAAACAACTGCGCTTTCATTCACGTGGAAATGTGCACACTGCTGGCCTGGGCACTAAATCGAATTGAGCAGTAGCAGAACTCACTGTTTTTCCGTAAAGGGACACTTAGCAAAACTGTCTGCTAACACTTGACCACATGCTTGCCTTTGAAATGACTAGAGATACCTGAAGGGGCAGTTTTCAAAACATCTGCATTTAAATTGTTAATCCAATGTCCTTTAAACGTTGTGCCTGAAGAGGCCCAACGCTGGATTTTGCCACATTTTGTGGCCAGTGACTGTGCTCCAGCCCCGAGGAATCCCCGTGGGCACGCAGACTGTGCTCGGGCGGCCCGGCGACAGGCAGTCCTGGGGAGCAAGGGGCATTTGCACATCCGTGCAAATACACCGTGCTAAAAATGCTAAGTCCTCTGTTTATAGATCATTCATTGTGTTTTCATCTCATTTTATAAAAACTAAAGCTAAAAGAAATGTAGAGCTGGCAGTAGCCTAGCACCAAACTTACTTTCTCTATACCTAACAATCTGAATTTTCCTTTTCCATTAATTCTCATTGTTCTTAACACATGACATTTTTTCCATGCTTCCCCCCCAGTTTGCTACACAAAACTCAGACTACAGAGCAGGGGAATAGCCTGGACCCTTGCTCAGCTCCATGGAAAACACATACATTATCCAGGGCAGATTCCTCTTCTCATCCTTTGGAGGTGAAGGCTTCAGGCGAAGCAGAGTGGTAGGGGCAGGCAGCGAGGGACTAGGTCCTGCAATGCCGACCCCTGGCAAGGCTGGAAACCCCCAAATGGGCTAAACTGGTGCCTAGCGCCAGAGCCCCTCTCCTCCACAAAGCTATTCCTTCCCTGCCGTGGGAACGCACTTGTAGCTCGCGCCGTGGTTCTGCTTACTTAGAAATCTTAGAGCAGAGTACTCTGCAATAACACGTTGCAGCCCATTATTTAAACATATGGCCAGCTCCTGTTGGTTTGCCTGGTGAGATGATTTTTCTCCTATTCCTAAAATAATGATTTAGTCCCTGTTAGTTTTATCAATGCAAACATTTTCTATTGCAAGAAACTTGAGCCCTTCCAGTTCAACTAATTTACATGATAAAGTAGTTGGTGGAGAATATGCTTGTTAGACAGGGAATGTGCTCAAGTTGTGTATGTTTTGGCTGTTTCTACCTGCTTTTTGATATATGTATCGCAGAAGCATGCATTCTGAGAGAGAGCACTTGCCATGTTTGGAGCTCCGTGAGCACAGAAAAAAAAAACCACTAACCTTTGATGACAGAGATTCAGACTTACTGTTTCTTTTCTTTATCTGTGCTAAGTGCTTCCTGATAGTTCGTTGCTCAATTACTCCCTGGCAGCATTTATTTTCTGCTGTGGAACTTCAAACGCTGAGCGCGGGGTCTCTGCACAACGCTTGCTAACGTAGCTCAGTTGTGTTGTGGCTGTGGGTAAGGACGAGGAGGATTTCCCCTGCCGATCTTGAGGGGCTCTGCAGGGAGTGCACCCCTAGTAGGGAGGGCTGGGGTCTACACACATATGGGGCACGCGTATGGCCAGCGCGTGTGCTAGAGAGCATTCACTTTGCTGTATATCATAGCAATCCTGACCACTGATGTCACTGTTACCTGCTCAGCCCGGGCCATTAGAAATGCTGAACTCATTAACTCTGACAGATTTATGGGGTAAAGCGTATGTCGCTGGTATTATGAGAAGCAGTTACATTCATGGGGAGATTTTATGATTCACCGTATCCGCTTATGTAAACCTTAACTTTTACGGCAAGAGCCGCTCGGGAGCACGTTGTCCTGCTGGCAGGGTCAGGGAGCGGAGCTGGGGGAGGCCGAGGAGCAGGGCTGGTGGGGAGCAGGTACTGGTGAGGCTGGGGAGCGGGGCCAGCGTGGAGCTGTGGGCTCAGGAGCAGAGCTGGGCAAGGCTGGGGCGCGGGGCCTGCGGAGCAGCACGGGCGGATGGCACCGGGGAGCGGGGCCACCGGGGTGCTGGAGACGGTGGTCAGGGCTGGTGGGGAGCGGGGCTGGTGTGCTTCGGGTTGACGAATACAAAGTTGGGGAGCAGGAGTAGATGAAGTAGGGGAGCAGGATTAGATGAAGCGGGGCAGGATCACTACAGAAAGCAGGGCAGCAGCACCACACGAAGCAAGTCAGGACCACCACACAAAGTGGGTCAGGACCAACACACAAAGCAGGGCAGGACCACTACATGAAGCATGGCAGTAGCACCACATGAAGCGGGGCAGCACCACCACGCAAAGTGGGGCAGTTAGGATCAACGTGAAGGGGGTCAGGACCACCGCACGAAGCGGGATGGCACTACCACACGAAGCAGGGCAGTCAGGACCACATGAAGGGGGTCAGGGCCACCACACAAAGTGGGTCAGGACCACCACATGAAGCAAGTTAGGACCACCACACAAAGTGTGTCAGGACTACCACATGAAGCGGGGTGGGAGCGCCACATGAAGTGGGGCAGGACCAGCACATGAATCGGGGCAGCACCACCACACAAAGTGGGGCAGCAGCACCACATGAAGCAAGTCAGGACCACCACATGAAGTGTGTCAGGACCACTGCACGAAGTGAGTCAGGACCACCACATGAAGTGTGTCAGGACCACCGCACGAAGTGAGTCAGGACCACCACATGAAGTGTGTCAGGACCACCACATGAAGCAGAGCAGGACCACCACATGAAGTGGGTCAGGACCACCGCACGAAGTGTGTCAGGACCACCACATGAAGTGTGTCAGGACCACTGCACGAAGTGAGTCAGGACCACCGCACGAAGTGTGTCAGGACCACCACATGAAGTGGGTCAGGACCACCGCACGAAGTGTGTCAGGACCACCACATGAAGTGGGTCAGGACCACCGCACGAAGTGAGTCAGGACCACCGCACGAAGTGAGTCAGGACCACCACATGAAGTGTGTCAGGACCACCACATGAAGCAGAGCAGGACCAGCACGTGTAAGCGGGGCAGCACCACCACACGAAGTGGTTCAGGACCGCCGCACGAAGCGGGGCAGCGGGGCCGTACCACCCGCCCTGGCCAGCCGCGGGGCTGGCACGGGAGCAGCCCTCGGGCACCGCGGAGCAGCGGGGGCGGCCCGGCCCCGGCCGCCGGCAGCGGAGCGGAGCTTGGGGGGTGGAGGGGGGGCACGGAGGCGGGGGGAGCCCGGCCGCGGCCCGCGGGCGCCTCAGCAGGGCGGGCTGCGGGCTGCGGGCTGCGGGTCTGCCCCGCCCGGGGCGCGGGGCCGGGGCGGGCCGGGGCGGGCCGGGGCGGGCGGCCGAGGGCCGGGCGGCCGCGGCGGGCGGGGATTTGCTCGGCGGCGGCCGGGGGAGCGCGGCGGCGGGCGCATGATGAAGGAGCGGTGCGGCACCTCCGGCAGCGCTGGCGGCGGCTCCGGCGGCCCCGGCATGGAGAGGCTGCCGCCGCGCCAGCCCGACTACATGTCCGTGTGCCTGTTCGCAGAGGAGCCCTACCAGAAGCTGGCCATGGAGACGCTGGAGGAGCTCGACTGGTGCCTGGACCAGCTGGAGACCATCCAGACCTACCGCTCCGTCAGCGAGATGGCCTCCAACAAGGTGAGCGAGGGGCGGCGGGGCTGGGGGCT
The DNA here is from genome assembly GCF_964211835.1 of Anser anser. Lineage (NCBI taxonomy): Eukaryota > Metazoa > Chordata > Aves > Anseriformes > Anatidae > Anser > Anser anser. The sequence goes on from NC_139728.1 coordinate 30,756,559, forward strand.
TCTTGGTGGGCGCTGACCCCCCCCGACCCCCGGGATGTCACCCACCGCCATCCGCCCGTCGTGGCGCGCGGTCTGACCGCTGCGTTTTGCCTTTCAGCGAGCGTCGCGTGGTGGCGGCACGTGGCGAGGGTGCGAAGGCAGAGGTTGTGCGTGGGTAACGGGCTCTGGGGGAGCGTCGCGCCGCTCCCCTCCTCGCTCGGCTCTTAGCGCGCCGCGAGCCAGCGGGAGCCCGAGGCTTCCCGCAAGGACTGAGGTGCTGCAGCGAGGTGTCCCGCATCGCGGAGCGGGATGAGGTCGATAGGAGCACCCTGCGGTGAGGGGCAGGCAGGCAGAAGGGGCGGCGGTGGTCCTGGGGGTACGCCAAGAGGCAGCGCAGCGGAAAGAAAATGAAGTGTGTTGTCCAAACGCCCTTCCTGACACTACTTTTTGAAGTTCGTTTTCCTCGCCTCCCCCTCCCAGTGCCTGGAGCCATGCTCCCCAGCTTCCATCCTTCCAAGCCAAGCAATCGCAGCTGCATTTTGCTGAGAGATCTCCCGAAGCGAGCCCTTGATCCGCCAGCACTGCCACTGGTGGGTGCAAGGCAACCCCTGCCCCAGCATCACCAGGCCAGAGCTTGGGGGGCATCCGACGGCTCCCCGTTCCCTCGCCAGCACAGTTTCTGCAGCTGTGCCTTTTCCTTTACTGCTTACACCCACGGGTTGCCCGATGGAGCAGATCACAGGGTCCCAGGAATGAGTGTGCGCTGTCTTTGGTGCGAGAGCTGTGTCCGCTACGTCCACACCTGCAGCCCGCTGCTGTGGTTAAGGCCAGCGCTGGGCTGTACTGCACAAACCCAGTGCTATTATTTTTTTTCCTAATTGGAAATTAATGAAATCAGAAATGCTGAATCATAAGCTGATTTTATGGAAAACTTGAGCAAACAAATCCCGTGTTGTTTCAGCTTCCTCCCTCTGGTAGCGATTACTACGACGTGCAGGGGCAAAGGAAGCAATAGAAGTTTATAGATCGAGCTTTCAAGTGAGGAATACTTTTTATTTTTTTTTTCTGAGTTTGTGTGAGAGATACCAGGCTGAAAGTTGGGAAGGGTTTAAGCTGTAGAGAAAGATGCGCCTCAAATGTGGGCGTTGATGCCCTTCATTTAGAGAGATTTCTTCTTTGCCAAGGGCTACATCTGGATTCGGGAAGGTGAAAGACTAAATTGCTTATTGTAGTAATTAAAAGCTGTGGTCCTCTGTGTGGAAATGTCTTACAGCTGGGTGAGCAAAGATGTTCCCAAAACTTTGTTCTTTCAAAATCGGTTTTTGCAATGTCCACACTTTTTGGTCAACTTCCAGTATCGTTTCTGTCTATGAAAGAAGAGCATAAAATAGTCTCACATCCCGCTTCCCTCATCAGCAGTAAATGTTGTCACAAAGTAGTTTGGGGCTTGGGGCTTTGGGGTTTTGGCGGCACACACACACGCCTGTAGTGACCTTGTCAGTGCCACAAGCGGCTGGGTTGGCAGCGTGCGTCTCAGAAGGGGGCTGCAGCGTGCCTTCGTCTCACAGAGTATCCAAATCAACTGCCCCTTTCGGTCAAAGGCATTTAAACTTGTCGCTGGTAAATACCAAAACAGCCCGATGTTTTGAAAACAGGATGCTTAGGCTCCACATTATTAAAGAAAAACGGAAAGAGAAACAGTATAGATAGGAAGAAAGCAAATAGACGCAGCATGCTCCCGAGTGCAAGAGCAGTATAAACAGTGACCTATCTTCCTGACCTCTGCTATTGCCGAGTTCCTGGCCCCGCGCCACTCAAGCCAAACTACGTCATTTGAGACTGATAGTAGGCATGGCACAGCTGTTGCAAGTGTGACTCGAATTTCCTGTCTCCTTCCTGACAGACGTAGTTTAGAAAACCCAGAGTTGCAACAACAGCAGACGGAGAGGGAGGATCTCCGCATACGTGTTTGCAGGGCGATTCTCAGAAGTGCTGCACCAAAAAGGAATTTCTGGGGGGAAACACCATGCAGGACAGCATCCTGGCTAAAACCTGATGGGTTTCGGAAAACATCAGTTAAGGCATGTGCGTATACTTTTTTAAGACGTGAGTTAATTACAGGAGAAGCGAGGAAATGAGCGGCTAATCTTGCTCTGAGCTAACGAGCCTGATTGCACTGACATCAGTGTGAGCCGAGGGAGCACAGCTGCTTGCACGACGGGACCCTCCGGTGTGAGGGGGATCGGACATGATAAATAGGCAAAGAAGGGAGCTCTGTTCCCCGCGTGCTGTGAGTCTGTGATTCCTGACACGTTCATTACCCACTGAAGAACAACTGACTGCACACCCAGTGCCTGCCGCGGCGATTTGGTGCTGTGGACAAACAGGAGACCTGCATCCTATCCGTCCTCTCTGTTTGGCAGCCGTTAGACACTTAACTTTCCAAATCAGAGAAAAAAACTACCTGGAAAAGTACCTGCTTACGGGGAATGCAAGCAGCATGAAGGGAATTCCCTTTCCTAACACTGTGCTTACCTTTGGCTGCGAGCAGGGTACGGCGCTGCAGCTTTGCAATGAAACAAAATGACCTTTAAAGCTCCGTAGGCCCCCGGTGCTGCTTGTGGAAGCAGGCCACACGTATTTACATTACTGTAACACATCTATTCCCTTTTTTTCCCCTGTATTTATTACCCTGTCCAGCCCAGGCAACTGCAGAGCCTCAGAAGGATCTGTGACTCATAGGCCTCCCGATAAAGAGGGGTATTTTCTCTCTTGGTGGCCACACTGTGATGCTGCATTTGGCATCAGGCAGCTGTCCGCAGCCTCGATCATCCTGGAGGCGGAAGCACAAGACCCTCGCGTCTCCGTTACCTAATATAGTGTTCAGATCTGGGGAAGGACATGCTCAGTGCATCCATCCCTCGAGTAGTAAAAAGGGACAGTTTTTTTCCCGGCTGAAACACTGGTCTGGGCAGCTCCCGAGTTTTTATGGGGCATCAAAGTCAGAAAATTAGGGGCAGAGGAGGTGTATTACTTCTCAGAGAGCTGCCTGCCTGTCTGTGCAGCATGTAGCCCAGGTCACGAGTGACGTGGATGTATCGGGACCTACGCAGCACCTTGCCACGTCCTTAAGGTAGACCAGTCTTGTTTGGAGCTGTTTGCAGCCCGTCCAGTAAGGAAATGGGCAGATAACCTAATTTGTGGTCTGTGGGAACATGCTAATTCTGAGTACACTGAGCTGTTGTCACCAGGGTGTCTTCCTCGTGCTATCACAACTTTGGAAACCTGTTTCACTCCTCGCTCTCTTCCCTGGAGGACCCTTCCCAGCCAGGGCTGCCAGCGCAGTCGCAACATGCAGAGCAAATCGTTCAAGTCTCTTATTTCGATTCGGAAAAGCTCTCTCCTAAAGAACCCTCTGTTACTCCCGAGCTGATCGACCTGGCCCCAGCCCTGCCGCCAGGCGAGGTTTCCAGCCGGCAGCTCCCGGGGCAGCAGCGCGACGGCTCTCCGTGCTCCCCTCCGTGTCGCACGGGAGCCAGGAGCCGCTAAGATAAACAGAAGTGATTTCATCGTGCGTGCGTTTCAGCGGGCGTTTCGGGCATAAAGAGGAGCAGGGCCGCACCTCGCTTTGAGGAGACAGCGGCTAAATAAACATCTGGGCACTAATGTAAACTCGCGCGGGTCTCGGTGGAGGTTTGGCGCAGCGCGGGGCCGGGTGCCAGCAGGGTATGTGCCGGGCTGCACAGCGTCCACGTTCGCGCGAGCATCGGCCCCGAATCTTGTCCGCTTCGTACGTGATGTTTCCCTTGAGCGGTGCCAAGCTGTTTAGTCTTTCGGTTGCTTTGCTGTAACTTCCTTTGTTTAATATCCTTTAAAACAGCCGAGTGCCTCACAAAGAGAAGCTTGTTCGGCTGTGCAGCAGCCAGCGAGACAAAGAGACTTCCACGTCTCCTGTTTTTACAAGCCGGGATGAATCACCCAGCTCCGCACGCGGTTCCCCAGCCGCGCGCCGGTATTCCCCTCGCCCGGGGACTGGCGCTGAGGAAGCAGAGATGCGCGGCCGAGCTGCCGGGAGGGCTCACACGCGGGCCGGGAGGGCTCACACGCGGGCCGGCTGCCGTCAGCATCCCCTGGCACCGCGCTGCCCTCCCCGCCGAGGCGCTGCCCGTGTCGGGTTTGACGTCGGCGTGCTCCAGCGCCGTTAACTGTTTCCTAGTCCTCCAGCTGCAGGGCACGAGAGCATCGCTGATGCCAAGCACGGTAGGAGCCGTTTGTGGCCGAGGCTGCAGTGGTCGCTCAGGCTTTGCTTTATCGGATGGCGTCTGTTTGTGTGGAAGTGCCCTTGCTCCAGAGGAAAGGGCTCCGTGTTTCTTAAGGCAGCGCTGCACGCAGTGAGCGACCCGTTTGCTTTTAACGGGAGCGCTTGGGAGAGGTGCGCGTGAGGCTGCGGGACGAGGAGGGAGCAGCCCCGGCCCGTGAGCCCCCCAGAAGCTGCGGGGTGCTCGAGGCGGGGGAGCTGGCTCTGCCCCTGCCGTTGTGCGTCAGCTCTCAGCGCTCTCACACACGGGCCTTCGGGTCAGCTGTCTCTTTATCCTCCCTATTCCTCCCCCTCTCTCTCTGGCCTCTACAGTAAATCATTCTGGTTCTGTGAAATACGGCACAACAGCGGGGAGGAATAGCGGGCCACGCACAGGCGGATTTGACAATCTGATATTTTTGTCTTGCTAGCCCCGTGGGCTGTCAGTTTCCAGATATCTCAGTTGAGCTGATCCAAATATCAAAGGCAGCGGCGCGTTAGGAAGGTGTGCCGCTGTCTTTGTGAAGTGCCAGCACGGCGGGGGGAGCCAGGGCCGCCGTCCCAGATACCCTCCTGGAGCAAACGACTTCATTTCCAGCGGTGGCTGCTGCCCCGTCCCACCACGCTGGTGCCGTAAACGGGTCAGAAAAGCCCGTAAGAGGGCAACCCCACGACCACGCACCATGCTGCCAGTGCACGTCTGGACAGCCACCGCAGAGGTGAGGATTTGGGGCGCTGAGTTTTGCTTCAAATCCATCATCCCTGGACCCCTCCTGGGGAGCCGCTGTCCGTCAGGACACGACGGTGCCCAGGACTTCCTAGCTTATCCCTTAACATTTTCTGCTTGTGCCTGGATGTGACGGCTGTTAAAGTTCTGCATTCTCAGACTTTTACGTTATAACACATCAGGGTGGGGCTTAAATAAATAATAGCTCAAAGGCAGGTTCGAAATGAATCACGATTCGAGGGCAGGACGCGAGGGTGACTAACTGTTCGGAGCAGTGACCTCTCTGGAAGTGAAGTGAGGATACCGGAGACGCATGAAATCTCGGAGGAGCAGCACCGCTGCGGATGGAGGCGGGCAGTGAAGGATCTCAAAGCAGGATTTAACCCTCGGAGCAGTCCTAATGCTGACCCTGATGCTGTGGAGCGGGCCGATTGGCACAGCCTGACTCCAAACCCTTCGATTTTTACCCAGGTGCAGAGCGACTGCTCTCAGGGAGGCTACTGGCGATCAAAATATTTTCACTAAGTGAAACTTAATTGAAAGATGTTGTGTTATCAAAGCCAAAACATGTTGTGGAGATGTATTGGTTTGAAAGCTCATCTGTCAGAGCTCCTAGAGGGAGAGATTTCTCTGATTAAAGTCTTTGCTCTGTGTTTAAAGCAAACAAACGAGAAGCGCCTCACCTTGCTGCTATTTTAGCACAGCTGGGCAAACGCTACATAAAAATTACTCTGCAAATCATTTGCCTATCTCTCTGTGAGAAGGATTTTTCATTTGAATATATTTACATTAATTAGTGCCTTTCATATGGTTTTGATGCCTGCACTGGGCTCATTTTCATTTTGGCACCAAAAATGGGGGGAGATCCTGCCTTGTAGGGTGGCGTACGCCGTTCACCAGGCCCGCAGACGTCTGTGTCCTGCGCTTCCCGAAGCAGACTTCTGCTGATTAAAAGCTGCCAGAGTTTCGCATCCCTGCAAGCATCTTTGAGAAGTCGTTTCAGGGCACCGGGTTATTTGAATTTTCCAAAGCCTGTTCTCCTACTCAGGTAAAACCCCTGCCGGATTTGCCTAAACGAGGACTGCGGAGCCTGACTCAAATTTAAATTAAATTTAAATTGCTGCTTCATACGATTAACAAAATCCCGCTTTTAATTGCATTGCTCTCTTGTTAAACGATAAGCACGCTTCCCCCTCTCTGTTGACGAAGGCCAGGGAGGCAATCCAGGTGCTCAGCGCCCTCCTGCCCTCCGTCCCCAGGCGGTGGGCAGGACGTGGGGTGCCCCCCTGGGTGCCGGGGACCCCTCGGGTTCCAGGGACGCGCTGCCGGCTCTGCTGCTGCCTGGCACGGGCGGAGGAGCCGGGGAGGTGCTCTGGTTTGTGGGCTCTTTTTACGAAGTTGTTTGGCTTCCTTTGGCACTTGAGGCTTCGTCAGTGTGGTTTGCATGGGTGGGACTGACAAAAGATTTTGGTCTGAGATCTGCAGCCTGCTGGAGCGTTATCTGCTCTCACGGCCGCAGATGTTGTCAGCTGCATCAGGGCTTTCTTTAATCAAGTTTTTATGTCAACAAACAAACTGCTGCAGTTATTAATTTTGCTGTTGCTTCCTAGCCCCTAGCCTTCAGCTCAGGCCGGTGCTCATCGGCTCTTGCTTCCTCAATTTTCTCGTGCACTTAACGCACAACAAACATTTTTTCAGCTGGTAAAACTCTGTAAAAACGATTTTGCAGAACCAGTGTTTTCGCTTGTTCCTGCTTTTATTGACGGGCCTCCTGTTAGGCTGAAGAACAAAACGAGAGCAGGACTGACAGCCTGGTGCTAGGGCTCGCCAGGCTGGCGCCGGGCTCGGGACCTGCCCCTCGCCTGTGACCCGGTGCCGGAGCAGCCCTGTCCCCGTCCCCTGGAGCGCGTGCTGTTTTCCAGGTAAAGGGCTCCGGTGCCAAGCGTTTTTGGGGTACTGGTGAGGACATTGATACCAAATACGATTCCGTCAACGCACCAAACGTTAACCCAAAACGAGGGCTGTTGGTACAAAGAGGGTATGGAGAGCCCGGGGTACACCGGGACCTGAATTCATCGGCAGGAGATCCTGCGGGCTGCCCGGCCGGAGGAGGCTGGGAGCAGATGTGGCCCCGCAGGGCACGGCGCACATTTCTCAGCGTGCCAACAAAAACTGGGGCGGGCACACCTTGTAAACACATGACAAATTCATTTTCAGGAAAATAAGCAGGGTGGTTTCTCCGTGACCTCGCCGATCCCCCAGCATCAGGTGGAGGGGTTTTTTTCTTCTGGCTCACCATTTCCCAGCAAGTGAGTAACGTGCCCCGAGCCTGCTTTTAAATGAGGAAATTCGGAATCGCTTCTACGCAGGGCTAAATGCACAGCGCCTGCCTGGTGCAGGACCGTGTGGGGAGTTTTTCCTTTCCGGCATTTTAATTCAATTTGCATATTTCAAGTCTCATTTATCTGGAAATGAGCTGGAAACGTACCGGTGATAACACTGGTGGTTCAGGTTCCATTTCATCACTTTTTAAGTGCTGCGTTGCATAAATGCATACCACCCAAGGGAGGTTTCAGATGAAATGCTAAACTTTACGGGTAAAATCTGAATATTATGCCGTCTACATCAGATATATGTTATTGCTTTCATGAGCAGCCACATGCTGATTTATGGCAACGTGCTATTTATTTATCAACATTTACATTGTGGATTTTTAAATTATTCTAATAACACAAAGCCAACAAGTTGGTCATGATGTTTTTCCTTTAAAGTCTTCCTTTGAACGCATATATAAATCAATGCTCCTTTGATGTGAAATTGGAGATTTCATAACCGTGTGTTTACTTTTTGGTTTAAAAAATAAGCTGAAGGGAAAACAAAAAACAAAAACCAAATAGTACTTTGTATCTCATTAGAAATAGTTTCTAGCACATTAAAAACTATATTGTTTTAGGAAACAAGAACTAGAAAGAGTTGCAAAAGCATTTGATTTTTTTAATGACTGGCTGTTGACTGCAACCATTCCACTTTTCTTCAGGCACTGAAATATGTCTGAAAACCTTCTCCTGTAGTATTGATTTAATGTGAAATTAGGCTTCTTTTTTTCTTTAAACATTATATTTAAATGCGCCTTCCCGACGTCTGTTGTGCGAGTGCTTGAAGAGGAGAACTGATAGAAATTGTGGAGTAACAGGGGCAGCTGCGGGCCAGTTTGGCGATCCTTCTCGTAAGGGAGGTGACGCCGGGAAAGCACAGCCAAATGGTCGGGTCGCTCCTCCGATAAATTAAAGAACTTTAACTCTTTTGGCTTGCAAACTTTTAAAGAAAACAACAAAAGAAATACCTCGGCCCTACAAAATCAACAGGCTTCCCAAATGTGCTTTGGTGAACAGCAGAACGGTGACAAATTGCTTCTGGGTGGCGACCAGGTGCTCGGCTGCAGAGACTTTTTTTCGGCAGCCTGTTTGAGTAAGGACCAGTACGGGACAAGGTGCATCAACGCCGGGAAGAGAGGTATTTAAAACGTTTCTCCCAGCTCCTCCGGCGCTGGTGATGCGATTACTCTGATTTTTTTTAAATCTGCAGTAGCACATCTGTGTCGCATCCATTCTCTTAGCGCGACCAGAGATCCGGACAAAAGCATTACGCACTCGCCGCTTGACCTGGGAGTCGTTTGCATGCATGAGTAATTTCCCTCCTGCGTGTAAATAATTTCCGCCTTGATTCCCATCGCCGTCCCGTCCCGGGGCAGGTAGGTGTCAGCTGTTCCTCCCCAGCTCCCGGGGCCGGCCGGCCCGCCATTCCCAGGAGAGGTGCTGCTAACACGAGTGGAGTTACACGGAGATTTAATTGTGCCTCCAGAACTGAAGTGATTTACCAGGGCAATTAAACCGAGAAGGATTAAGCCCGGCTGCATTTGCGTAGAAATCAAAGGCGAAAGTTGCCCTTGTACCACAAATCCCTTTGTTCTAAGGATTTCCAAGCGCAGTGGAAGAGCGAGGGATGTAATATTTGCGTCAGAAGGGTGGGTCACCGGGAACAGAGTTTATAAACATTTTTACACGCTGGAGATCTGCAACGAGATTCCCCCATCAAAGTGCGGGGTGGGACCCCACTCTCCGTAGGTATTCCAGGCTGGAGCCCCACAGCATCTTAGCAGCTCTTTTATCTTGCAATTGCCCTCAGCTCCTGCAAATGACTCAAACTTTTTTAGGCAGCCTGTTTGAATAAGGACTCGTGGCCTCAGGGAACCTCAGCTGGTATACATTGACTTCAAAGGATTTGCATCAGCAGCAGATACATCCTCCTGTCTTTGTGCTGTCTGTAAGGCACCAGGAACACCACTGGTGCCGTGCTCCAAGGGGCAATAGGAACAGAAATGACAACGGGACTATTGCCCGAGCCGGCTTTGGGCTGGAAAGGCCAAGAACTGTGTGTACGTCTGCGTAGCTCTCTGACGAACCTTCCTGGGAAAGGAAGAGAATTATTTCTTCCCTAAAAAGCTAGAAAAGTAGGATTTGCCACACTGATGCATGAGGAGGATCTCCCGGCTTGTGGCTGGATGCTGCCCTGAACGCCCCGTGCCACACGCATGGAGAGGGAGTGCGGCCAGTGCGGCGTGCTCAGGCTCCTGGGTCTGGCACACCCCATCACAGGCAGGGCCACTTCTCTTCCTCTGCGTGAAAACGAAGGCAAGCAAGCTTTGCCTGCAGAGCTTTCGGTGGGATGGGTGAGAGGGGCTGTACCAGCTCGCCATAAGCTTGTGGGAGCTGTCGTGCACTCGGTGGCAATGCCACTGCCTTGTCACCGCGCTCCTGCTCGGTGGGCACGTCCTCGCCACAGAACCTGGTGCTGGGGCAGGTGCTCAGCCGCCCCCTGCAGCTGGAGGGGCTAACCCCATCCTGAAAATGCCCCTACCGAGGACGTGGACCGAGAGGGCGCGACGTCAGGAGTGAGGAGGGGAACCGTGAGCTGAGTTCCTGAGTGGTAATCAAGGAAATTCCCACACGCACGCAGAGTTGGAAGGCTGGAAAGAAACTGTGACTCCCTCTACCAGGGAATACATGAAAAATTAATCAAAGAATGATTCAATTTCTGGGAGGCTTAATTTGGTTCAGATGACTTCTGCAGTTACTTCAGAGCATGCGAAACAGGAAGGCTCCCCCCACTGTGATGTCTTTTTCTCACACGATCCTCCAGATGGTTTTAGACTTCTGTTACTTGATTAGGAGGTCAGGTGTGCTGCCGTGTGTGCTTGCTTATTGCAAATTTCAGGTTGGGTTTCATTTCATTCACGGGATTTGCACTCTTTTCATCAGCTCTACGTGTTGATTGCAGTGGTCGGAGTTGGGGTAGAGGGAAGGGAGCCCCAGGACAATTCCCAATTCTGCCTCTTGCTTCTTTTGCACGGGAAGCAGCCCTTGAACCCCTGCACGCAGCCGTTCATGTGCCTCTTCCGCATGCCTCAGCTCCCGTCTGTACGGCGAGGTTATCAGGGCCTCTTTCCTTTGTAAAAGGCACCGAGATGATTATTAATTATGAAAATAACAGCGCACGTGCACGTGTTGCTGATACGCGTTGCTGTAATTGCCGAGCCGAGTTCTGCAGCCACGCACGAGCTCTCTAAAGCACACAGCCTGCTCTCCCCAAAGAAGCAACACTTCTGTTTGCTTAATGGCAAAGCAGTTGGTATTTTCTCAGTGCTAGCATGCAATCTGTTTGTTTTACCCTTCGCTGTCAAATCGATTTAACGAAGGAATCGTTACCGAGGTTTGCACATGACATCACGCATTGATCTGTGCGGAGAGGGAGCAGCATGCTTTCTCCCCGCGGGTGCCGCAGGCAAATGGCAAAGCAGCTCGGAGGAAACAGCACCGCTCCAGAGCATCCTGACGTGGAGAGAAGCTAAGGAAAAACCCCCAGTCCCCCCCACCAGCAGTGAACACGTTGGGATTGCCATGCGAACCATCAGCGCGCCTTGTTCCATACCAAGATGAGTGTTTTTTTTTAAGTGTGTCGTGTTATTAAGGAAATCCTCCTTAGGTGCCCGCATCATCCAGGTGGTAAATTCCGGTAGAAGGTACAAAGCACGGGGGTACTCTCGTGCACATACCCGGCACTGTGGGTGTCTCGGCTGGGTTTGGCAATGACAGACTTTCCAGCCGTGCTGTAATACCGCCGTCTGTGTTTATAAAAGGTTGCCGATTAAAAGTCTGGAAAAGCGAGCAAGATTAAGGCTGTTGGAAGAGATGAAGGGGACAGACTTCTGGTTAAAGATCAGATATGAGGGTACAAAGGTCTTTTATCTGTCCTCATCTCTGCTGCGGATGGCTTGTGTGACCTTGCGGAGGCCGTTTAATTGCTTTGTGCCTCTGTGAAAGGTAAGAGCTACCCTTTGTACTTTATTAAGCCAGATGTGAGGTAAGGGCACTTTTTTTCAAATGTTTGCCCACCACTTGGCATTATTTGTCTGAAAGGGGCGATTGTTTGTGTAGAAACCCCAACTGATGTAACTTTACTTAAAACTTGTTTACTTGTTTGTGTGACCGTCTGATTATGGTGTTTTTCTTGTAAAGATAAAGGCCTCAATCCAGAGAAATATTTCGGCACGTGCTTCACTGTAGGTCTGTGGGAGGGTTCACGTGCTGCTGGCTGGTGCTTGTGACCCATGAAAATACGTCACTTTGAGGAACGATAGGGTCAGAGCTCTCCTCTCATCCCAGAGGCTTTCTCCCGCTCCGTTTGCACTCCTTTTGCCACTAGTTTTCTAAATTTTTCATCACTAAGGTTTCTCAGCTCTCCGCCTCTGAGCCTCGTCAGCTCGAGGGGGAGAAGGAGGTGGCTTCACAGCTCCTTTAGCTCTGGTCTTGTCACGGAGAAGGTGCTTGTCACTGGTACGCGGGGCATGGAGGCTGGGATCCGGGTCAGTGACGGTAGCTGCAAGGCTCGAGCCTGGTTTGTGTGCGAGGAGGAGATCTGGGGAGTTACAGGGCGTTAGAAGGAGCTTTTCTGTTCAGAAGGAGAGCGAGGGAAGTGTGTCATGAGCATGGACAGCACCGTGACTTGGTGTTGTCCCCCAGCTCGGCTTCCTGCTGCCCGCAGCAGCCCGGCCTGCTACGGCTGTGGCTGCAGCTGTGGAGCCCCAGTGCGGGGCCTGGGGCAGGACTCTCTGGAGCCTTCGCCCAGTGTTTCCAGCACGGTTCAAACTCCTTTATCATTATTACCGAGGTGAGCGTGTGGCCGAAACCCAAACGCCCCATCCGGCCGGTGCTGAGCAGCGGCTGGAGCATCCCTGGGCAGGGGGCTTTGGGCCCAGCGTGGCGCTCAGGGAGGGCAGCCTGCGGGCCGGGCCTTCTGCCTCTGGTGGCGAGGTCAGCGTGGAGGAGCACAGCTCGGGAGCCACGGAGCGCCCGTCTGCGAGCAGCGGGCGAGGAGTCCGCCTAGGTGCTGGCATTCGTCAGGATCGCCCCGAGGCGCTGTGGCTCCGCTTTTAAAGTCAAAGTGAGAAACGGCTCCGAAAGCAGCCGCAGCTCCGCGTGGGGCGGTGCCGGGGTTCGTGGGGCGATGCTCCTCGGGGTGCCCAGGGAGCTGCGGGCTCTGCACCTCACTGCACCCAGAGCCCTGCGGCCAGGGCTGCCCCGCAGCACGCCAGGGAGCCTCGTGACGTCGCGCCGAGCACCACTGATAGCGTTTAACCAAAGCAGCCTGAGAAAAGAAATAATTCGAGACGAAGGATTGCCCTTCTGTTTCGGGAGCCCCAGCCGGGCGGTGTGGCGTGTTGCAGGCACCAAGGTCGCCCGAAGGCAGCGCGGGCGCTTCCCCACAGGGGCGATTCCTCGCTGCGATCGCTGCCACGCACACCAAAACTCGCTTTGCTGCTGGTTTGAGGCTAGAAGGGCAGCTGCAGCTTGCTAATAAAGTGATTGTATTTTGGCTTAACGTAACAATGAAAGTAACGAGTGAATCTCCGAATTCAGGCTGTGCCTATATCCTAGCGAGAAAGAAAGAATTTATTAAAATCCTGCATTGAGACTGCAGGCTGACATGGCAGATGTAAGGTTATTGCTAGTTTAGCCTTCTTCGTTGAAAGATATTCCCTGTTGTAAAGGTGCATTTTCCTACATTGCTGCGTTTTGCCCTCTACCATGTGGGGGAAAAAAATAGCGATCCCATTGAAAATGTGAAAAATCGTGGTCTCAACAATCCATCTGAATACTTGCCTTGAAAATCCTCAGCCTCTGACATGAAGAGGATTTTTTAAAAAAGCATAACCGGAGAAGAGAGGGCTGCCTACTTTGACTTATTTAAATATGCACAGAGCTTCCTCCATTTTAATCTTCCTTATAAAAAGATGGCTGTGTTACTAAAGCTGGCAGCCCCTCAGAAACCAGCATCATTTTTTTGTCAGCCGGTTCAGCTGAGCAAGGCTAATGTGGAGTGGGGACCCCCTTCAGCCAACTAAGCAACCAGGACGATTCATAATTCATAAGTGCTCGAAGCCATCTCGCTGAATACATTTGGATTAGTTCTTGTTTCTTCGTGCAATCCCCGATTTCATTATTCTCTCCTGCTAGCAAATACACCCACGTTCAGCCCTCTGCAAAGATGCTGTGCCAAGGCTGGCTTTGTCTGGGATTAGCGACTGCCGGGCTTTTGGGGATCTCTGGGCTTGATGAATGCTGATTTTTTTTACTGACTGGGAAACCGGGGTGTCCTTGTGCTTGTGGAGCTCTCCTCTCTTGCCGGCGATTTCTGCATAAGGATCTGTGGACTGTGGTGTGGAGTTTTCCAAAATGCCTGAAGCAAACTATTTGTTATCTGTATCTTGGGGTTATATTAAGGTGGGTTAAATCCGGAAGGATCACAAATGCCTGTTTTTTGTGCTGTATTTCTAGGCTAGAACCCCTAACAGGAGAACATGCACGTTAACTGGTTATTTTTGTGTACTGTATGGCATGAGATAAACGTGTGCACGGTGCATGCAGCATACATGTATGTGAATTATTTTTCCCCTTTGGGAATTCACTTTTGTGGGATAAAATGATACTGCAATGAAAATGTGTGATTAGAAAATTAAGAGGATCGTATCTTGTATATCCGGGTGAACAAATGCTTAAATCCTATGTTTTACTGCAATGATCCAAGCAGATCTTCAGATTTATGGCATCTTTGCTCCTCTGTTATGTTTTGAGCATATGCAGTTGTATTTTGCTTGCATATTTCAAAATGGAGCAAACTTATATAATGAAACTGAGAACAAAAGAAGGTTGCAGGATGTGAAAATAAAAACCAATATGGGACTTCGATCTTTCAGGGAGATTACCTGAAACATCTTCTCATTTATGACAGTGAAAATTAATATCTGCCTTTGCAGGAAATGCATTTTGCAGTGTAGTATGCTGAAAAGAAATATCTAGTCATGGTGGTTCTGAGAAGGACCTAAATCAAACCACATGTCACTGATTCTGTTCCAAATATCTCCACAATTTTGTTTTTAACATCTTGTTTGTGAGTTGCTTGTAATAGAGTTAAAGCTGTATTAATTCAGACCAGTGTTCAGAAAAATGCCATCTTTGTGTGTGTGCTTCTCCCCTGCCAGTTCAAGAGAATGCTGAACCGCGAGCTGACACACCTCTCCGAGATGAGCCGCTCCGGCAACCAGGTGTCTGAGTACATTTCCAACACTTTCCTGGGTAAGGCGTTGCATCCCGAGCTTTCAGATGACTCAAAGATAACAATTAATGGCAGCCTAATACCCACCAGTCTATACTTGTGCCCAATTTCTGAGTGGTGCTTTGAGGCAGAGCGTTATTAAAACGTTTTGATTTTTCACTTTCAAGGTGGATATGGGGAGGAAAGCAGTATAATGTTTGAATAATGTTATCCACAGAGGAATTCCCTTTCCAAATCGAAAGATTTTTCTGTTCGGGTTGAATTAAGCTATTGTCAGCTGCATTGTGCAATATTTGATTTTTGTGTTGACCTTATGTAAAGGACAAAGTCACACAAGCCCAACTGCATGCTCTCTTTGCTCCTTCTGCCTCATAAAACTGCATTTGCCCCCTGCAGAGCCAGGGGTTCAGACAAGCAAGTCCAGCCCAGACATTTTTAATATTACTCTGTGTTCATTTGCTCATTTTGCACTGGAAGTCAAAAATATTTGTAAAAAAAAAAAAGTATTTTGCATGTCATTAGTTTTGTTGGAGCTCATATGACTACCAACATGAATTTAAGTGGTTTGAGAATTGGATCCTCTGTGCTTGCAAAATACATCTTTTACAACAAATACAGTTTGCTGAGATTTCAAACAGCTCTAGAATTTGTGATCGTTTGCTTATAAAATGAACCCTCATCCATATATGTCTGAGCTGAGTGTGTGTGGTGTGCTGGAGCTCACGGGGGACTCATGCCCTGCGGTTAAGATGGCCCAGAATGCATTCACTGTATGACACACAATTATTTCCATTAAGGGATTTTAAAGTGATTTCAATAGCCAGTTGCAACTGGAACTACCGCGTGCATTTAGGACACATCACATCATTAATAATCCATGTAAAAGTCTGTAGTTGCTTTGTGGGAATCCACTGGTCCTCTCTTATCACTCAGCTTAATCATGACATCCAGAACATGAATTAATACAGGGAATAAAAGCAAGACTGCCTCGCTGCCAGCCAGCAGGCCGCTTCTGCAGCTGGAGAGCCTGGAGCGTGCACAGCTTGCTGGGGATCATGACCACCCTGGCATTTTCAGGGAGTTTGTTGTGCATCAGCACTTCCAGTAGGCGCTCATCTCTGGAGCAGGATGCGCTGCGGCAGAAATACCCCGTGTATTCGTGATGCTGGGTATGCAAGTAATACACAGCATTCTTGTTAGCGTGGACTGAATGCAATACTAGTAAACCCCACGTACACCCAGGTTAGGGTAGTCTGCATCTCAGCAGGGGCTAAGGAGCTCGAGCCGCTGCTGCTGCTGCTGTGGCTGTATTATTCCCTGTGCTCAGGCTAGGTCAGGGAACTGCATTTCCCTTCATGTCTTGTTTATTCCTGTCCTGCTTATTCTCACATATTCCATGGTGGTGACGTACTCGCTGTTTGGTGGCAGTGTAAGGGCCACTCAGCCACTCGGCGCTGTGTTAACGCCGAGTGGTGCAAGCTCTCCGCATTGGGCCAGATCCCACCTCGATTGCTTGTGTTAGAAAGAAATGAATAAAGCTTTTAAAAGGACCTTAAAGCTCCTTTGGGAAGTCGTGCTGTAACTTTTTTATGAATTTGCTTTTTTTCATAAAACTTGGCTTAAAATTTTAATGAATGCACAAAATAACAAGAGTCTAAAGCTGAGGAAATTGAACCAAAAAGAAGGAATATGTGGGTAGAATAGAACAGACTTATCATTTAACTCCAAACAGTGTTTGTAAGATGGGGATAGCTTATAGATAACTAAAACCAGATTGAATAACTTCATTTGGTCTATTGCCTTTATTAAATGAGCTGAGGAAGACCCCAATAAAGCCATGTCCTCTGCCAGTGGGGCCAGTCCTGCTGTCATCATTTGGTCAGTCAGAGTAAGGACACCAACCTTAGGTCTGTATCGAGGCCAAAGATTAAAAATGGTGGGTTTATCCTTGGCCCAATCGTGTAAATGGGAACGAGCACAATAGCCTTTTATCACCTGCCCTTTCCTACAGCAGCGAGGGGTATTGAGGTGCCGTGGTTCCTGGCACTGCTGCAGGGACACCCTCTTGGCCAAGCGGCTTGCTCAGAAGCTCGAAGCAGTCCCCAGCCCCCTGCAAGCCTGCAGGCAGCAGCGTTAACCAAGCAGAGTCCTGCCAGCAGCAGTAGTCCTGGTGCTCTCAGCCCCCACGTTCAACATTTTGACTTCCAAAGACCGCGGGCATTGTAGAAAGGTCTTGTGTGCCTGTTGTCCCCGAGTCATGGGTGGGGACGCTGCTGCGAGCAGTGCGATGGGGTCACAAATAAGATCTGCAGAAGCAGTAACATCTCAGTGAAAGGACGAGAGCCAAAGTGGGCAGGAGCCTGTGTATAATAATGCTTAAGGCACAGGAATCCACATGTGCCCTCCGATAGGCATTGAAAGCAACGAACGTGATCTGTTAGCCAACTTTGAAGCATTATGAAAACACCAATTAAAGGTTTAAAATCAATTACCATATTTTCATAAGTGCTACTTTGTGCTGTACGTTGAATAGCAATATACACTGTGTAGCTCTATTGTCTTTCTCTGAGAATTTTGCCTATTTTGTGTTCCTCAGATTCTCCACTGCACTACTCCTCAGGCTGTTAGATACATTGAAAGGATCTTTTCCCAGAATTCACCAAGTTTGTGAAGCTCACGGTTTAATGAATTGGAGATTTCTGTTCAAGAATCTCCATTTTACACTGCCTTAGCATTAGTCATTGCTAAGGAGATTATATATAGGAAAGTCCTTCTGTTGTTCAGCAAAGGCACACAAGGGAAACACCCATTGATGTCAGCTTGACTGTTGCTGTGAATAATGGCTTCCTTCTTAATTGCAGCGTTGCAGACACACTGGTAGTTCTTATTTCAGAGATTTTTAATTAAGCTAAGGCAAAAGTAACTAATGCTTGGATGCCTAGTCCCTCCGGAGGTCCTCAGAAAGGTGCAGAGATTATAGTAGGCTATTTTAAAAGTTCACGGAAAAATGGCTAGTATGAAAGTCATGAGCCACCGTATCTCCATTTTAGTGCAGCAAATGGAGCAGTTTTGAAGGCAGCAACTAGCGTATGTGGATAGATTTTATCTATCAAACACATCTCCCCAGCCAAGTTTGTGCCCCACTGCGAACCTACTTAATGCACACTAATATTGCTATTATCTCGAAGCGTACTTGACAGCAGGGATGTACCCTGCACTTTGTTTGTTATTCTACACATTTTTAGTAGAAAGAATTGTTGTAGAGGGCAAACCTTTAATAAATAAGTGCCACCAATTTATTATTGGGTTGTTGTTTTAGGAGCAGGGAATATGGGTCCTAATATGCATCAACTGGGTAATACTTAATCATATTTAATGATCGAAGGTAAGGGTTGACTCTAAGGGGTGTGATGGGTGCTCACACTCTATTTCTGCAAATGGTGTTGATTCATTTCACCTTTATTTGTTACAGACAAGCAGAATGATGTGGAGATTCCTTCTCCCACACAGAAGGACAGAGAGAAGAAGAAAAAACAGCAGCTCATGACACAGATCAGTGGAGTGAAAAAATTAATGCATAGTTCAAGCTTAAATAATACCAGCATCTCACGATTTGGTGTGAAAACAGAAAAGGAAGACCATCTGGCCAAGGTATGACAGATCCTTACGGTTCTGGGAGAGTCAGTATGATCTCAAAGCAGGGGATGGATTGGCTGGATTGACTGCCCCTAGGTAAAATTGGAACCAGTATCCCCTAAGTGATATGGCCGCTACAGATGTTGTAATTTATGGGACCAGACCCTAACAGCATATTCCCAGGTTGACAAATTCTTTGAAAATGTCACTAAAATAATCAGAAACTGTGATGAAGGCTGAGTAGAGTAATTATCAAACACAGGAACATAAAGCAATGCTATGTGCAACAAACTGGCTACGAGGCCTTTGTCTCCATCAGGTGCCTTGCTTCTTGCTACCTGGGAACAAACATCACAAATAATTCCCCTGGTGCAGGGAAATGTGGTCTCCTTGTACAAGTGCTTTGACATCAGCACTTCACAGTCACTCTGTGTTCATGTACTTTAATAATTACGTGTGCTCATGCACTTATTTGATTACCACAATTAGGGTTGAATTCTCTGTTTAAACTTTTGGAACATTCAAAAGCCTCAGTGAAAGTGATAAATGCAGAAATGTCTTGAGAAATATTTTAATTGTTCCCTTTTTGTCTTTTCAAAAGGAACTGGAAGATCTGAATAAATGGGGTCTCAACATATTTAATGTTGCCAGGTACTCCCACAACAGGCCGCTCACCTGCATTATGTATGCTATATTTCAGGTGCGTGGTTTTCTGATCACATTTGCTATTCTTTTACGACGCTATTTGAGTTTCTAATTGCTTTCTGCTATGTTGCCTTCCACAATATGACATCCTTATTTGATACATACATCTGTACTTATTTATTATACAGGAGCGAGATCTACTAAAAACATTCAAGATCTCGTCAGACACTTTTGTAACGTACATGATGACTCTAGAAGACCACTACCATTCGGATGTAGCTTACCACAACAGCCTACATGCTGCTGATGTTGCCCAGTCCACCCATGTTCTTCTCTCCACCCCTGCACTGGATGTGAGTGACCTGGTTTGAGCAAAGTGGTCTGTGTCGGGCACTTGTCATGTTTTAACGTGGGATGTTTTGAATGGTGGATTAAAACCAGCACACTGCTTATATGAACACAGAAGAACCTTAAATTGAGTCAATCACCGATAGCGCTCAGACTTGAAAAAAAAAAAAATGCAGTGGGCTGCCTGTTCTTCTGAGGGCTCAGTTTACTACCAGGGAAGAAAACATAAAGAAATTTCAGCAGCAGCTTTATTTGTAATCTCTGTTTCATCTTAAAGGGCACATGCTGCATGTAGACCTTTCTTCTGAGTAAATGCCTTGTAATTCAGAAAGCACAATTTGTTTCTCTACATCAGCATCCCAAACTGTTGAGCAAGAAAACACAGGGACTTTTCTGACAAATTTCTGTTTTCCTTCCTAGGCTGTCTTCACTGATTTGGAAATCCTTGCTGCAATTTTTGCAGCTGCAATTCATGATGTGGATCACCCTGGTGTCTCCAATCAGTTTCTTATTAATACAAGTGAGTTTTATTTCAAGTACAATTATAACTTCATCTGCAAGCTTGGAGTACATTTTCCATTACAGCGAGGTCACAAATTATGACTTTCAGACTGTGTTGCCCTCTCAACATATTGTGCAGTAAACTAGTCCTACATTTTGAAATGGAGCAGTAATTAAAATTAAACTCCTATGAAAACAAGGGAAGCTATTGTAGTGCAATTTGCAAAGTGGCCTTGAATCTTGTGGTTATTACTTGATAAGGCATAATAAATCTTCCCATCCTGAGTGCAAATTTTATCTCTAATATAAGGCTAATAATGCTGTTGCTATTGACAACAATAAAGCCTAAATATTGTGGTTCATATTGTATTCTGCAACAGGCTAAGCATGTATTTTGATTCCAAAATATGTGTATTGTTCTTTTTTGGAAAGTGCGTTTGCAGGATTCATGCTTTCTGTTGTCAGTGGTTCTGAAGCCTGTAACTAAGTCAACCAAATACTATTTTGTTCATTAGAACTGAGCAAAGGGCTGTTTATGGTATTTACATATGTGCTTAGATTAGAAAACTGTGTGCTCTTGGCACATGTGAAACAAAAAAAGAAAACTTTCCCGATTTATTGCATATGGATAAACATTTCAGTGCCCAGTGTCAGTGTTTGCTGTTTGAAGTCACGCATTTCTCATACTGGAGTCACATATTTATGTTGCTCTGCTAGATTCTGAACTAGCCCTGATGTACAACGACGAATCCGTCTTGGAGAACCACCATCTTGCTGTGGGTTTCAAACTGCTTCAAGAAGAGCACTGTGACATCTTCCAGAACCTGACCAAGAAACAGCGTCAGACTCTCAGGAAGATGGTGATTGACATGGTATGACCTATGCTCACGCTGCTACCCTCAAACATAATACTGGCTTCTTTGTGTGGCTGCCCTTGCTGAGATTGCGTTTTCTCTTCGGTAAAGGTATTGGCAACAGATATGTCCAAGCATATGAGTCTGTTAGCTGATCTGAAGACCATGGTGGAAACCAAGAAAGTGACCAGTTCAGGAGTCCTCCTTCTGGATAACTACACAGATAGAATACAGGTAGGTCAGAGGAGGTTCCTGTAGCATTTCATGTATTTTGTTTGGTGCTGAAGAAACCATGTTCCTGTTTTTACTGTGGCTTCTCAGTAGGCTATATATAGTAAAGTTGCTGACCTAGATTTTCAGCAATCACACAAGAACTGTAGATATATTTTCTTCTGTTCTGCACCACGGAGACCAACAAGGTGGTACAGGGTGGTCTCCTGTCTTTCAGGTAGAAGGGTTTACATTTTAACACTTAGAGCATGCAACTGCAAGCATGCATGTTCTTCTGAGGTTAATCTGTAAGGCTCAGCTTTTGAGGGCTCTTGAATTTCTTTTCCACTTTCCCCCCATTTCTTTGTCTTAACAAAGAAGTATAGCCAGATTGCTATAGCATTGCAAGATTGCAAGAATTTAATTTGTAACTCCATACCTAAAGCAACTCTTAAACTGGGTTAAAATTGATGATGTACGCTCTGTTCTCTGTATAGTCTAATCCTTGGTTTACAGAAATGACAAAGCAGTACTGGTAGGGGGTTACGTAGTTGACACGTAGGACGAGGTACATCCTGATCCTCTCTCTACTTTGATGGCCAGCTTCTTAAGAACAGTCACATAGGAAAACTGACCTTACATTTTTGTTTAATACTGCTGCTGTTGAAACAGGTCACTCCATTGCTGTCTAAATCCTTGTAGCCACAGTTAGTCAGGCACATTTTTGTGTGTGTGGAAGGGATATTACTCATTTAATAAAGAAGGAGCGTTTAACCATATGAGAGCATGAAAATAAAGTTTGAATGGTGGGAAGCACCTGCATTCAAAAACAAACCTATATGATGTAATTAACATTGCCACCGCTGCACCCTCTGTAAGTACTGAGTTGTCTGAAAAACATATAGCACAGTTTACTTTTGGAGCAGACCATAGCAGCTAGTCACATATAGGGAGATATTACGATGTTAATATTTTTATGGAATGTTGCATAATCAAAGAGTCTTGTGGTTAAATGTTCTGAATTAAGCAAGCAGATACAGCTTGAAGCCGTCCTCTTTTTCCATTTGATTTTACGAGTTTTCTTATTAATATAATTGCAGGTTCTCCGAAATATGGTACATTGTGCAGACTTGAGTAATCCCACAAAGTCTCTGGAGTTGTACCGGCAGTGGACAGACAGAATCATGGAGGAGTTCTTCCAGCAGGGAGACAAAGAACGAGAAAGAGGAATGGAAATCAGTCCAATGTGTGACAAACATACAGCGTCAGTGGAAAAATCACAGGTAATTGGCCTTGAGCTGCATTTTTGTATTGCCTAAGCTTGTATTTTTAAAGCAGAGACAAAAATTCATCTGCTTTCTCTAATACAATTAGGCAAACAGCCAGCTGTTCAGAGGGTTGGTTCTGATTGACCCTGACATGCAGCTGTGCCTGAAGCTCATATAGACTCACCAGGCTGTTCAGCCTCCTTTATGTACTCCTTGGCGTCTCCTCATTTCTAAATGCATGCTTATCTTGCCTTGTTTGTGTCCCAGTTTCCAGAGTGAGCTGGTTTCCTTTTGTTCCCCAGGCTGGAAGAGTGTGATTCTGATCTCCCCAGGTCTCTTCTGTCTTCACACCCTACAGCCTCCTTCTTAGCTCTTAATTAGCACCTCCTAAACCTACTGATATTGTACCCCACATTAGAAGTTTATAGCAATGCCAGTCCCACTCAATGGCAGCGATAGAAGCGTCCCCAAGCTGAGCTCCATTTCAGGACATGGAAAAAGTCTGAATGTTGGTTGTTTTTCAGCCTTGTGTAGAACAGTTTTGCACTTTTTGATTAGGCCAGTAAAGTTGGCCTAAAAAGCCTGATGGAGTCTCTGTGTTGTGAAGTCAAAGAATAGGTATTTAAGTCACTACAAATCTTAAAAAGAATTCGGATATTTCTTTCTTTTTTTTTTTTTTTTGAGATTACCTGGCTCATTCCTAGTTCTGATTCATAGATTAGACGATATAAAGGTCAAATTTCTTCTGACCTGTGTAGCACAGGCCATAAAATTTCACCTGGCTGGTCTCTAATGAAGCCAGTAATTTATGTTTGCCTAAACTTATTCCTGTCTTCATATAATGGTGTCTTGGTTGTTGTTTTTAAATGACTTGAGCAAGCCATCATCGAGGTTTTTCAGCTTGAATAAGTAACAAAATTGACGATAATTATTTCCAAATGTCCTCTTGGGCTAAGCCAAGTGGTTTCAAAATTATTCACTCAACCGCATGGTGATTTTGTTGGAAAAATCTGTCTTATTTGTTAACCTAACAAGAAGTGAATCCTTTGGCCAGGCTTGGCCAGAAAATGCCCATGTGCTCCACATATAAGCTCCAATTATTTTTTTCGTTTCACATATGCGCTTCACAGAGGTTTCAAAATGGCATTTTTGCTATGCAAAAAGAACAGGAATTGCACGAAATGGCTGCCATCAAAATACCAACTAATGGCGGGGGGGGGGAGGAAAGTGGCATTTCCATCCTGGAGCGAAACAAAGAACCGATGGGCAGACAGTATGCAAGTATTGCAGGGCTCTGGATGTTCCCTCTTTACATCAAAATATTTTAAGACCAGCCTTCGGCCATCTGGCCAGCTATTCTGTGATATGGGATGTTTGTTTAAAGGAACAATGGCTTTGCTGCAAGGCGCCCGGTTTGTAGCCGTAGGTCCTGCAGCCCTTGAGCGTTTTGGGTGGCGGTGAAGCCATCGGCTAACCGTACAGAATTTTTTTCACTTTAAAAGTGCTCCGGAACATGTGCTGCAGGAAATTTTCATCACCTTTTTGTTTAAGCTGCCTCAACAGTACGTTACAATTGAATGTTAATGGTTCTATTGACATCCTGTTGTGTCTGAAGGAGGCATGTGTGATTTCCAAAGCAAACATCTGCACGTTGAGTCTGGCCCCTTTGAGAGCCATTTTCCTGCTGCACAGAAATGTTGTCCAGCAGAGCGAGGAGAGAAGTGACACACGCTGCCAAGACGGAAGAATTTCAATCCTCTTTATGGCCATTCAGTTTTCTCCATCCTGGACGTACGTCCTCTTAGTCAGACAATTGAAAAATGATTTAGCTCAGAACTTACGCGCCAGCGGGCGGATGGACTGGCGGACCCGGCCGCAAGCCTCACTGTTTCCACCACTGGCACGTCACTCCGCGGGAGCCAAGCAGCAGTGGTCTGTCCACGTTAGTGCAGGAGGACTTCTTGTCAGGGTCAGTTACCCTGCTTTCTGCACGCTTTCCAAAATGAAGCAAAAGGAAGGGAAATCTCTACAAGGTTCATGGAGGTGGCTGCGTTGGCAGCGCAGAGGAAACACGCTGAAGTGTTTAAAGATGCAGCACCACGAAAGAGTTCAGAACAGATACAAACTGCACACTGTAGTAAAATACATCTAAAGGTCAAACTTAAGTCCATAAAAGCAGTGACATTCAGCGTTAGGGCTGGTGCTCACCCTGAGAACACTGGCATTTTCACAACTGCCGGCCAAACGAAGCCCCTGGGGTGTGACTGCACGTTGCCATAAATACACCAACCTTGTCCGCAGTCCCCAGGAGCCCTGGGTGAGATACAGCACATTTTCTCAATTCACGGGGTGGGGACAACAACTGTCTTAAAATGTCTCTGTGCACTGGCAGTTAGTAGGTGGCATTTCTGCAGGGACCTCAGTGGGACATTCTGCCTTCAGAGCAGTAACTCGCCCTGCCTCCTGCACAGCAGCGGTTGATTCAGTGCTCAGGAAAAGACACCTACAAGGACATTCAAAATCATTCATGCAGCCAGGGATGGGAGTGGCAGCTTTATCGCTGAGTTTCCAGGTGGCTCCTGCTTTTCCTCAACCTTCCATACAAGGCTTGGTTTTGGACAAGAGGTCAACCTAGCCGCAGCTTTGGGGGTGCAGCTTTGGTAGGAGGTGATTATGTCTGTGATCAGACTGTTCTGGGACGGGGAGCTTGCTCCCAGGCAGCTATTTTGCTTGTAAAAATCATGTATTACGGTCATCTTAACTCTTTAGACACCCATCTACCTCCCTTCCCTTAACTGTGCATGTTCTCGTGTTTCTCAGGTTGGGTTCATCGACTACATCGTCCATCCGCTTTGGGAGACATGGGCTGACCTGGTGCAGCCCGACGCCCAGGACATCCTGGACACACTGGAGGACAACAGGAACTGGTACCAGAGCATGATACCTCAGAGCCCCTCTCCTCCGCTGGAGGAGCGGAGCAGGGACTGCCAGGGCCTGATGGAGAAGTTCCAGTTTGAACTGACCCTCGAGGAGGAGGATTCGGACGGACCTGAGAAGGAAGGAGACGGCATCGGCTACTTCAGCAATACAAAGACACTCTGCATGGACGACCCAGGGGAAAAAGATCCACAGAGGGAGGCGAACATAGAAATTGTGACAGAAGACACATCTCCTGTTGACACATAATGTCCTGTACCTGTGTAAGTGGATTTTAAACACTTAATGAGCATGCGAGCAGTCTCGAGGGACTCGCCTGCAGCCTGGGTCTTAGGCCTGTGTCTAACATTGGCTAAAAGTTCTCCCCAGCTACTTGAGATTGGAGTCAGGGTTGGAGATCGTGTAGTGAATGATTGCTCAGGAAATTGCCAGATGATTTACATTGTGGTTTAAGCCTTGTCAGCTAAAAGCATCGTGTTGTCCTGGAGCTGGCTTGAATCGTAACTGAACAGTAAATGACACACAACTGAGAGATTTTATACTGTTAGTTTTGGAATTTATACCAGTTAGACTGATAGAAACTACTGATTAATAACTCTACGTATAAAACCTGTCCACCTGACCACCTGTCTGCAGACCTGTGTGCCTTCTTTGTAAACACTTTCATGTCTTTTCAAGAGTCTATTAAATACACGGAGTTTAGTATAAAGAGCAACACAAAGTGTTTCAAAATTGATGGATACTTTTTTGATTCTTCCTGTTACAAGAAGCAGTCTTCCTTTTTTTCATGGGCAATACCTGTCACTTTATTGCAGTTAATCACTTTTACAGACTAAGTAGAAAGGACACCCTCTGTTTTGCATTACTGCACCTCTAGTAGCCTTCTTACTGCTCCAGACGACCCATTTAAAGTCACTTCATGCCATCGTGCACCCTCTCCGTTGGCTTGCTAGAAGTAACAGTATTTTTTCCTCAACTGGGTTTTCCTTTCGTTGTGCACAGGACAAAGGGTAGTTTGTTTTCACGGCACCGTGCAGTACCTATATCAGTAAGCGTAATAAGGCAGTGTGTGACGCGCGCTCCCCCTCGGCAGCTCCTTGGCTCAGTGGAAGTTGCACGCTCAGATGTTTGTGTTTCTCTCGCCTGTTGTTCACGTTTCCTAGGTTTAGGTCCACCGTCCTCCTCCCGCACTGCCTTGAGCTCTAACACCTCCATTACTGTTTATAACAGTGTATTTATTACGTAATGTATATACTGTAATGTTTTGTAAGTTATTAATTTATATGAATTAACATTGCCTGTCGGCGGCGATGTTAATTGTGTAGAAAACTCGGAATAAGAGTTGCCTTTTTTTCTTGTAACCTTTTGTATTGCATAAAATACAAGAACCTGAACATAGCTGAAGAGACATACGCAACCCAGGAAGGGCATTCGGGTGGCAGCCGCCCGCGGGCTTCGTCCTCGCGGCGAGCGGGGGCGAGCCGGGCCCCAGGGGAGGGGAACCGGGGGGCCGTGGGCGCCGAAAGGCTGGAAGGGGAAAAGGAAAAGGAATCCCCCCGCCAGTGGGCCGGCTTTTAAATGTCACGTTCCAATTTCTGAACAACCCAATGTGAATTTCTATGACAAAAATGTGAACTGATGTAATAATTGTGCTGTGAAACTTCTTCTGACAAAGCTTGTTAGGCATCGTGAGCGGTGTCAATCTCAGTTTGTAAAATATGTTTCAAGCTTTTGGTCCAACTTGTGACTAACTAGTTAATGAAAATAGCACAGTTGTGCATGATCAATGGGTTTGTATGTCTGTTGAACACTGCATTGTTCCAGGTGGTTATTTTATTGTTTTCAAAAATTTCACACAATGTATGTTATAGTATTATATATTGTGTTCAGATGCATTCTTAAGAGATTTTTATATGAAGTGAATAAATGAAAGCATGACCCTGCCTTCGGCTCTCCTCGGCGTTGTTTTTTGTTGTTTAAGCAGGTCAGTTTGGGCAGTACCTAACAGCGGGCACGGTACCTACGGTCGCTTTAGGCACGACAGGAAGCCGGCTGGCACGTGGTTATCGAGCAGCTCTGGGAGTAAAGGAAAAACGACCCCTCCTGTGGCCGAAATCCAACAGCCACGCACAGGGGCTTCCTGCGCTAGGGCTTATGAATGGTGACGCAGCCAGAGGGCACGGCACGGCTCTCCGGCACCCGGTGGCACCATGGCTGGGCGAGCACGGCTCTCCGGGTGCTGGTCCTGAGCCTCGGCAGGGCCGGGGCCGGTGGCCGGCCGCGGCGGTGGCGACAGGAAGGCGCTGCAGACAGGAAGGCGATGGCCGCGGCCGGCGGCGCACCAGAGGCCGTGGGCTGCTTTCATGTCCTGGCCTAACCCAAAACAACCGACTTTCCAGTAAAAACACATCCTGCCAGCGTGCGGGAGGACGGCCTGGGCAGCGCCGCGCTCCATCTGTGACGCACGGCCGGGCAGGGCCCCGGGGCCGCCCTCGCTGCGGGCGATGCACGGGGTGCCCGCGGCGCTCGGGGCCGGTCCTGCGTCGGCGCGGCGAGGTGCTCCGGCTGCCGGCGCGGCGTGGGCTCCCCGGGGCTCTCCCCAGACTTCCTGGCTCCGAAACGAAGCCACTTGAAAGCGCAGATCCCCGATGCCGCGTCTTCCTTCCCACACAGCACTTAATGGCAGCAGCAATTAACAACCAGCCTTCATCAAAGCCTCGCAGGCCCAGATGTAAGTGGGCTTCAATGGAAGCTGACCTCCGGGATGGCGAGAGGCGCGAAAGCTGAGCGCGCACGTACGCCGCCGAGCGCGGGGCCGCATCCTGCCCCGCAGCGTCCCGCAGCGGCGCCTCCGGGGTGCTTTGTGCCGCGGCTTGCCAGGATCCTAACCACTAATGAACACCTTTCTTGGCAGCGCTGGTACAAATTTCCCTGTTCCGCTGAATGTGCCCCTGCGCACGGTTTGCTCATACCCTGCTGCGGGTGCGCTCGGCGAGCCACGCGCACGGCTCTGCCCTGCAGCACCGGGAGCCGCGTGCCTGCTCCCGGGACGTGCGGAGGTGGGGAGCGGGTTGTGGGGCCGGGAATCCATCCGAGGGCAGAAAGCAACGAGCTGCGAGTGCAGGTGATCCCCCAAAACCGCAGGCACGGTGGGCGGATGAAGGGAAAACAAAGCGATCTGCCGAGGGGGCCGGGAAGAACGGGGTGCGGCGTGCTCTGCGTGGCACCCTCCCCCCCCCGGCTCTGCCCCGCTCCTGCCTTCCTGGGCTTCATTTTTTTCCTTTCCAGTGACCCATTTCTGCCCGGCAGCAGCTTTACCGTGAATATATGCAGCGTGGCGGTGCTCTGCGCTGAAATAGCAGCCTCCTTTTGCTCCTCCTCAGCAGCAGCAAGAGCCCTGCCGGCAGCTCTGCTGCTGAATAACCCAAATCCTCCCATTCTGGGGTGGGAAATCCCAGTTTAGGTGCGGGCTTGCTTGGTAGCTCACTTTCCTCGGGGGATGAGGCTGCGTGTTGGCTGTGCTTTGCTGGCCCCCAGCACCAGTGCAGTTCCTGCGGTTTCCTTCGGCACCGGGCGCACGTCCGCGCGCACGCTGTGGGTGCGGGGCCTCGGCTGCGGGTGCTGCTGGCGGCTGCTCCCCTCTCCCCAGCCATACCCCGGGGTGCAGCCGCACGGCTCCAGCGTGCAGCCGGGTGTGCAAGCAGGTGTGCAAGCAGGGGGTGCCCTTGGGGTTGAGGTTGGGCATGCAGGGCCGCTACCTGCAGGCAGTGCCCGCAGTTCCCCAGCTCCTGGCCGTCCCGTGCCAGGCACAGGACATCACCATCCCCTTGTCCCAGTGGCACTGGAAGACCCACGCTGCCCTGTGCCGGGGCTGTGGGATGAGGGGAGCCCAGGCTCGTGTTTCAGCAGTGGCTGAGTAACAGCTGGGCTTGGGAACGTAGTTCTTGATGTTCTTCCTTTTCCCGGACACGCGGGAGCTGGATACCAACCTTCCTCCTCTCATCAGCCCCAGCGATGCAAAGCCACAGGGCTGAGCCACACACGGAGTGCACCCCCAAAAGGTCTCAGAGGAACCTTGGGTTTCTTCTGAAGGAAGAGGCCGTGGTTCTCTCGTCTGGGTAAGGGCAGCTGCAGGATCGTGCCATGCCATCGGTGCTGCCCCATGCCGCTCACCAAGGGACAAGGGACAGGGACACGGTCCCTGCACGGGGGCCCCCGGCTGCAGGATGCTGGGCTTGCCGAAGCCACAGCAGTTGCCTCCACCATGAACAAGCAGCAGAACCACCTCCAGAAATGTGCTTTTATTGTAATGGCTGCTCGGCCTCCGTCAGCTTCTGGTGGTGTTTAGGCCGTGCCCAGGTTGCCTTGGGGCCGGCAGGCTCCCAGGGGACAGCCCCGTGCTCCGTGGCGCCGTGTCCTCCCCGGCGGGACAGGAGCAGCTGGCAGGGCAGGACTCAGCCCTGGGGACCTGCAAACGATGCTGAGAGCTGGAGGCAGTTTGCTGGCTGCGAAGATTTAGGTGCCACTGGCTTAGCGTTCAGCTAAAAATCCTACAGATTAAAAAAAAAAAAAGAAATTAAAATCCCAAGCGCTGACAGTCTCGCAGTCAAAAAACAGGAAGATGCTCGGGGCTGGTGCACAAAGCCCAGATTTTATCGTGCCCGCGGCGCTGGAACCAAGCCCAGCGGCAAAGAGCCCCGGTGCCAGGGAGGTGGTGCCGGCACGGCGGCTGCGGGGCTGAGCGCGGTGCTGTGACCACGCGGTGACCGAGGAGCCCGTCCCTAAGGGCTCCCCGTCCCGAGGGCGTCCTGGCCCTGCTGTCACCCACACAAGTCCCTGTTCTGGGTCCCTCTGATGCTGTTTCGGCACCTGCTGAGATGCCAGCATCCCCCCGGCCCACACGGGACGTCCCCGTCTGCCTGCCCGGAGCAGGCATCGCCAGGAAGCCGCCCGTGTTGGTGAGTTTCCCATCCCAAAACTTATTGGTGGCAGCACCAGGACTCGTGCCATGCCCAGCTTGCTGTGGGGCACCAGGGGCCAAATGCGGCCCGTGTTCGGGCAGGGTGTGCCGGGCCATGCTGCTCCCCCCGGCACTGTTTGGCCCCATTTTAGGGGTCTGCAGTGGTGCTGGTGGGGGGCTAAGCCCCAGGACCAGCCCAAGGACATTCCCTGCACCCAGGAACAGCACCCTTGGGCACAGCACAAGGTTCCCTGTGAGCACTGGGGCTGCCTTCCCCTTGCTCCCTTCACGCCGGGACTGTTGCCGTCAGCCCAGGCGTACACAGCCGCAGGGATGTGCCAGCTGGGGGGGGGGGCGCAGCACGGGCAGCAGGACACCGAGCCACGGTGCCCCCGTCTCCCCCCACCCCACTGCTGATGGCTGAACGCCCTCGCTGCCCCTCGGGTCGCAACGTGCCACGGCTTGGGTGCCCCCCACGCAGCTCCGCCTGCGTCCCGCTGCGGCCCCGCGGGACAGAGGCGGGGGCCCCGCCGTGCTGCAGCCCCACATTGTGCCAAGCGTGGGCAGTGCCGCCCCCGGCGCTCCCCGCACCCTGCTCCTGCACCCACGCAGCAGCCAGGGCTCGGCCTGCTGCAGCCCCGCAGCCAGCCCCGGCCTGCCCGCGCAGCCGTGCGCAGCTGCACAGCTCCATCTGCCGAGCCCCAGCCACCGCACAGCGCAGCGGGCGCAGCACGGCGTGCAGCGGGGACACCCAAAATGGGGACAGAAAGCAGGGATGTGCGCGGCGGGGTCGGCACGGCTGGAGCTGGAGCGGGCCCCAAGCAGCTGGAGCCGTGCACAGCTGGATCCTCTGTGGCTGGAGCTCAAGCACAGCTGGATCCCGCACACAGCTGGATCCTGCACACAGCTGGATCCCATGCACCCAGCTGGATCCCGCACACAGCTGGATCCCAAACACCCAGCTGGCAGCAGTGACTCCAGGCCGCTTCCATCCCCAGGGAGTTCATTTGGGGACCTGTCACTGTTTTTGCCCCCCTTTGCACAGCCAATTCCCCGCACAGCCCCTCCATCCCCTGCCCTCTCCCGCTCCCAGCACCGCTCCTGCTCGCTCCGAAGGAGCTCAGGGCTTCATCCAGCCATGTGCAAGCGCAGCTGGTCGCTCGCAGGCAGAACCGTTTGACCCACTGCACAAGCATGGCCCTGCTTATTTTTCTCAAGCCTCCTCTTCCTCCCCTCTAACGGGCACCACCTTCAGCTCTGACACTTCTTTATAGGGTCTTAATACGCAGATCTTGCAGAAAAATCTTGTTTTTACGAGGGAGGGGTAAATACTTCTTCCCTGGAAATGCAGGCCATGTTGCTGGTGGATGCAGTCACCTGGAGCACATCCGCGGGCACCTGCGCTCTTCCCAGGTGCAGGAGACACAGGGCCAGGGCTGTCACCTCCCTTGCTGTCACCCACGGGGACCCGTCCGCAGCAAAACGCGGGGCAGCCCCGACACCCCCCCAGCGCGCCCCAGGAGCAGAGGCAGGAGGCTTTCGCAGCACGAATGTTTTCAACGCTGTTCATATATATATTTTTTCCATAACCTCATTCTTCAGACTCAGCCGAGCTATTTCGGTGGAAACCTTCCTGATAAAAAAAAAAAAAAAGAAAAGAAAAAAAGAAAACAGCCCGAGGCAGGCAACTGTCAGAAGCTTTTAGCACGGGCGGTTGGTGCTGGCAGTGGGGGCGGCGGCGCCTGCCCATGGGCACGGGTGCAGCTGTGGCCGGGGCACGGGGCCGGGGAGCAGCACCCAAATACATGAAGTTTCTTCAAAATACCCAACCCTGTGCTGTTCCTATAGGTTTTACATTGGATTTAAAACCCAACCCTTTGCGTGCTACTGAGCCTCCGCTTCTCACCTTGGCATGCAACGATTCGAATGTGGTGTTTCTTGGGGCGGAAACGCACGAAATGGGACTGTTGGGTTCCGGGGGACCAGGCACTGCCTGGGCCCATCCCCGCTGCTCACCACGATGTGGGGCACACGGGGAGGGTGGCTTCCATCCCAAATCACACCCGGGCTGACGCTCGCGGCGATACCGCCCCAAAACAGGCTGGGCAACGCTCAGGAGCACACACACGTGTGCTGCGGGGCGGCACTGCCGTCTGCGAAAACACACACCCATCGTTTGCATGGGGATTTTTTTTCCATGTTCCTGAATACCTTCTTTCTAACTAAAAAAAAAAAAAGGCACAACGGCCTCGCTGCCAGGCCAGTTAGCATCCCCTGTGCCGCCCCGTCGGAGCAGCTGGGGGCTCGGGGGCTGCAGCTCTGGCTCCAGCCCCGCTCCCCACCATGGGCAGGGCTGCAGCAGCTGCTGGGGCAGGGCAGGAGCAGCCCCCGCGGGTGCGGGGCCGCAGCTGTGCCTCATCCCATCGGGCCCGGGCAGGATTTAAGCTGGGGAGCCCACCTGCAGGGTTTGGCCTCCTCACGAGTGGGGGCAGAGCTGAGAGGGGGTGCGAGGCAGGTGAGTGCTGGCTGGGAGCTCGGTGCTGCTGGTAAATGGGTGCTTGTGCTCCGAGCTGTGGCCGTGGGAGCTGCTGGCAGGGTGTGTGCAGGGCTCCCGTCGTGCTCCAGTGCCCCAGGGTGCAGCCTAATTACCTCTGTGTGCATGAGAGCCATTAAATAAGGCAGAGGCCGCTCTGGCAGCGTTCAATTGCTCCTGGAGCCCTGCGCCCTGCTGCTGCTGCCCGGCACGGAGCTGCTGGCCAAATGGGCACCGTGGGTGCTGCCGGTGCCTGGGGACGGATGTGGCCGTCTGCTCGGTGGGTGCCCTGGCATGCCGTGCTGGGTGTAAGCTGGTCTTGGTGGTGTCGTGCTTGTGATGGGTGGTGCTGGAGCTGGGAGCCCATCGGAGCCCGATGGGGTGCTGCTGCCACTGTCCCCATCCTGTGCTGGGGGTGGGGGGGATGCTTTGCAGAGCTCAGGGTGTTTTGGGGGGCCCTTGGCAGCACACAGAGCGCTTGCAGGGCCCTGGTGTGGGCAGGGTGCGGCTTTGCAACCCGTGGGGCTGGTTCCCCACGTGTGCAGCAGGGCCGGGTGCCAGGCGGGGCAGGAGGCAGCGAGTGGAGGGTGCGGGGGCTGGCGGGGCCGGGGGGCTGGGGTGCTGCGTGCTGGTGCTGGGCTGTGGTTGAAGAGCCTCAAGCAGCCAATCTCTGTTTAAATGTATGGCAAGCGTGGCTTCCCCTACACTGCTGGGGAGCTGTACCGTGTTGGTGTGTATTCCCCAAGGGCTGTAGCTGGTGCTGGGGCACAGTGAGGGCTTGCTCCTGTGCTCCTCTCCTTGCTCACTGGGATGGGAAGGGCCCAGTGGCTCTTTGTATGGGGGGAAAAATGGGATGAATGGAGCAAAAAACAGTGGAGCAGATGGTAACAGTCCTCGTTGTTGAGCGTGGAGCTGCTGCATCCTGGAAGGGGCCCTGGGATGTGGGGTGGGCACAGCACCGTGGGCAGCTTGGCTGCTCTCCTGGCTCAATGGTGTTGATTTGGTGCTTGTGGCTGGTGTCAGGCTGAGCTGTGACACTCGGGGCAAGCTCCAGGAGGTTGCACGGCCCTGCTGCCTCTGCACGTACCACGAGTCCCATGCACACAGAAACATCAGCTGTGGCGAGGATGTGGAGCGCTGGTTACAGACAGTGCCATGTGTATGGCTGAGCCCAGTAACGTCTCGGTGTTATGGCCTTTTCCAGCCCCATATGATGTGCCCAGGTGCCCCATCTTTTTGGAAGTGCCCAGCTACCGCCACGCCTGCCTCCGTGCCCCTTGAGGCTCTCCCAGTGAGGCCGTGTTTCAGTCTTCCCCTTGTCGCACTGGGAGGAGGCGTTTGGAGCAAGCAGCCTGAAAATGTCACTGTATCAAAGCCCAAATGGCAGCCTATAAAAGGCTTTGGTATTTTTCAGCTGTCTCGCAGCGAGGCACAAATGTTCACAGTCTCTAAATCCTGGTGAGGCGGCCTGTGTGCGATGGCTCCCAACCATGGCCCCGCGTGCGGCCTACCCTGCGCAACGGGCACATGAGGCACGGGGCCTGGTGTCAGAGCCCTCTGTGGGCAGGCGGGGAGAGACCCCCGAGGAGGTCTGCCTAACTAGCTCTTCCCAGGCTGTTTGGCCTCTTCAGCTCTGGTCCCACCCGGCACAGAGAAGCCCACCGGCTTGTTTTCAGTCAGATGCCCCATTAGGCTTAGCAGCGGGCTGTCGAGGCAGGTGCGCGGACCTGCGACCGACTCACTGCTGCCTGTTAGCGCTGTTAATGCTGTGGGATTTACGGGGCTGTGCCCTGAGAGGGATGAGGCTGGTGGATTTGAGCTTTATTTAGCAAATCCCTTCACCCAGGGGCGCGGGGGCACCTTGCCCTGTGGCGGGGACGCGCCGGGATCGCCCGTCACATGCGGTGCGAGCATGACTGCTCCGGCATGAGTAATGCGCTGCTGTGACTCATTTTCTGCCTTCTTATTTTCTCCTTTGAGGCTGACTTCCCCTGTTTATGTTTACACATGGCATCCAATTGCGCACCCAGCGGGGCCTGGCTCCCTCCTCCTGCCGTGATGGGAGGGGGCTGTGCCAAGGGCAGGTTTGTGGTGTCCTCTGCGGGGCCCTGCCCTGGGGCTGCCTTTGCCTGCAGGAGGACGCCGGGATGGAAGATGCGGGGATGCTTCATCAGCTCCGTGCCTCTGGGCCAGGTGTCCCTCGGGACCCAGGCGGTGCCGTGTTATGCTGTGCAATAAGCCATGGGTTTCTTCCCGGTGCTCCTCTATGTCAGCGCTGTGTGGAGGCTGCCATAACTCCTCACTCAAGTGAGGAATTAGCAAAGATAACTCGGTTATGGGCTACCTGGCTCCGATGGGTTTGCAGCAAGTCATAGCTGCAAGCTTCCCGCAGGGGTATCGGCAGGAGCCGTCCTGCGGAGACAACCCTGGGGTGCTGGGTGGCTGTGGCAGCACCCTCTGCTTTGGAGGAGCTGTATGAATTTTGGGATAAGTGTTATATTGCAGAGTCTGCCAGCCGTCCCGCTGTGATCCCTTGCTTATTTAGAACGCTTGTGCACTTTTCCGCAGGTAAACTGGGGCTGTTTGGCCTCGTGGGTAGCTGGTATTTTGGGAGCCCCAGGGCTGTGGGTGAGCCCATGGTGTGAGCTGATAAAATATGGGGAGCAGCGAGGTCCAGAGTAAATCCTGCCCCAGCTGGAGCCAGGGTGGTGCTGGAGGAGTGCCAGCGGTGGGGACCGACAGCGGGGAGCCTCGTGGTGGCAGAGGAGCCATGTGAGGAGGTCTGGGGAGCAGCAGAGCTGTGCTCCCCATGGGTTACAGCCGGATCTCCCGAAGCTGCTGGGCACCCATTCTTGCACCTGCAGTGCTGCTGGGGTGGACGGTGGGTGATAAATGCCCCCTCTGGCAGGCGATCCCAGTGGGCACCTGCCTGGGGTGGGTGAGGGTGTCCCCGTGGATGCATCCAGTTGTGCTTCTCCGTTATTTTTTCAACAGCAAAAATGCTGCACCCAGGCAAAAATGCTGCACCCATTGGTGTCCCAGCTTCTCAAAGGGGCAATCCAAGAGAATCCTCAGGCTAGGACGGAGCCTGAGGGTGGTGGTGTGGGGTGAGGGGCTGGGGTCAGCCCCCACTGCAGGCAGAGGGTGGTGCTGGAGGGCTGTGCCCCAGAGTGCTGGCTGTGCCTGATTTGTCCTGGGGGGTGGCAGCCGTGTGCCAGAGGTGCCTCTGGGTCGTGGTTTGCTTCTTGGCCCTGCCAGAGCCACCCAGTGACCCCGAGCAAATCCCCTGCCACATCCTAACTTCACCAGCCCCATGGATGCTGCATTCTTTTATTCTCATCGCACCCCCTCACATCTCCTGTTCACGCACAGCAAACTCGCAGATTTCCTGAATAACGCTATTTGCCCCCCCCCCTTTATTTTATTTTTAAATAACATCTCCAGAGCTGCCCATGGACCCTTCCGTAGGGTTGCACCAAGCCCCAGAGCCCGGTGGCTTTGCAGCCCTTGCTGGCCTCTGTAAGCGTGTTTCCCGGTGGGGGTGTGCCTGGGGGGGTGGCACGGGGCAGCATCCCCCTCCCCAGGCGTGGCAGGGTGCTGGTACCGGCTCGGGGACTGGGCTGTGTCCCCCAGCCCCTCGTGGCAGTGGGTGCTGCCGTGGGAGCGGGGAGGATGCGGGGCTGGGTCTGCTTCAGGGCAAGGTGCAAGGGTTTCTAAGGCATAATTTTTACCAGGAAAAAAAAAAAAAACACAAACTTTTGGAGGTGGTGACTGCGTGCAAATCCCAAATATATATTTTTGTGGGGTAGTCCCAGCAGTGCCAGGTGTAACTGGCGTGCTGGTGGTGCCCCGTAGTAGCTCCGGGTGGTGCTTTGTGGCCGAGGGGGATTGGGGTCAGGGTGCAGCGTGGTCCCCTGCCCTGTGCAGCACCTCCTGTCCCTGCTTCGGCTGCTCCCCACGGGAGACGAGGTCCCGGTGCTCCGGCAGGCGGCTGGGAGCGATCCCTGCCGGGGCTAACTGCGACGTGACGTCAGCCCCATCGATTTCTCCCTCGGGTGGCTGCGGGAGAGGCGAGGGACGAGCAGCCGTGGGTGTGCGGCCCTGGTGCGTGTGC
The DNA here is from genome assembly GCF_964211835.1 of Anser anser. Lineage (NCBI taxonomy): Eukaryota > Metazoa > Chordata > Aves > Anseriformes > Anatidae > Anser > Anser anser. The sequence continues at coordinate 30,793,240 of NC_139728.1, forward strand.
CCTCGGCCGGGGGGATTCGCTTTCCCCCCCCTTGCCCAGCCCCACCGCTGGAGCGCTCTCCTTAATCTGACAGCGCCGGGTAATTAATCTCGCTCCCCCAGCTGCTGCAATAGGATTACGGGGAGGGGAAGTGCGTCACGAGGTACGAAAAGGGGTTCTGCTTTTGGTGAAAGTGGGGGGAAAATGGGAAATAGGTTGGTGCGCTCCCGGGGGCATTGTGGCAGGGCTCGGGAGCGAGCGCGCATGTGACGAGATGTGGGGCGGGAGGGACGGGGGCAGCACCGGAGCCGAGCCTGGCTCATCCTGCCTTTCTCTCAGCATCCTCCGGTGATCCTGGAGGTGATACAGCCACAGCAGCATCCATGGCCTGCCCTCGGCATTAGCACTGGCTTTTTCTTTTTTTTTTTTCCCCCCCTTGTTCTGGCAGCTAAACAAGCCGTGGATCGGAGGCGTTTGATTTAAGGGCTTATGTTAAGCAGCTGGTAACCAGGATTGTGTTCTCCTGTATTTTTTCAGGCTCCTTGGAAATTGAGGAATGCAATTCTGCCACCATGATGGAAGGTAGGTGATGATCTGAGCATGTCTTTCGGGGTCGCCGGAGTTTTGAAGGCAATGGTGGGGGAAGGAGAATGCGTTGAACCCGGGAGCGCGAGTCCTTCACCTTTTCCTTTCAGAAAATAGAAATAAGGATGATTTAAAAACCCCTCCCCTCCCCCTAAGCCGAAGCTCCCTGCCTGCTGTCAGCAAGCTGGTGGGTGCTGTAATGCCGAGCCCGGGGGATTATTCGCAGCGCCGTGCCCGTGCCGGGGGGCAGCAGCCAGGCAGGGAGCTTGGGGCCGGCGCTGGCCGCTCCGCATCGCGCTCCGGCGAGCAGGAATTCGTCCCCCGCTTGGAAACCTGCTTGTTCCCCCCGATGTGATGCGGAGGATGATCTTAAATGTTCTCTGCCCGCACAGCCCAGGGGCCTGTTGATGATAGATGGGACTCCGTGTCTCTGTAGCACAGCGGTACGGATGTGAATCTTTCTGACGGGGAGCGAGGATGCTGGGCTGAAGGCGATTTCTGCCATGCAGCGTCGCTGGCTTGGAGATGCAGGCTCTGGGAAAGGAGGGGGGCGGGGGGTGGGGGGACACTGCTTTGAGGCTTATTGGAATGGAAAAGGAAACGAGGAGGAAATATGGGCTCCGGGCATCAGATGCTCCGGGGAGCGCTGGGAGAATGCGCGTCTGGTCGCGCGTGGGAAAAGCCCCCGGGCATTTCTTACACAGATTTTAACCTGTGTCATCCGTCTCGGCCGTATGCAAACCTCCCCTTTATGCCTTCTTGAGCAAGATGCCACGGAAGGGAGATTTTTTTTATTTGCTTAAAGCAGAATAGCTCTTGGCCTTCGGGGCCAAGAAGCTCAAAACGGAGGCGATTTATTTTATTTACGGCCCCTCGGCCGAGCCGGAGGCCTGCCTGGTGCGATGTGCCCAGACAGCAGCATCCAGCCCCTGCGGGCACGGGCGGCCGTGGGGGCCGGGGATGTGTCGCTGGGTGGCGATGGGGGCCCAGGGACGTGTGGCCGGGTGGTGATGGAGGCCAGGGATGTGTGACTGTGCCCAGGCCAGCCGGGAAGGCAGCTCGGTGCCCGTGGGCGATGCTCGCCTCACCTTGGGAACCCAGCGCCGTGTGTGAGCGCAGGATGGCTGCTTGTGCTTCTTGACCCCTTGGTGCGAGGGAAACGGGCGCTGCTGTCCTTCAGTGCCTTATTTGTGCCTTGGGTATCGTCAATAGTAGGAGATTTTAATCTTGAGCCCCGGCACGTGATGTCTTTGTGGCAGTGGCACGATGGTGCGGCTGCGGGGAAGGTGCTGTCAACAGGGCCCCTCTCGAAGGCGCCGACGTGTCAGGAGGAATGAACGCAGGGAAATGAAAGCTGGCCTGCTGCAGTGCGTGGCGTGTGCTAGCTGCTGCTGTGGCCGTGTGTGAGGAAGGGTTCGGTCTCGTTTTCTGCTTTTTGGTGGCTCTGCTGGAGGCGGAATCAGGCCTCGTGGAAAGGTCTTGCCTGCCTTTGGGAAAAGGGGACTGGCCACGAGAAGCGCCCCATTAGCTGCGACTTCCCGAGCTGCTTGGTGTGTCGCTCCCCAACTACCCGATGTGCATGGGAACCTGGGATGGGAGTGAGAAAATGGAGTGAGAAGAAATAATTAATGCTTCTGATTAATTTTTAAACAGTTGGAAGCTAGCTCTATTTGTGGAATAGCGAAACTTTTGTGAGCAATGCCCCGTTGAAACGCTGACACCTCGCAGAGGTGCTCTATTTTAATACAGGAATGGCTTCAAATGCCCTCGCCTTAGAACTGGTCTGAAACTTGGAAACCTGCGTGAGGTCCCCGTGGCTCCCTGTGCCAAACAGGCTGGGGGGTTTCCAGTGGTGTTATTTAAATGGTGGTGCCTAGGGACACGGTTTAGTGGGTGATATCGGTGGAAGGGGGATGGCCGGACCAGATCTTGGAGGTCTTTTCCAACCTTCATGGTTCTGTGAAAGGGCCTGAGGAGCACTTCGCCGGCACGCTGGGGCATCGCCCTGCAGGCAGAGCGTGGGGCTGTGAGTGCTGGCGCCCCTGTGCTCCCGGCTGGCGGCACGGGGTGGCTCTGGGGCTGGTTTGGGATCCTGCTTGGGAACGGGAGCGCTTGGCCTCTTGGGGGGGACGCAGGGCTTGCGGTTTGTGTTTGTTCTGAACCTGATATAGAGCATCTTCTAGCAGATGGCAGGGGAAAAAAAGCCACAGTTATGTTTCTAAACACTGTGTTTCTCAATACACCTTTAAAAAATCAGGGCGCATAACCAAAATCCACATTTCTGCCTGTCCCAGGCAGCCAGGCCTTCCCAGGAGGCCGGTGTGCACTGCATGGCGCTGGGGCATTGCTTGGCCAAGTGGGATGAGGCCGCCAGCGGCAGGGGCTGAAATCCCCAGCTTTGAAACACCAAAATGGAAATAACCCATGGCAAAACGGCGTGGCGTGCTGGCACTTGGCCTTGGGCAGAAGCCGGTGCTGGAGAGGTGCCGGCGAGCCCTCTGCGTGCGTGGCCGCGGGCTCTGGACCTCCCCTCTGGTGGCTCAGGAATGCACCCGGTGATGATGTTGAGGCAAACATCCGTGCGTGAGAACAAAGGGGTGTATTGATCTCTTTTTTTTAATTAATCTGCTGCATCTCAAACGCACTGAAGGTATTTTATACGGCTTAATTAAGTTTTGAAACCGCTGCTGCAACATGTCACTCCCGCAGACGCCGTGCAGCCTTCGGGAAGCTCATCCGACGGTGGGAGAGGGGAAGGGCCCCGATGGTACCGGGGATGGCAGTGCCTTCCTCTGCAGGGATGGCTCTGCTTTTCTGCCTCTCTCCAGAGCCCAGGAGTTTGCTGGGGAGAGCTGGGAGAAGCTTCCCCAGAGCAGGAGTTTCTCTTCGCGGTTATTTTCCAGGTCTCTGTGCCCATTTCTGGGGCATCACGCCGGGAACTTCCATGGGTGGCTGGTCACATCCCATACGGCAAAGGCTTGGTTGCGTTGCCTCTTAGCGGTGCTTGTCGGGTATTTTCGTGGTGCTGAACGGGCAGCGCTGGGCCTGGAGGCGGCAAATGGCACAGAGCAAAGCCTCTGCCTTGACTAAGCAAGAACATGGGCTTCACGTGCATGGGGGGGAACACTGCCCCTGTGGGGCCAAGCTGTGGCAACGTGCTGGGGTCTCACCCTTACAAGCCCCTGCCGTGTCTCAGGGTCCTCAGAAAGGCCTTGCAGTGCTCGCAGGGGTTGTTGCTGTGCTTGGAGGATGCACCTGGAGCATTCGGAGGTGTATGGGCTGGCTGGCTGCTGGTGGGCCTGGCTGTAAAAGCCAGCCGAGCTCTGGCCATACAAACCTTTCTGGCCAGCCTGGTTTGGGTTTCCCACCTCTGGCAGTGTGTTTCTCAGTAGGTCTCGGTAAGGGAGGGAAGGGGCAAAGGGATCCAGCTCCAAAACACAACAAAACCCCACCCGAGCCCTGGGAGTCAGGGAAAAGCTTTGGGTTAAGCCTGGAAATACTTCCCACTTGGCCACGAGAGATAGCAGGACTTCCACAGATGAGGCTTTTTGGGTGGAAAGGGTAGAAAGTAAAGCCAAACTTGATAAGTGCACATGATGCAGGTTTGCAAAGTGTCCATTTGGTGGGTCCTGGTTTAAAGCGTGCCCACGGGCATCTCTGGTGCCCAACACAGCAATCACAGTCTCTGCTGGGGCAAAACCACTGCCTGATGCGCTGGCAGTGTGAAAACTTAAAGACACTTAAAAAAACCAAACAGGTTAAATCAGATGCGTGTTCTTCTTGAGTCCTCACCCCAGGGTCTTAAGCAGCTCAGGGTGAGCAAGAGGCACCTCCTTGAGTGCCTGTGCTGAGGCTGTGGGTGGTGTGGAAGGGGGCGATGCTCACACTTGTCCCTGGGACCCCCAGCCGCCGCTGGGGCAGTGGGAGAAGCAGAAGAAGCAGGGACAGGAGCAGCCCCACCAGCTGCCTCGGGCTGCTCGGACACCCAACTCACTCTGCTTATCAGGAGGACTTTGGGAGCCACCAAAATCCCTCTGCCCTTGGCAATTTGGTGGGGTTGGATGCTGTTTCTCCCCAGTTGGATGCTGCTTGTGTGGTGGTGCTCCCGCTCCCAGGGCTGGCCCACTGCATCCCTCTTTCTCCCCCAAGCAGACCACACATACGGTTCCTATGAGCCCAGCAGAGTGCCTTGCTCATGCTTGCCTTGTGAGCTGCTGAGCAGCCGCAGCTGTTGGTTTTTAATTGAAGCTCAGTTATGGGCAGAGGCTCCTGGGGGTTTTGGGTTTTTTTTCGGTGTCCTGGAAGAGGAGGAAGGCCTGCAGAATGGCCACAGCTGCTGTCCTCCCCATTGACAGCCCCGCAGAATGGCCTGTCTTTAACTTTGGGGTTGGTTTTAGGGGTTTTTAGTTTCATGGCTGCTAATCATGCAGGGGGAGGCTGCGAAGGAAGGAAATCCCTCTGGGTGATGTGGTCCTTTCAGCATCATGTGGGAGCACCGGGGCTGGATATGGCCACGTGCCGGCAAAACCCCACCAGCCCCCAGGGGGATTTAAGCTGCCTGCTACCAGAGCAAACACACAGAACATTAATGTGTTGATGTTAGGAACCAGTACGGGGGAAACCACACTTTGCAGCCAGCCCATGTTATCCTGGATCTGTTTTGTGTGGTCCATGCAGCGAAGGCACTGCTGGTGACCACGACCCGACCAGACCTGGCCCCCTGGCACTTCTTGGTCACTTGGGGGGATTTTTTGCCTTGTTTTTGCACATGTTTTCCTATGTTTTGGGGGAGTTTTTGAAGGAACTGGAGGGTGGGGTATTTCCTAAAGCCTCCCACCTCCAGGCCACAGGGAATTTAGCAGACCTGCTCGGGGTGGGCATCAGGAGCGTGGGATGTGCTGGAGTGACCGGGGGGTGGGAGGGCAGGGGGCACGGTGCCAGGGGGGCTGTGCGGCAGTGGGGCGCATCCCGCTGTGTGCGGTGCTCCCCTGCTCCTCTCCAGAGCCAGATCTGCAGAACCTGACGGAGAAACCATCAGGGATGCACCCTGTTATTAGAGCTAATTAATAATAAATGGGTGCCAGGCTTTCAAGCGTGTGTGTGTGCCAGTGGGCATTTGTTGTTCTGTGCGTGCCTTAAGGCACCTCCAGCATCACACCGACCATCGCGCGGCCACTTCAGATGGGTGGGCTTCATCCTATATCCTGCCCTTATCTCAGGTGCTGTAAGCCTCATGAACAAGCTCACCTGGGTGTTTGTTTTTTCGTGGTGGCTTCTTTTCATGGCCTTGTCACTGAGGTTTTCTGGGAGCCAGTGGTGTTTTCAGACATGCCTGAAATGGGCTCGTCTGGGGCACTTCTAGCTCCCCAGGGGTGTCCTCCCAAGTGTGTAAAGGGATGGCTTCAGTGATGCCTTAGCATGGCTTATTGAGTTTGGTGGGGTGTTGGCCTGGCTTTGGCCCTAGCACAGAAGATGCAGAAGAAGCCAGTGTGGTTCACTAATAATAATGTCACTTGTGCTCTGTTTGCATAGCTCCTTCCACCTGGGACCTGGAGCTCCTCTGCGGGGAAGCAGATGCTGGGAAGAGGCTTGGTTGTTGTGTTAAATGCCTGGCAATGGAGCCTCTCTTCCGGCTCAGGTCTCCTCTGCTTATTTTTAGTTACAGCATGGCTGCGGTTAGTCGCTCCTTTAAAAGCCGAGTATTTGATGGCAGAGCATGGGAGGGATGAGACAGTTAATGGAACTGCCATGCTGTGCTATACTTTGGGTGTAAATCTTCATCTTTTATATATGCACACTGATTATATATCATTTATATACTATATAACATTAACATGATATATTCATACTTGCATATTAATCATAAATAATGTGTGTGTATGTATATATATAGCTGCATGCATCCTAGGCAACACCAGCAGGGTGAGGAGGGGATTGTCCCCTTCTGCTCTGCTCTCGTGGGACCCCACCTGGAGCCTGTGCTCAGCTCTGGGCCCCCAGCACAAGGCGGACGTGGAGCTGTTAGAGCAAGTCCAGAGGAGGCCACGAGGATGCTCAAGGGGCTGGAGCACCTCTGCTCCGAAGGCAGGCTGAGGGAGCTGGGGTTGTTCAGCCTGGAGAAGAGAAGGCTTGGGGGAGACCTTACGGTGGCCTTCAGCCCCTAAAGGGGGCTGCAGGAGAGGTGGGGAGGGGCTCTGTTGGGGGAGCAGTCATAGGGCGGGGGTAACGGTTTTACACTGAAAGAGGGTAGGTTTAGGTTAGACGTGATGAAATTTTTTACTGTGAGATGCTGTGGGTGCCCTGACCCCGGCAGTGCCCAAGGCCAGGCTGGGGGGGATTTGGGCAGCCTGGGCTGGGAGCAGGGTGCCCTGACCATGGCAGGGGGGGCCAAGGGGGGGGCTTTGAGGTCCCTTCCAGCTGAAACCAGTCTGTAATTCTACAATCTCTTAAACTTTATAACTGCCTTAATTCTCAAGGCTTTTGGTCGTTCACATCTCACACTTCAGGTTTTCATCTTCGCAGGCCAATTCTGTTAGCGTTTTCCTTGGTGCCCAAAGCCCCGATCTGAGCAGGTTCCCATGGGCTGGGTGCCCTGCTGTGGCTGCTCGGTGCTGGGAGCGCCTTCGTCTCCTGATCCCCACCAACCCCAAAAAAACAAACCCTAAAAATAGGGATCTGAGCATCCCCGGGAGGGAGAGCCTGTCCTGGACAACTGCTCAAATAGCACAGCAACCTTTGCAAGTGCATCTGGCGTTCCTGTGCGCGTGCCAGCCCTGAATGAAAGCCACAACTGTATGCCCGAGGTGCCGGCAGCGCTGGCGGGGACGCTTGTGTCCTGCGGTTCTCTGCAAGCTGATATCAGAGACCTGATTTCTGGGGCAGGCGGGCAGCAAGCAATTCCTGTGGCTGCTTTTCTGAGGTTAGTGCATAACGTGTGAGCAATGATTTACATCCTTCCAGCCCTAGATATTCCTCAAACAGAGTGCCTGTGGGCAGCCGGCCGCACCAAGCCATGCTCACCACCGGGTATGGGTGCAGAGCCCTGGCTGTGCAGCCCACGGGGAACCTCCGCAGGGAGCCAAAAGCTGCTTTTAGCCTCTGGTGGGTTTTGGGTGCCTGTCCAGAAGTCCTTGCACTATAGATGATGGCGGTTGGATTCCACTGACATGAATTTCTGCAGGCCCGCAGACGTGCGGAGTGTGCTCCCACGTGCTGAGGCTGCAGGCACAGATGTGGCTTGAATCGGGGCTTTAGGGCAAAGGGCCAGCATGAGGCACAGTTGGGGGTTTTATCTCCGGATGGGCTTAAAGAAGCTGGTGCGTGCCTCCCTCGTCATCGCCGTGGTGTGTGCGCAGGGGTGCCGGCCGTACCGGGGGTGCTGCCGCAGTGCAGCGCTAGTGCGAGCCCCGCAGCGACCACCTGGCCGCAGGAGCTGCCTTGTTCCCCCTGTGCATCCAGCAGCCGAAATAGTGCGTATTTCTAGCAAGGTGTCGAGTGTCAGTTGGAAATCTCCTCCAGCAGGGCTCACCACAACCTGCTCAGAGGCTGGATTACCCTCATGGCACAAAACAGGGCCCCGTTTCTGAATGAAGCAGGGGGCCCGGTGCTCCCTGCCCGCTACCACCACGTTCCCTTTCCCGAGGCAGGTCCCGGACCAACCTCATCCGCTGTAGGAGAAAAAGATGCAGGAGCAGTACCGGCGATGTTTTATCCCGCTCAGACTTATTCACAGCTCTGTTGCAGGCTCTCCATCACAGCTAGCCCGTCAGTAAAACAGATTTTACTTCCAAGTAAAATTTCTGGTGAGGGGCAAAGTTCTTGGCGTTTCATTTTTGAAAGCCTGTTGCCCGTTCTTGTTTTCACGTACCTGCTGACCAGAAAGCCATGGGTGAGGATGCCCCGCTGCAGCAGGGAGGAACAGAAGTGGCCGTGAGGCCACCGTCCCTTCGCCCTCAGTGGGGGAAACTGCTGAGAGTGTGTGGAGGGTTGTAATACACTTTATTTGGGGTTTATGCATGTGGGATTTGCTAACTAGGCAAAAATATTCTCAATTTTTGGAAGCCGAGTGGTAAAATTAATTCACATGGGTAAAAGGGAATTCTGGTGACTGGGCAGCTCGCTGTCAAAGCTGGCTTTGCCAGTCCCCCTCACAGTGAAGCCACGCGGAAGGGCTCCGTGACTGGAGGTTTGGTTTATTGGAGCGAGGTGAGGACCACGGTGAGGTTTGGTTTATTGGAGCGAGGTGAGGACCACGGTGAGGTTTGGTTTATTGGAGCGAGGTGAGGACCACGGTGAGGTTTGGTTTATTGGAGCGAGGTGAGGACCACGGTGAGGTTTGGTTTATTGGAGCGAGGTGAGGACCACGGTGAGTTCCCGTGACCACGGGGAAGAGCAGGATGTGCACTGGTGCTGCACGCACAAGTGGCATAAATCACTTAAACCTAACTTTGCCACACTTTGGTGTGTCGAAGGAGGCACCTGTGCAAGCTTACTATCTCAAGGGTTTTTCCAATAAATTTTCAGAAAACTAAAGTTTCCTGGGTGGTCAAAATGCAGACTTGGCCTGTGGGGGAGAGAATGAGTCTTGTCCTTGCCCTGGGATGCTGCTGGGCTCCCACCAGTGAGATCTCCAAGATTATCACCGCCAAATATCTTCAGGTCTAGTCAATATCTTCAGGGCTGCCCGCTGCAGGGCCAAGGAACGCGCTCTGCAGGCTGGGGGCAGCGTGAGCCCTCGCGGGGTGCAGGGTTGTGATGGGGGACTGCAAGTGCTGCTGACAAAGCGAGCCTTGGAAACGCACCTGCGGCAGTAGCTGGGATGTGCAGCAATTCAATATGCGGTGGGCAAACACCGGGTTAAATACCAGGTGGCAGACCCAAGAGTAGCACGGACAGAAGCAGCGCATTTTCCGGGACTTGACTCTCCTGCTACCGAGGCCGTGGTGGTGGAGACTCCCCGTCTGTGCGATGGACCAAACGTGCCCGTTCCCACGTGAAATACTTGCTCGGCACAGCAGCCGAGGCGTGCGGGGCTGTGGCTGTCAAACCAGGCGCGAGCCAGGTTCTGGGCTGTGGTGCTGCTGTTGGGGTCACGTATTTGGGGCTGCATGCCCTCACACCCTCCCTGCTTGGAGTGCGATTTGCCTTCTGACTTCCTGTCCTCTGGGTGCAACTTGAGGGATTTTGGCTTTTTTTTTGTGCTCCCTCTTTTTTTGTTTTGCTGAGCAAACTGAGGGTTATTTCTTTAGCAATGCAAGCCCAGAGCAAGCGCAAGTCTGTTGGTTTTGAAGCAGTGGCAATTTCCCCACCTTTGGACCCAGCGAAATAATTCAACAGGGGCAGGCGTGTGTGCAGCGGGGAAAGGGAACAGTTCAAACCCAGCTCCAAGCAAAACAACAACGAACTGACCGCGAAACAAACCATTTCCTACTTCTCATGACAGCACCTCTGCCTTCAGCAGTGCCCGGGTTGCCTGCAGCAGGGGGTGCTCCTCCTGCTTTACGTCTTCCCCCATCCAAGGGCCCAAATTCACGTTTTCTTGCCCATTCCTCCCAGCAGGGCTGGTAAAACGCAGCCTCTGGGGCCGGCCTTGGTGCTTCGCCTTGTCCCCATCCCGGGCACCTCCCCTGCTGCAGAGCAGAAGCATGCACCTGGTGCTGTCCCTCTCCCCAGTGGCACTCTGATGGGAATTTCCCCTCTTCTTCCCCACCCCCCCCACTGCTTTTTCCCTTCCTCCAGCGGTATTTTGGGCTTTGAGGCTCTGCACGTTTATTTTTAGTGCTGCTCGCTCCGTGCACGGTGAATCAATACGTTTCATTGGCTTTGTTTTAATGCTTTTGTCATCAAAAGAGAGTGTGTAAGGCAACGGCGGGGCCATTGATGTCTTCTCCGAGGTGTGCGTTGCTTTCACGAGGCTCCTCCTGCAAAGCCCCCGAGATGTGGGGGACCAGAAGCGCCAGCAGCCCCCACCCGTGGGGGTGCGGTGGGGAGGGCGCTGGGTTCGGGTTATTTTTCTTTTAGAGCTGCTTAGTCGCTGGTGTAGAAGGCGTCTGCACAGTTTTTAAGAATGAAGCTCAGGAAGCTTCACGGCGGTAAATACAAACTTGTATTTCTCAGACGCTGATTCGTGGGGGTGGGGAGGAGGGTAAGGGTAAGGGAAAGGTGACAGTGCCCCGGGTCAGGGGCTTGTTGGGAGGGGGGTCCCAGGCACGCTGCAGCTGGTCCAGCCCTGGTTTGTGGTGCCCTTGGAGCTCTTGCTCGAAGCCGCACGCCTGGATGAGCGCTAACTGCGGCCCCGTGGTGTGGCCGATGGCTTCCCGTTGAGGGAAGGCTGGGTGAGGTCGGGCTGGTGGCTGCTGGCCTCGGGGGGTCTGTGGGGTCCGTGTGTCCTTGTGCCAACAGCAGGGGGTGGCTCGGGTGCAGTGGTGGTGCCCGGCTCCCCTCTGCGGGCACTTCTTTTAATGTCCCCTGCAGCAGAAGGACGCGGTGCCCGCCTCGGGGAGCACAGGGTTTGGTGCTGGCGGTGCCCTTGGCCGGTCTGGCGAGGTGGGGCTCTCACTGGTGCTGCTGGGGGGGCTCCGAAGGGCCTGCCCCACCTGCCTCTGTTTGATCAAGGCACTGGGAGATCAGCTGTGGGTCCCTAACCCAGCAGAGCAGCCTGGTGGCTTGGGTGAGAGCGGGGCTGCGGGGCTGAGAAAGCCGGGGCAGGTTCCCCCCGTGCTCTGCTTTCTGCTCCTGTGCTGCTCCTCCTGCTGCCTCGTCTCTGCCGTCTCCCACTTGCTGTCACCTCCTCTGTTCCAGCATTAAATGTTCCAGCATTAAACCCATCTCTTTCTGCACCTCTCCCGAACCTGCAGTGTTCCCGTTGTGCGTTCCCCCCCATGGACAAGGTATTTCTGTAAGGGGACTTCTTGCCAGGGCTGTTTTCACGGTGCTTCAGCACCCACAGAAAGCTGGGAGTGAGACTGAAGGACCGGAGGGCTCTCATCTTTGTTCTGCCTTTTCCTAAATATCCCTTTCCTTTCCCTAATCATAGTTACATTTCAAGCAGATGGTGGGCCTATTATATAACCGAGCAGAAGGCTCGGTTACAGAACTTCGCCAAATCAGGCTCTTCTTCGGATAAGGCCAAACAACTTATTTTTATGGTTTTCGTCCTTCCCTGTTCTACTTCGGGTCTGGAGGATGAAGTTATTCTGGGGGGTGAGATCAGAGGAAATCTCCCCCTGGTTATTAATAATTTGCCGGAAGAAGTTGTGGGGGAGCTGGAAGGCGAGGTGCGGCAGGAGCAAAGCACGGGGCTGAGCGTTGCAGCGTCGCCTCCAGGTCCCTTAGCACAACCCCAAGCTCCATCGGAGAACCCTCACCGGGTCCTGCCCTGGACCAAAAAACACCCAGCCACAGGGTATCGAGGGCCTGAAGCCTCCCCTGCGTCGTGATAACTCAACCCCAGCGCCTTTCGATGCGCCGCAGAGAAGCAGTGTTTGTGGTGCTTGTTGCGTCAGCGCCCCGAGGAGCGGGGTGCTCCAGGGAGAACAGAAATACCTTCCGTTTGGGGGTGTGCTCAAACCAGGAGGCAGACCAAGGAAATCCACTGAAAAGCACGGAAGGAATCGGAGCTCCTGGGAGCCGTGCAGGCGCCACTGGCAGCCGGGGGGCCTGTGGTGGTCCCTGGGGGCTGGATGCGTCCGCACACGACAGTGCTGTGAGCGGCACGGGTCTGCACCTGGGCGGCAGGAGGGCAGCGCCTGGCTCCCTGCTGTCTGCCAAAGGTTAAAATGCTCCAGAACCCCTCCTTGGTGTGCTCACAACATTTATGAGACTGCTCCCAGGGCTGGCTCCTCCAGGAAGCAGGAGGGGAGTCGCAGAGCGCCGCTCTCCTGTACCTGCGCTGCGAGTGGTGCCCTGCTGGTACTGGGGCTGCTCACGGCTCCGTCCCCATCTCCCGCAGGCTGTGGCGCTGGTGTAACTGTGGGAGATGGCCAGCCTCGTGGTTCAAGCTGGTTCTGTTTTGTTTCATTTGTATTTACTCCAAAGAGGGGTTTCCCTGCTGCACGCAGCATGGCAAGGGAGTGTATCATCAAGGTGGGAAGTTCAGGAACACTGACTGTGAAATGTGGAGTCATGCATGCCAAGAGAAAATGAGCGTTCGTTTAACAAAGGGGTGGCGTATAAGCGAAGTGTACGCCACCTGCAACGTCCTGCTGGTGACTTCTTGGGTTTGGGCCTCTTTTAACTTACAGCTGACAATCGGATAAGTAGCCTCTTGGGGGATTTATTTGAAGCATAACGTTAATTTGCGTTCTTATTTGTACTCCTCCTATCCGCAGGATTGAAAAAACGTACAAGGAAGGCCTTTGGTATACGCAAGAAAGAAAAGGATACCGATTCCACGTAAGTCCCTGAGATGCGAAGCACATCACGTAGTGCTGCTGGGGAGCAGTGTGCCAGGGCAGGAAGAGCTCGGTGCGTCGGAAGCATCCGTCGTCCTTCAGCCAGGTCTCGTAATAACGAGCGCATCGAGGCCGTTTCCCCTGCACGGCCAGGGGCCAGCAAGCAAGGCGCGTGCTCCGGGATGCTGCGGGTACAACGAAGCTGGCTCCCCGGCTGCTTGCAGCGCACGCTGGCAGTTAGTGGTGATCACAGGCAAATTACTCCTCTGAGAGGTCCAGCAGGTTAATCTCTGCCCAAACGACTGATTTTCCTCTCTGCTGATTATTTTTTTTAACGCAAATTCCATCAGAACAGGAGCCCTGATGGTCAACGGTGGCACGGTGCTTGCTGGGGGCACGTGGCTGCTCCCTCCCTGTGCTGCCAGAGGGGATTTTGCTCCCCAGGGGATGTCAGGGATGGGGGGCATTGTGCCCCATCAGGGCAGGAGATGCTGCAGCACTGCTGCTGGAGTGCTGAGCCCTGTCCGGGCCCTTGGCTCTCCCTGGTGCGTGTTTTGGGAGATGCCCCAAGGCAGCGCCTTCCCCAGAGCGCTTTCTGCCTGGCGCTGCAGAAGCCCGATGGCGTTCTTGTTCTGGATCAGTTTTCCTGAGCTGTTCTGCACGTCAGCAGGCAGCTGCTGAGGTTTTCCTGTGTGAAAGCTGTCGCACAGCGAGCCTGGCTGTGCCAGCACCACGGGCGCTGCCTGCTGCAAAGGGGGACCCGAAAACGTGGGGAGGTGAGGAGCTCATCCCCAAAGAGGGTGGCAGGCAGAGTGAAAGCTGGTGCATTTGTGATAAGATGCTGGAGGGAAGGCTGCAGTGGGGGAAGCCAGAGATTAAAGGCAGGGTGAGAGAGCAGGCAGACGTGCTGCCTTACGGAGAAGTTTGCTGGGAGGCGTTAATCTCCATTAAATCAGACCCAGCCCGGCAGCAGCTCCCTTCAGATTTTCTGCGCTGCCGTGAGTCAGACGTTAATTTGTGGAAAATCTCTGGCAATGCATAAACACGGGGCTGTGTGGGAGGTGAGGAGCCAGTCTGGCTCTGATAAACACATCTGTCTCTTTGCTAAATAACTCGGCATCCTCGGCCAGCGCTGGCAGGCGTGTGGCTGCCGGACCCGGGGTGCTCGCTGTGCCCGAGGTCCGAAGTCCGTGAGCCTTTGGGGACCGCGACCCCCACAGCTCCATTGGTTTTCACACCTGGTCGTAAGCAAAGCCGTGATGCTGCTGGCAGGAGAAAGCCTTCCTGGATTAGATCTAAGTAACTCGCATGTAATTTCTATCGTCTTCATCAGTGCAGAAGCACTTTATGTACTTATATATATGTGTATTTGTGTGTTTGATAACACGAGCACAGTTGTTTAGACTCCACGAGGCGCACACAGGTAATTTAGATCTGCTGGCACTGCCGTAATTAGGCCTGTTGCTGCTGTGGGTGCCCGCAGAAAACAGTTTGTGCATTTCACCCGGCAGGGCTGCGTTGAGCTAACCCTGCTGCCTCTCTCTCTCTGTTGCAGGGGGTCGCCGGACAGGGACGGCATCGTAAGTACTGCACGGCGCTGCTCTGCGGGATGGCTTCCTCCTCTGCCAGCCCCCGCGGGTGTTTTGGGATCCTTCTCCTCCTCTTTAATATAGAAAATTTCAAAGTCCATTGCAGTAACAAGCTGTTTAAAAAAAAAAGTCAGGATTTCGTGCAGGAAATCCTAGCTCCTGCTCCCCCTGAGCGCAATTGGCTCAGGGCATCTCTGCTGTACAAGGAGTTAATGGAAAATGTCCACCTGACCTGTTTCTTATGTCAGTGTTTTCTATATTAAACTGGAAACAAGAGGATAGTTGTTCTATTGTTACTGCTGCTTTTACTGGTTTTGGATGGAAATGCCCCTGCTAGAGCTGGGCAGGGGAAGGACCGTGTTCAGCCATTTGACAAGTTTGCAGTTAAGTATGTTGGGCTCGGGCTGGGACTGTGCAAATTTGGACACTACAGGCTTAAAATAACCCCTTAAAATAACCCGGCCAGCCCAGCACCAGAGACCACGCAGGGCACTGCGGGTACCCGCTGTGTCTGGTCTGACATCACACGGAAATTGGGGTCCCAAATTGCTCCTTTAGAGAGAGAGAGCTGCTTTCTCTGCCTCTGACCCAAGATCCTTGGCTTTGGGCTCACTCTATGTTCCTAAGCCCTCTGTTACTGGCTGTTAGGGACTGGTGATTGAAAAAGTCTGCAGCTCAGGTAGTGCTTTAATCAAGGCTCTATTCAGCAGTAAAAAATAAAAATTAAAAAAATATATATTTCCAAGTGTCACAAAACAGTGCACTGAATACAAATGCTCTGTTTAGCAAAACCAAGTTTAATTTTGGAGAGTGAGAACCCAGCTGGCAGCTCGCTAGGGCATGGCTGGAAGCAGGGCTGCATGCAGACAGCTGGGGGACCCTGGGTGGCCCCGATCCCCGAGCTGGAAACGGAGCCCCCAGGAGAACAGGGCCGGAGCTCTGAAATGATGTTTCCAACCCTTGTCGGCAGCCAATGCCTTCTCCGTAAGGCTCGTATTTGGGGTTTTCCAGGTGGTTTGCTTTTTATCTCTGTAGGGCAGGTGGGTCTCCGGTGCTCCAGCAAGCTGGGGGAAGCAGAAATGCAATTTAGTTTTTTTTAATATAATGAAGCCGCTGAGTGTGTTGGAGACAAAGCGTTGGAGGGTGGAAATGTTTGAATTTTCCTCCTCTAGTACGTTCTTGCAAGAATACTCGTGGTGGGGTCAGCAGCCCCGGCCGGTGCAAACCCTGACTGCTGAATACGACCCTCGCCCACCCCGAGCACCCCACGCTTCTTGGGGGGCCAGGCCAGGCCCTCCCCTCCTACAGACCCTACAGCCTTTGCTAACTCCTTGCCATTTGCTTTGATGTCGAAAACCAGCCACCCGACGCGTTAACCCTCTTTCTGCCCAACCCAAATCCCTTCCAGCCTCTCAGCCCTCATCCCACTGAGCCACCTTGCCATAGCAAACCCGACAGCGTGCGGGAAGGAGGAAAAAAAAATTCGGTAAGGAAAACAGTGCTCGGTTTACAGCTACGCACGGGTTATTGAGAGCAGTGAGTAATTTGGGGTTAGGAAGCCAAGCCATAGAAAAATGCCGTTTAGGTTGAGTCAGGCCAATATTTGGGCCATGGGGATGCCATCGCTCTGGTGGGGCCTGTGCCAGTGCTTTCTCTGCTGGGAAGAAAAGAGCATTTCTGTCGGTGGTCACCGCCACGTGGCAGTGATTTTGTGATGACTGCAAGCTCTGAAGTAAAGGGTGGTGTCTTGCTTGTCTGTATTTTTTGCCTTGCTGACCCTCTGAAGTGGGCAGTGCTGTCCCTTGGCACGTACCGCTGGGTGCTGAGCACAGGGTGGCATCGCCCCGAGCCTCGCCAGCTGCAGGCAAGCCCCTCTTAGAGAAAAACAGGAACTTTGGTCACTGCCTTGCTGCTGGCCTCCGGCACGCGTGGCTTCTGCAGGAGCTTGGGGCCGGCAGAGAGCAGCCACGGCTCTCGTGGGCGATGGATGCCCAGGGCCCTGTGTTGGGAGCAGCAAGAGCTCACCGTGCCCTGTCGGCTGCAGCTGCTCGCTGTGGTTTCGTGGCGAGCCACAAACCCAGCTTGGGCAGGGGCACAGAGCTGCCCTCGTTGAGCTTCTTGCCCTCCAGAAATGCCACGTGCTCGGCCAGCGGTGGCTCCAAGCAAGCTGGTGCTGGGCAGGTCAGGGCCCTGCTCCGCTTGCACAGGTGGCCACGGTGCTCACATTGTGGTCCCAGTGTCAGATGCACAAACACAGGTGTGCTGCGGTCATCTTATTTTCCTTCCTTTTAAAAAGTGGAAATCTTGTTTTTCCCTTGTTGCAGAAGAAAAGTAATGGAGCCCCCAATGGATTTTATGCGGAGATCGACTGGGACAGATACGTAAGTGCCCGAGGGCCCCTCGTCCCGCGGGGCTGTGTGCGTGTGTGCCATGGGTTTGGCTCCTGAGCGGCTGTGGGTGTGCAGGGCCGTGTCCTCATGCCCCGGGGTCTCAGCCCCACTGTGGGAAATACGGCATGAAAATAGTGATTCTGGAGGTGGTGTTAGAGTTGTGCAGGGAAACCTGCCCTTGCCCTGAGACATCGTTTGCATTTGCGCGTTAATTAGGCTGTATGATCCCGTCCAGGAACCAGGTGGCTCCGGTGCCAGTCACCCTGAGGAGAGCACTGCTGCCTGGAGGACATCAAGGCTTCCCAGAGAAAAACCTGGGTTAAAAAAAAAAAAAGCATGGAGGGGGGTGGGAAAAAAACAACCCACGGGCCTGGCTTGCTCAGTGCCGCAGCGGGTGCCGTGCTGCAGCCCCGGGTAGCGCCGCTCGCTGCAGGAGCGAAGGGCAGCCTCAGCTCCCGGCGGCCGTGGCCCTGACCCTCCGCGTGTTGTGCCCCATGCAGAACTCCCCGGAGCTCGACGAGGAGGGGTACAGCATCCGGCCCGAGGAGCCAGGCTATATCCTTTGTGGGCTCGGCCTCTCGGCTGGCAAAACCGTAAGATGAGCTGGGGTTCGCAGACAGGCCACTGACTTTTTTTTTATTTCTCCCCTTTTATTCTCCTTTGAGCTGTTATTCTGCAGCCAGATCCAGCTCCCCCAGAGCACTGCCCGAGGCGGCAGAGCAGATAGTTTCTGGCTGCCTTTGGTCCGCTGCTGTGGTACGAGGAGCACAGCGGTGGGCGCTGGCCGATCTCACGTGCTCTGCTTTTTTGGATGCTCTGGGTCCCTAACATGTCCCTGCTAAGGGGCAAGGGAGTGTGGATGCAGCCCGTGCTCACAGTCCGTGTGCTGAGCTTGTAGGAGATGGAGGAAATCGATGTCCTGCTCATAGCTGCAGGAGGTGGGTGGGAAACCAGAACTCTCCCTCTCCTGCTGCTGAAGGACGCCGTCCCCATCAGCCCGGGGGGGGATGCCCAGGCTCCATCTCCGCTTCATCCTTGCCAGCCCCGATTTTCGTGTTCTCTGCCCACACGTGGTGCAGCAGGACGTCAGCGCAGAAATCGGCACAGCGGGAGGGGTTGTCCCTGCTGCTGCTCCTGCCATCGGGGTTAGGGATGAGCATTTCAGGAATGCCTGATCCACGTTTTTTCACTGAGATGCGAGCTTTTTGAATCACTGCCGACATGCAGGGGTGCTCCTGAACCCGCGCCTTGCTCCGAGGCCAAGGCTTACCTTTGGGAAGGCTGCGGCACGCCGCGGTGCTGCTGCGCGGCCGCGTCCCCTGCAGCCCGGAGCTTCCTTAGCTGCGCTGCACCCACCAGAGGAAAGCACTTCTACTCCTCCAGCGAGTCCGAGGAGGAGGAGGAGGCCCACAAGAAGTTCAACATCAAGATCAAGCCGCTGCAGGCTAAAGACATCCTGAAGAGCGCGGCGACGGTGGACGAGCTGAAGGCGTCCGTAGGCAACATCGCGCTTTCTCCATCGCCCGTGGTGAGTGCCCCGTGCCCGGGTTTTTCCCTGGCTGTGGAAGCAGGAGTGCTCGGTGTGTTCGAGCCCAGGGTTCCTCTTCCTGGGGTGCGAGTGGGGAAGGTTGGCTTCGTGCCCTGATCAGTGGGGTCTGCTCGGTGCAGAGCAGCGCCGGGGGTTTATTGGGGTGGTCCCAGGAGCGCCGCTGGCTGGCACAGCCCTCCCAGGCTCCCCAGATCCTGGCACCGTGTGCCCTGCTTTTCTTCTTCTCCCCAGTTTGTCATTCAGGACATAAATCGTTTGATGCTTGCCCAGATCCCTAGCTCAGGGAGCACATCTGTGGGGTTTTCTGTAGTGCTGCTGTAAGATGCTAAAGGGCACTCCCTACCCGAGGGGTGTCTGAAGGGAATGGTACCTGTCCTGTCTCCTCCCTGCTGCAAACGCTGATACCTGCTGATTCTCCTAAGGCTTGTTGGGATTTGTCATCTCATCCCAATCTGTTTAGCTGGGTTAAGATTTGTGGGTTTTGTGTTTTCCGTGGGCTTCAGCGTGGGCTCTAGTGTCTTTCCATCTTTCCAGCTGAAGCTGTTCAGGGTTTATAACCAGCCTGTATGTGAAGCGTGAACGAATTGCGAATATAAGTAAAGGTGAAACAAAATCAGTCTCACTTCCCAAACCAGTGCCGTGTTGCCAAGCCCATGGAAAGCTCCTGGCAGAAGCTGGTGCTTCCCCCAGGAACGCGGTGGTGCTGGGCAGGATCTGGTGGCTGGCACTGGGGCACCGCTCAGGGCTCCTCCCGGGATGTTTTTGGGAGCTTTCTGTGACCAGGAGCTCTGTGCTGGGCTAAGACTGACTCGGCCCTGGCGAGCACCTCTGGGTGCAGTACGAAGCCCTTCGGGTGGTGTCTCGGGACAGCCCCCCCAGCTCCCTGAGCACACAGCGCCCTGCCAGCGACATGCCTGGGACTTCTCCTCGGGTACACACAGCCTGCTGTTGTCATCCCCTTACAGAAACGCCTTTTCTCATTATATTTTTTTCTGTATTCTTTTAGAGGAAAAGCCCGGTAAGATGTACATTATTTTTTTCTTGCACTTTTAGCACAGGCTTGACTTGTGCTCTGCCTGCATGCCGCCTGCTCTGCATGTCTCTAGAGCTGGGATGGGAACTGTGAGCAACAAATCCTGACGTTTTGGAAGGCGTGCCGTTTGTTATTGGCCCTCTCCCTTGGGTTTAGCTCGGCATGCTTAAGCAAGAGCTCGGCTGTGCTTGCTGTGAACGTGTGTAGTCGGGGGGCATGGCCCTGCTCTGCGCGGAGGGGCTGGGGCTGGTTTCGGATGAGATATGTGAGGGCACAGTGTTGTCCCGGTGGGTTCTGCGCGTGTCCTTGTGCACCAGCACGTAGCAGGAGGCAGGAATGCCTGCTGTGGTGCCACTGGGTGCAGCAGCCACGCCATCCCCGCCAGGACTTGGCTTGAGACTGCTCTGAGACGGGGCAACCCCAGCTGTTCGGGGTGCAGGGTTCCCCTCCTGCTGCTCCTGCCTTGCTGCAGGAGCTGGCTCCGGCACAGCCAGCCCTGGGCTCCAAAGGGTTTCATTGCCAAAAAAAAATCCATGTCCGAGTGCATTAAAGGGCAGGTGTGGGGTTTGATGCCTCCTGGGGTGCATGTGCACGAGTAGTGCTGCATGGGGGAGCCCCAAAACGCTCTGGGGTCAGCTCTGCCTGCGTGGACCCTGTGGTTTCAGTTGACAGAGGGAGGTGCCTGTGCCTTGGCGTGCGGCTGCTTGAAAACCCAGGGGAAAATGAAAAACCCAGGGGAAAATGAAACGCATCCCCTCTTCAGCTCCCGCCCAGGGGTGCGCAGGGCCCCGGGTGCTTGGTGTGGCACCGGGCGTCCCTCCCTGACCCGGTGTCTCACCAGGTGTCTGTTCTCTCTCCCTTCTCGCTGACCGCAGCGGCGCAGCCCGGTAAGCTCCCTCCGTCCCTCCCTCAGCTCGCTGCTTCTGGCCGGGCCTTGGTGCGGGCGTTGTGCCCGTCTGGCCTCCCGGAGGGGTTTTGGGGGGGCTCCTACTGCATGCAGGCACCTGTGCTGCGCGGTGGGAGCGAGGATTCGGGTCGCTGAAAACGCGTTATTTGCCTCGGATCAGTCCGTGGTCCATCAGAGGTGAGGATTTTGTTTTGATGCTGCCTCTGCCGGGCACCCGCTGGGTTTAAATGACGAACGTAAGCCGTTTACAGCCGGGGTGGCTGCGGGCGCAGCGCTGCCAGGTGATGGGTTTAGGGGCTCCAAATCCTCCTGCTGGGCTTTGTCTGCCCTGGTATGCTGGGAGCAAACGTGGCTTCCCGGGGCATACCTGCAGGTGGGTGTCTCAGTCGTGTAAAGCAAATGTTGTACTAGCCGATGCTGCCCTGATTGCTGTGCTGCCGTGGGTCTCGTTCGGTGCCGGCGGCAACGTGCCTGTGTCCCCGCACACCCCACTGACCTCCTGTGTTTCTAATTCCAGGGGACGATTAAGAGGAATTTATCCAGTAAGTATGTCCTGTAGCCTTCCAGAGCAGTAATTAGTGTGCCGGCGGCCTGGTGCTGGCGGTTAAAATAAATTAACTTTAAAAGGCGGGGAGAGGTGGGTTCGCTTTAACGTGGTCACGGCAGAAGTGATGGCACCCAAATGTCCCCTTAAAGAGGGCCATGTGGACATCCTTGGGGGGCCCCATAGCAGAAGCAATGCCTGCTAGCCCTGTCCTCTGTAAAAATAAATAAATAATAACTAAAGCCAGACCTTTCTGCCAGTGTTGCTGTAGCAGGCTTGGTGCAGGGCACGTGCTGGGTGCCAGCAGCATGCCTGGGGTGCCGTGGTGCATGTGGGACATGGGGGTGATGTGGGATGGGGGCACTGGCTCTAATCCTGCTCTGTCCCACCCTGCACAGGTGAGGAGATCGCACGGCCCCGGCGCTCCACGCCCACGCCGGACCCCAGCAGGTCAGTACGGGGGGGCTGTGTGTGTGTGTATGTATTTGCACACACCCTGTGCACGTGCAAAACCTTGCTTTGGCACCCCCCAGAACACCAAAGGCCCCATATTTCAGCATCCGTCAGTGCAGCTCTCCCCTACATCTGCCATCAGATGCATCACCCAGATGTAATTAAAAAAAAGAAAAACTTGGTACACAACCATGTGATTGCAGTATTGTTCCAAGGGGGAAATATCAGCCTTCTCCTCCAGGTTCTGATCCTTCCTGCGTGTGTGCCAGGCTGGGTCAAACCTGGAATAACACCCCCAGCTCAGTGTCACTGCCTGCCTGCAGCAGGCTCAGCAGAGATGCAGCAGCACCAGGCTTACAGCATCTCAGGCCCGTGAGCCCAGCCCTTCACCTTCTTCCAGCGCTGAAACGAGCGGGGTGAATGCTCGGCACTGCTGGCTGCAAGGGGCAGGGAGCGCGCCGTGCCCGTGGGACCTCCGGCAGCTGCCGCAGGGCTGCGGGGTGAGCGGTGTGGCTCCTGCCTGGGGCAGCAGGGCTGGCACTGCCCACCTTTTGGTTTAACAAAAACGCCCAGAATTGAGGCACAAAATAGTAACACCACCCTGATTTTAGATGCTGCCCCTCTTCTTTCCGTTCTCCACGCCCCAACCTGTATGCTTTGCAAGCTGGACACAAACTCCCCACAGACAGACACACCTGTACTCAGCATCAATTCTTACGGAGTTTTTGTTGAGGAGAGTTATTTAAATCCTGTACAAGCCACAAAAACACGCAGGTGCCGTGCTGGGGGGGCCACCACGGTGTTGTGCCCCCAGCCTGAGGACACCCTTCCCTTCTGTCCCCCTGCAGCAGGAAGCCCCCCGAGGACCCCGCTGCGCTGGCACCGCTCTTCGGGCCCCCGCTGGAGTCGGCGTTCGAGGAGCAGAAGCTGGACGGTGTGTAGGGCACAGGGGGTTGGGGATGGTGTGTGGGGCACGGGGATGGTGTGTGGGGCACGGGGACGGGTGTGCAGAGCTGGGGCTTGGGGCCAGGCCTCAGAACAGCTCCAGTTAAACCTCCCGTTCAAAGCAACCTCTACGTGCAGTTCTTCACGCGTAGCCTAAGAAAAACAGCACGTGATGAGCAAATGAGAGTCGTGGCGCTTTCCACGCGATCTTTGTGAATAGTTGGATCTCTTCATTTAACACCTGTTGCTTTTTTTTTCTGCGCATCCTAAAATTCCAGAGGATTTCTGCAATTAATTCAATGTTTCACTCGATGCAATAAGCCTCCAAATACACAAATGGCATTGTTTTGTTTGTCAAGCATCATGATTGTCAAACTAATTGCGTGTCCTGTTTAAAAATCAGGCAGGCTTGTAATTATCTAACATTACAGAAATAACCCTGTCTTTAATTAGAGGGGGGGTTGCTGTCAATATTTAGTTTCCTGTCTTTGCATGCCTCAGATGAATGCACCTTATCTGCGTGATTCTGGTATTTGGAAGAAAACAGTCACGTTTATCATCACCGCTGCACGTGTATTTATTTGTATCGTCACCTCTGCACGTGCATTTGCTTTCTTTTCCCAGCTCCTCTGGACCAGCCCGAGATCTGGGGCTCCATCCAGCCCCCCAGCAGCGCCGACTCCCCGAAGCTGCCAAGACCTTTTCCAACTGGAAGTAAGTCGACCGAAAATGAAGGAGTGCAAACGCGCACAAACCCAGCCTTCCACTTCTGGCACTGGCCCTAGCTCGTGCTGGCAGAGCAGCTCAGAGCTGTGCAAGGGGGGGGTGATGGAAAAGCTGTGCGAACCCTTTATTGTGATTTTTGTGCCATGTCCTGGGGCCGCTCCGCCTTCAGCCGGGCATGGAGCGGGTCCCCCCCCCACACAGCCATTTGGATTTATTCCAGCCGTGCCCCGGTGGGATGGGACACAGGTACCTGCAGTGGGTGCCCCTGGCAGCGCAGCCCCTGACCTCCTGCTCCTCTGCTTTGCAGCACCGCCACCGCTGCCGCCCAAGAACGTCCCGGCCACGCCGCCGCGCACCGGCTCGCCCCTGACGGTGGCCCCAGGTAAAGGCCGGGCACCCCGCTCCTAGTGCCTGGTGTGGCACAGCCGCGTCCGGACCCGTGGGGGCTGCGCTGCTGGGGCCGGTTCCCCCCCCCCCCCCCCATCCCCAGGGTGTCCCGTGTGATGGCTGCGTTTCAGACATGGATTTACCCCTGCGCATCCTCCTCGTGGCGTCGGTGTTGTTTCGGCGGTTGTTGTGTGCGGGGCGATGCTGCAAGGAGCTGAGCCCAGGCGGCACCGCCCTGGCTGGGTGCCTGCTGCTCTCTGCTCCCCACGCTGCTGCTGTTGGTCGCTGCTAGGAGCAAAATGCAAAGCTCACCTGAAACCCTGCTGAATGCCTGCAGGGGGGGACTGGCTGCCCCTGCTCCTCGAAGCCGTGCTGCACAAGGCTGGCCATCCCCTTGTGCCGGGCATGCCAGCACGTCCCCCAGGCCAGCGGCTGCGGCGTGCAGCCCCTCCGTGTCCCGGGGCTGCAAGCAGGGACCAAAGCAACCAAACCGAGCAGTGGTGGGACCGGGGAGCATCGCGCCGTGCTGCAGGCGTGTGCCTGAGCTGCCGTGTCCTGCTGCCGTGTCCTGCTGCCGTGTCCTGCTGCCGTGCTCGTTAACGTGTCATCGTTAACAGCCGCCTGGTGGCTCCGTGAGTGAGCAGAGCCTTGTACCTTTATACCTGCTGCTGGTCGCAGCTGAAATACATCCACGTGGTCGCTTCCCTGTGCTGCATGCCCTCGGCACTGTCGCTGTCCAACCAGCATGTCTAAGTGTATATATTTATATGGACCTGTATATAAATATATGAGCGGAGTGCGCAAGAGAGCTTTCGTTTGAGTTGAGTGTGTAACTTTAGTATCTTCTGGAAGCTGAATACCTTCTAATAACTGGTGCTGCTGCTGCGTAGCCGAGAGGTAAGGAGGGCTGCGTGCCAGCCGTGAAGGGTGCGAGCAGAGGGGACCGGCGGGGGCAGCCCTGCAGGAGGCAGGGGCCGGCATGCTTTCCCTGCAGTGTGTGTGTTTCAGTCCCGTGTGGCTTGTTACACGTTGCACATGTTCTGGTGTGGATACTCGTGCCTGCATCGCGGTCCTGGCAGCTCGTAGGAAAACCCTCTAGAAAGCAGCGGGCGCGAGCCCCCCCCCGGTGTGCCGCAGCCCCCTAAGCCTAAACCCGACTGCTTTGACCGCAGGAAGCGACCAGCCAGCCGCCGAGGCCAAAAGTGACAAAGTGCCGTCGATCAATGACTTGGACAGCATTTTTGGCCCCGTGCTGTCCCCCAAGTCCGTGGTTGTGCACACGGAAGACAAGTGGGTCAATTTTTCCGATCCCTCCCCGGAAAGCTTGACGGTGGCGCCGAGGCCCCGGGAGAAGGTGGCGTCCCCCCCGGCGGGGGCAGCGGGCAGCCCTGTGGCCGAGCCCCCCCGCGCCCTCCCGTCCCCGCTGCGCCTGGAGGAGCTCCAGAAGAAGGCTTTGGAGCAGCCCCACGCTAAAGAGGAGAACGCGGAGCCGGCCACCTCGCCCAAGGATTTTGGGCCGGGACAGAGAGCGACCCCGCCGCCCCCCCCGCCGCCCACCTACCGCACGGTGGTCTCGTCCCCCGGACCGGGCGCCAGCAGCGGCGCGGGAAGCCCCAGCGGTACGTCTCTGCCGCCCCCACCACCCGCTGTGTGCCTGGCTGCCCTCGGCCCCCCGTGTCGTGCTCCCCGCTGTGCCTTCCCCAAAGCTCGGGGGCTGTCGGTGTCCCACGAGCCGCCCTTCCCACCCCTGCTGTGTGCGTAACCGCCCCTAAAACCATTTGGCGTAAGCGTTGCTCGTGGCTGCGTCCGCTGTAGGCTTCAGAGTGAACAAAGGAAGAAACGTTCCCAGCTGGTAATCAACTTCTAAGCAAGCCTTGGAACCGTGGTGCTTTTACAAAATGTGTTGCAGGCAGACAGCTCATCGCCCCCCGTCACCCCAGGGCTGCCAGGAGCAACCCCCCAGGACAGCAGTGGGCACAGGGGTGAATGCAGTTCCCATCTGCACGGCCCCGGGCTGCGGGAGCGTGAAGCCCCAGCCCCAGTTGGAGAAAGGGCTTTCAGAGCGTGTGTTTCGGAAAAACCACCCCCCCAGCTTTGTCTGACCCGTGCTTCCTGCCTGGCTTCACCTGCTTAATTATAAATGTCTGTGTGGTGAGGTCAGCTTACACCTGCTCTCCCCCAGCCTGGTGCTGCTGCTGCCACCCCCCCAGAGCAGAAAATACTCAGGGTCGCACGGCCCCAGCCTGGCACCCATGGGTGCTGGTGGTGGTGCTCAGCAGGGCTTGGCTGTGCTGCTCTCACCACGTGTTGTCGGGGGGTGGTGTGGCCCCCCAGGGGCCTGGCTGGGGCTGGGACCTCTCCAGGAGGCCGGCAGCAGGACGTGCTGAGCCTCCTCCTCTGGTGCTCCCCGCCACAGTGACAGCGGTGCTGAATGAGCTGAGGTGGGCAGGACAGGGCTGCGAAGGCGGCTGCGTGTGTGGGGACCGATGGAGCAACCCCATTCTGACGGCTGGGGCTGGGATCACGCGGTAGCAGCGCCTGCTTCAGAGGATCCTCACCTCTTGGCTAAAACTTGCCTTCTGGCTCCTTTCCGTGTGCTTTGCAGACTGCTGGGACCTGGTCCGGATGTAGAAGCCAGAAAAGCGGACTGTAAAGCAGACTGTAAGGCTGCTGGGGGTTGAAATACGCACACAACGATGGTGCGAGCCTTCAGAAAGCCACCTCAGGTGGCAGCGGGTCAGGGTGCATGGTGCTGGCCAGGTTCCTTTCCTGCTCCTGGCTTCTCCACCTTCTGGAGGCCCCTGCTGCTGCATCCAGCCCCAAGGCCGTTGGGGGGCTCTGCTGCAGGGCCAGCCCCCAGCCCCCTCCTGCCCTGGCATCACGCAGGAGCCTGGGGTCAGTGGTGCCACCACGGCAGGGCTGGGACCGGCATCTGGATGGGTTCCTGGTGTCCTGCTGGCACACACGGCCGTGCCGCTGGTCTTTGCTACAGAAAGCATCCAGAGGGCCCTAAAATGTGGAGAGCGAGCATCCCCCTGCTGAACCTGGTGCCTGGCAGGGCTTGGGACTAACGGCACGTCGCTGATTCTGGGTGCGATGAGCGTTCAAAAGCCACCTTGTGGGATCCGTTCAGTGCTGTTAGGTTACTGCCCTGAATAGCTCCCTTTTTGCTAGGCTTTCGTGTGGACAAGGAGGGAAAAAAAGTCAACTCTGGCACCCAAATTAGGCTTCTAAATAAAAATGACTTAATTTTCCGAGGTGCTCATGTGAACGGCCAGGACTTGCTCTGCTGAAACAAGCCCCTCTTCTCTTAGCAGCCTGCCGTTAGGTCTGATTGCTACAGGTCTCGCTCTCACGGTTTCCGAATCAGAGCTACCATCCCCAAAGCTCCGCGAGCTGTTTCTCTTGTAAGCAGGAGAAATAAAGCTAAACACGTCAGCTTGGCGTCTGCTCAGGCCAAACACGTCCCTCCACATCAGAGCTTGCCTTCGCGGAGGCTGCTGGCAAACACCGCGCTGCTCGCTGGTCCCGCAGATCAGGTCGGCAGCGCCCTGCTGCCCTTCCTCGTGGGCTGCAGCAGCCTTCGCTTGTGCCGCACAGCTCCGAGTAGTGCTGAACGTACCCAGGAGGGACTCCTGCCCCCACAGCAAAGCAGGTGTCCTGCTAAGCATCTGTTCAAATTTGTTTGATGGCACAAGGTCGGCCTTCGTGGCATGGTCACAGCCAGTGTGGACCATGAAGGCATCACCGTCATGTTCGTGGAAACTCTTCTACCGAGCTGGGAAACGCTTTCTGCTCCCAGCAGAGCCCATAATGTTGCTCTCCAGCGCTTTCTGCCCTTCCTCTTCATCACTGGGGTAAAGCCCCATCCCTCTTGGTATGCCCACGAGGCTTCCCTTCTTCGCGGGGCAGGACTGACCCTGCGGTGGTCCTGTGAGCTGCGGGAGGAGCCATGCGGGGGCAGATGGAGGCGTGTGGTGGTTTTGCAGCTCACGAAGCCTCGGGGCAGGTGGGAAGAGCCCAAATCTCTACTGCAAGCCAGCAGGATGGAGGAGAAGCAGGGCCTTCTCCCGCAGCCCTTGGCACGGCGGCATCAGCCGCCGCCGGGGTGAAATATCTTGATGCATCATCTCCTCCTGCTCAGGCAGAGCTGCAGGGCTCCCGAAAGGATTGAGGCTGGATGGGGCTGGATATGGGGCGAGGGGCTGTCCTGCGCAAAGCCGCTGCCCTGAAGCAGCCATTTGGGGATGCCGTGGGTCCCGGTCCCCGTCCCCTCCCTGCCGCCCACACCAGCTCCCGGGGAGCGGCGTTTGGGCACCGCCGTGGTGCTGACATCTCTGTCTTTGTTGCAGGTTCCTCGTCCCCGGCTCGCCCCGGCACGCCGCTGGCCGCCTGCGGCACCCCGCCGCCCCCACCGCCGCGGCCCCCCTCCCGGCCCAAGCTGCCCCCCGGCAAGCCTGCCGTCGCCGACCTGGTAGGTGCCGCGCTGCGGCTTGGGGTCAGGGGCTGGCTGGAGCTTTCCGAGTTACGAAACGAGGCACACGAGGGAAAAGGGCGGCACGCGAGCTGGGGGCTGTTTCCCAGGGTTCGCGCAGGGTTAGCGGGTTTGGGACGGGCACGAAGCTGCTGCTCCTGTGCAAAAAGGGGTGGGTTTGGACACGAAGCAGCACAGAGAGCGGGGATGGGGACGGCAGGGCGGGCTCCCCGTGGCCGTGCTGCAGCCGGGGCGCTGGGCTCCTCCCTGCAGCTCGGGGCCAGTGCAAGCAAGGAATTTTGGATGGGTGTTACGGTACAAAATTATCCCAAAAGGAGCCATGGAGACCCAGTGAAGGTGCATGGGCACGATTGGCACGGCTCTCTTCCCGATACCGGTTGCATTAAAGGCACCCAACATTTCCCTGGTGCTGTGGTGCCCTGCTGCTCTCCAATGAGCCGTGCAGTGGAGGATTTTATCTGCCTTTTTCCTGGATCCAGAAGGAAATGTCTCCGCATTAAATAACTGAAGTCGCTCAGGTTCTCACCGACCTGGCAGGGAGGCGCCGGGGCCACCGGGGAGCAGCCT
Organism: Anser anser; assembly: GCF_964211835.1. Classification (NCBI taxonomy): domain Eukaryota; kingdom Metazoa; phylum Chordata; class Aves; order Anseriformes; family Anatidae; genus Anser; species Anser anser. Next base: position 30,821,781 of record NC_139728.1, read on the forward strand.
GCCTTGGGGTACACAGGGGTCACATCTTCAGCACAAGCTTCTGGTTGTTATACGTGAATGTTCTGTGCATATTTCCTTTAACCTTGTGTTATTTTATGTTTTTCTACAGTCCAGGCCTTTTAGCCCTCCTATTCACTCATCCAGTCCTCCTCCGATAGCACCTTTAGCCCGTGCTGAAAGTACTTCTTCCATATCTTCCACCAATTCCCTGAGTGCAGCCACCACTCCCACAGTTGGTAAAAAAAAAAAAAAAAAAAAAAAAACAAACTCCAGCACTGCTTTTCTTTCACCTTTCCTACCTCCAAACAGCCTTGAAAGAGCCCCGAGCACTTTCGATTTGCTAGATTGGTCTTTGGTTTCACGTTTGCTCGTTTTAATCAGGTTTTGAAAGGCAAAAAGGGACTGGAGGTGGGCGCAGCGGCCCACCGGGGCGATGCTGCCAGGGAAGCTTTCTCCTCCTGTCAGCCCCAAAATTTGTGCAAAATATGTGTGGTGAGGGTAGAGGTCATCACCGAGCGGAATGCAGCGGAAAACGTGCTTGCGGTCTGTAAATTTGGTCAAAAACAAGCTTTTTGGGGGAGCTGCTCACACCCTGGAGGGGAGGGGGCTGGAAGCCAGGTGCTGGGACCCAGGGAGCGATCAGCGCTCAGCCCCTTCGAGCCCCCGTTAAAGTGGGAGTGGGAAACGGGACCTTGGCAAAGGCCCTTCAAAACCCTGAGCTTCGCACGTCTTACATCACAACAAGGTGCTGCTTCTGGAGGAAACCTCCTCAAAAAAAAACCACATTTCTTGCCAAACCCATCGGGTGCCTGGTGTGGCGCGAGGCAGTCGATGCAGGCAGTCGGCGTCTGGCTGACAGCTCCGAGGTCCCCACGCTCTGGGTGCTGCCGGCTCCCCCCCCGCGCCTCTGCCTCCGTCCCCGCTGCCGTCCCGCCTGCACCCCGCTTCCTGCAGCTCCATTTTCTATCAGAATCGCCCCCCCGCTCCCTTTTATTTTATTTTATTTCATTTTTTCCTGTTTGCTGCCCTGATGTGTTGATGCGCTCGGCGGGGGACATCCCGACGTGCCACCTGCTGCAGGCTGGCAGCGGCCGGGGGCGCTCGCGGAAGAGGCAGGCTGGCCGCTAGGGAGGGAAGCTGGAGCCCAAAAACTCTTTAAAAACAAAACAACAACAACAAAAAAAAGCAGATTTGCTCTGGTCTGTACGTGCTGGGCCATGGCGTGAGGCGCTCCCATGGGACACCCCCATACGAGGCTGTCGGGGACGGCGGCACCGCAGCCCCGAGGGAGGCTGGAGCCTCCCAGCTGCGTCTCCGTCCCGCGGCTGCTTCACCCTGGAGGTGCCGCGGGTGTTTCTCCGGTCTGTGTCCGTCGGTCCCCGTTACAGCACGCTGCTCGGATAGCACGCTGCCAGCAGCCCGTGTGCCTGGGGTGCTGGCTGTGGGTCCTGGGGGACCCGGCGGTGGGCACGGCCGCTGCGGGGAGTGTGGGGGGACGGAGGCTGTGGTGGGAGGACGGAGGCGGTGGTGGAGGGCAGAGCCGGGCTGAGGGCAGGGTAAGGGGCTTAAGGAGGCCTGGAGACGGTGCTGTGAAATTCAGGCTGTGCGTGAGGCCGGCAGCCCCTGCCCTGCCAGGGCTTGGGTGGATTTTCCCATAGGGTGAGCATGAAATAAGCCGGTCAGGCACTCGCTTTTAAATGTACGTGTTTTCCCTTTAACGTATATTTTTGTGAGCAGAGCCGCCTCTCCGTGTTTTGTAACGGCTTGTTCTGCGCCTGCTGCATGGCCAGGGAAAAGCGGTGGCAGTGCAGAGCGGGTGCCCCAGCCCCGAGCCCCATGAGCAGCCCCGGGGCACCCCAGCACCCCCTGTGTCCCCAGGGTGACCGGTGCCGGGCGAGCACCGGTGCAACGCTCCCCTTGCTCCACGGCGGAGGAGGCAGTGTTTGCATTTATGATTTCTTCACGCAGAAAGAGGAAAAAGATAAGGAGAAGCCAGGAGGCAGAATAGGGGCTGCGTGGGCAGGAGGGCAGGCGGTGCACGGCAGCGGGTCGGGGACCCAGTGGCCCTATGGCTCCCCCCCGGGATGCCCACGGCCAGCACCACGCTCCCGGCCTCCCCTTTTGTAGGGGCAAAACCGGCAGAGTTCGTCCCGGCGTGCTCGGAGCTGTCGCCTCGTTTACGTGTCCCTCGTGCTGTGCTGGTGTGCTTCCGTCGGGGCTGCATGTGCGGTCATTGACTGCGGAGAAAGGCGCTGTTATGTCTGTGCCAGCGAGCCTGCAATTATTTTTCTCGTTAAAATTCTTCTCCGTGTGTTCTTGTGGACAGACGCGCTGCTTGATTTCGCTGGGGACTCGTTTTCGCATTCTTTTTTTTTTTTTTTTGCTCTTCGTTGCGTGTCTTCTGCCCGCGTCATCAGGAGAGGGTGCTCTCGGTGGCACGCTGCCCACCTCGGCAAGGCACCGTCAGACGCCTGCGGGTGCGCTTTGGGGGAATCCGGCCTAAAAGTGGGCACGCCGGTGGCTTCTCGGTGACAAACAGCACCAAGAGGTGCCACGCCATCGCCTCCTAAATTCAGAAGCGAATGGTTGTTGCAGCAGCACCCGGTGCCAAGCGCTGATCCTTCTCCAGTGGTTTTTGGGTGGTGTGAGCGCAGGTAACTGGTGAAAATGGGAAAATCCCAGTTAGGCATCTGCTGCCCTGCGTACACGTGGTTCTCCAGAAGTGGCGTGTCCCAAAATGCACGCACACACACCTGCGTTTTGCTGCACGTGCTGCCCCCGACACTGAGGCTGGAAGCGAGACCCCGGCGACGTCCCTGGGACCGTGGGCCGGGGAGCCTCGTCCACTCCACCCGTAGACAGAAAAGAGAAAACCAAAAAAAAAAAAAAAATCGTTTTTAAGTGGGCAAAAATTCCCTTCCATCTGGGCTTCCATAGCTTTGCTTCCTGCTTTCTGTTTTCCGAGCAAAACCCAGAGTGCCTGCGCCCGCTCCCTGCCCCGCACGCTCGGCTTGCGGCGCCGCTCCCCGCCCCGTAGCGAGACGAATGTCCTGCTCCGTGACTCACTCTGTGTCCTTCTCTCTCCCTCTCCTGAACCTTCCCCATCCCGCTTCAACTCCCGGCCACACAGAGAATGAACAGCCTTCCCTCGTTTGGTTTGACAGAGGAAAGTTTTATTTGACTTTCGAAGGTAAGTAGCGCACAGCACGCCGCCTTCCGCTCGCCCCCCGCTCCCGCTCGCTCCCCCGGGCTCCTCCGAAGGCTCCAGCCCGGGTGGCTGCGAGGTGCTGCGGCCAGCTGCCACCGTTTGGGTTCGATTTCTGCCATTCATCTTATTTATTTTGGGAAAAAAAAAAAATTAAAAAAAATTCTGAGACCTGGGCTGAACGCCAAGTGCTCTGAAACCTCCCGCGCCCTCGCCAGCCACCCAGGACCCCGTGGGCACGGAGCCCCCCGGGGAGCTCGGCGTCGCTGCCGGCTGCAGGGTGCGGGGGCTGCGGGGCTGGGCTCCCCGTCGGGCTGTGACATGGGGCGTCCCACCACCGCCCGGCCCCGCAGCCCCCAGGCCCTGCAGCGGGGTCCCCGCCTGCCCCTCGGCATGGCCTTGCGCCCGCAGAGACCCGGCGGGGCGAAGCCATCCCGAATCGCTTGCTGCCCGCCTTGCCAGCAGGGCTTCACCAGGCGGTAAATTCGGACGAGTCCAGGACAAGGCCAGGTGTTCAGAAATGCTCACAAACCGACAGCAATTCGTTATTATTTTATTATTTTATTTATTTATTTATTTTGGCTCATCACATCGATTCGGTTGCCTTTGAGCTCCGTGGTTCATTAAATGTGCCCCAGCACAGAGAAACGAGCGCACGGGAGCAGGACTCCGGAGCAGGCTGCTGCCGGGCTCCTGCTGTGGCCACACGGAGGGGACGTGGTGGCACGGGGAGGGGGGCGGCGTTCCCGTGGCCGTCACACCGCTGCCAAAAGGGCTGAGCACGGGCACGTGCAGGCAGCGTTGGCGAGGGCTCAGCTCCTTCCCCTCGGCCTCGCCTTTCCCTTCAGCTGCTGGGCCCTTTCCTTCCGACGCTCGGTTGAGTTTTGCATTTTCCAGCCCAAGCCCTCCCTGGGCTCCTGTCCCCAGGGTCCGTCTGTCTGTCCGTGCAGCGGGAGCTCTTCTGGGGCCCAGGGAGGATGGAACGAGGCAGGACAGGGCGCGCAGCAGCCGCCTTTGAGCCTGCACGTCCCCACGGCGCTCCCTCCTCCTCCTCGCTCGGTCGGGCACGCGGCCCTGCGAGCACGTGGCAGGTTCACCTGTGGGTTTACATATGAATGGTTTTGAATGGTTTATTTTTTGGCTGGTGTATCTGGATTTCTGCAGTTCGTTGTGGCAGTGTTTCTGTAGGTTGGGTTTGTTTGGTTTGGTTTGTTTTTTTGCTATGATCAAAGTGGACCATGGGGTAATTTATGCTCAAAACGCTGTGATGTGGCGCTGGTGATGCTCCTCTGGACACTCCAGAAGAGCTGCGTTTCCTTGGGTGAGGGCCGCTCGTGGTGGCTTCATGCCACCGCCTCTATTCCCCACCTTTGTGCAGGGAAAAGTAAGGGAAATGTCACGTTTCTGTAAAAGCCACCCAGCGCTCAGGGGTCTGGCTGTTTTCAGGCCAAAAATCACGGGCTCAGGTGCCACGTTCCCAACAGATAACGGCAAAGGAACCCAGCACCTGCTGGCACCTGTGCCCCGAGCCCCAAAGGTGGATTTATTCTGTGTTACCGGGATGTTTTGCCAAAATGAAATGTTTCTAAAAGCGACTCCTGAAGCAGTAACCAAAAAGCACAGCACGTGCTTAAACTAGAACTGTCTTGCAAGCTGCTGGGAAAGAATGTTAGGGCTTAGAGTGGAGAGATTTGTACTTCTCTTTTTGAATTAAAACTTCGTGTTAAAAAAAGAAACAAAAACGGTTAGGCTCTGAACTCGTTAGAATAATACAGGGGTTTTCCTGGGGAAGGGTGGAGGGGGCTGAGAGCCCTGCATGCCAGTTGCAGCCACAGGATTTCTCGGGAGGTTTTTCCCGTTGCTCCTGCCCAGATGGACCCGGGGTTGCCCCCTCCTTTCGCCCCGTTGGCACCCAGCCCTGCTCACCCCACCGAGCCCCTACACGTGTTTGCCTGACCCACAGCAGCTGGACCTTTCACTCCTCAAATCCTCTTTTTGCTGCCTCCATCGCTTTGCAGGTGGCATGTGCATATTCAGGGGGATTTCTTTTTTTCCTCTCCCCCAAAATCACAACTACACGGCAAGGCAGCTGCCTGCCCGAAACCTTCCTCCTGCCTCCCCTGCTGAAATGTGGTGCTGGGCGGCACCTCCAGCACCTCCCAAAGCCTTCGCCCTGGTTCCTGCAGCGGTCGGGGTGGTTTTGACCCCCGGGTGTTTCTGTACGGGTGCAGAGAGCCCCCTCGCTCCATGCCGGGGCCAGGACGCGTGCGGTTGGCGCAGAGCCGGGTTTGGGGACGTGGTGATTTGCTTCCTCGCGGGTCGGTGAGGCCTCCGCTGGCGTAAGCTGTCCCTGCTCAGCTCATCACCTTTTTTCCAAGAGGAAAAAAAATGAACTGAAGGCAAATGGTGTGCTTGGGACGTGAACACATCTAGCAGTGCTTGTTAGGGGGGTTTCTGTGCGTGATGGACGTGCCGGGCGCGCTGGCACTCGCTGAGCATCACTTCTTCCAGGCCAGGGCTGAAATAATGTATTCTCCTGGGTCTTTTAAGATGTATGACCAAGAGGGAGATGTGCGGCTACATTAATTTTTAACACCCTTCCACGCTGCGTTAGACCTCTGAAAGGAAAATGCCGGCACTGGAGAGGGCTGACCCGTGCCGCGGGGAGGGAGCAGCGCTGGCTCCGTGCGGTAACGCGCTGCCTGCCCTGGGGTCTTTGTAGGGCGTGCGGGACCGTCGGCTGCGGTGCCGTGTTCTTTCACAATTAATCTATCAAAGCCCAGAGTGTAATTTAGCTGGCAGGGGTGCTTCTCCCAGGGGACTGTGTGAACCCTGACTTCCCTACCCAAACCCCGTGCCTGACTCGCAGGGCACCCGCAGTGCCACAGAGCCAAGCCGCAAGGCAGGGCCAGCAGCCAGCAAACACACACACACACACCCCCCGACAGCAGGGGAGCAGCAGGTGGAGAAGAGGGGATTATTGCCGAGGACAGCCTTCCGAGGAAAGCATGAGCTCGCAGCAGCCCGCTCGCTTGGCGTCTTGGCGAGGGTCGCCGCACGGCCGTGCCTGCAGCCTGCGCTGGGAGCTTGCATGGGAGCATGCTGCGAGTGAAACCACTCTGAATCAGCCCATTTTGCCCTTTTCCATTACTTACGATGTATTCTGGGGGGCAAAACAACCCCTGCGTTTAGCTAATGTACAGGCAGTGATATTTTAAAAAGCGTTGCAGGATGGTGCATTGCAGAAATTCGCTGGGGGCACGCTGGAGCCGGCAGGGCTGCGGTTCGTGGGCAGCACCCGCTCCCCGCCACCTCCTGGGGACATGCTCTGGTCCCAAAGGCTCAGCCCGGGGGGTGGTGGTGCACCCGAGCTGGGCGTGTTGGACCACGAGTAGGAGACCAGAAGCTCCCCTGGGGCTGATGTTTTGGGGCAGAAACAAGCACTCCGCATGCTGGTAGCTCGTGTTTGCGCTGCCCTCGGTGATGGTGGGGTTGCCGGCACGCCTCAGGGTTTCGGGCAGCCCCTCACACCGATGCCCCTTCTGCAACCCCCCACGAAATGTTGCAGACTTGATGGCTTTGCAGCCTGTGGAGCCGTGTGTGGGGTTTGCCAGGCGGGCAGCAGCATCCCACATGGATGCATGCAAGGAGAGGGACGTGCACGGGGGTCCTGCGGGCAGGATTCGGGCGGCGCCCTTTGCATCAGGGTCTAGCCTGGAAAGCAGCGCCTGCTGCAGGGAAAAGGCAGCGAGCATCCCGCTCCCTTGTGAATGGGGAACCAAACTTCCCAGCCCCTCCAGGGGGGACCCAGGACCCTCAAAATGCCCAACCCACCCTGCACTGCCCGCCATGCGGGGCTGCCGGTGCCCTGTGCTCCTGCTCATCTGTTTTCTTTGCTCATTTCGGGGTGTGGGGGGGAAATAATCACGTAATGGCGTTAAAGCTTCGTCCAAAGCCTGGGGGATTTTTTTTAAATATCTGCCCCCAAAGCCCCGTGCGGGGCTCGGTTCTGAGCGGTGCAGCGGGGTGGGAGCGGTGCCCCCCCTGCCCCAGCGAGCGGAGGCTTTGCTCTGTTGCAGGCTCCTCGCGGGGCCCCAGCCCGCTCACCATGGGGGCGCAGGACACCCTGCCCGTCGCCGCCGCCTTCACCGAAACCGTCAACGCGTACTTCAAAGGGGCCGACCCCAGCAAGTAGGTGCCGACCAGGGGGCTCTGGGTGCACGTCCGAGGGAGGGGGTCCCGGCTGGGAAGGGGGGGGCTGTCACCTTGCCTTCCCCCCCGTGCTGCATTTCGAGCCCCCCCTTTTCCTCCCCCGGGTCTCTGTGCCCGGCGCTGCAGGTGCATCGTGAAGATCACGGGGGAGATGGTGCTGTCGTTCCCGGCGGGCATCACCCGGCACTTTGCCAACAACCCCGCTCCGGCGGTGCTCACCTTCCGCGTGCTGAACTACAACCGGCTGGAGCACGTCCTGCCAAACCCCCAGCTCCTCTGCTGGTAGGTCCCACACCGCCGGCTCTTACACCCAGGCAGGGCACGGCGGCTTTCTGCGAGAGCAGGGCGCTCATAAAAACACGTGCTGGAAGTCTCTGTCCTCCCCAGGGCCTGGGCAGGTTTTGGGGAGGAGACTCTCAGCCCCTAAATATTGGCCAGAGTTTTTGCTCTGAGCGCAGCCCCTTTGCCAGGCAGCAGAGAGGAACAAGCCCTTTCCTGGGCTTTGCTCATTTTCTGCTCACAAAATGCGTCTGCGCTGCCTGCCCTGAGGCACCTGAGCACAGGCAGAGATGCACGGGGGGGACGCGGTGTTTCTGTGAGCACGGGATTAAACCTGGCCACAGCCTATGGACGGCTGTGTCCTGCTGTGGAGGCGGCTTACGGAAAGGGTTAACCCCCCCCCAATTATAATTAATTCCGTTAATTGCTCGCAGTGACAGTGCGCAGAGCGATGCCAGCACGAAGGAGTTCTGGGTCAACATGCCAAACCTGATGACGCACCTAAAGAAGGTATCGGAACAGAAACCGCAAGCCACCTATTACAATGTGGACATGCTCAAGTACCAGGTACGGCTTCTGCCCACGCCAAATTCTGCCAAAAACGTGTGCTTGGCCTGTCGGCGCGAGGGGCGGTGTACCCTAGTGCAGCATGAAGGTAGCAGGAGGTGGGGGCGTGCTGTCCTGGGATCCCCTCCGTGTGTCGATAGATTTTGAGCCCCGTGCGCACTTGCGGTGTGAATGCAAGGCGTTGCCTCCTCTGAAACACATTGCAATCGCTGCGTCTGTAAAATGGGATTTCTCCCTTCACCCCTACGGAAACTAAATGTTTTTTCTGTCATTTTGGAAGGTATCTGCCCAGGGTATTCAGTCTACTCCATTAAACCTTGCAGTGAGCTGGCGGTGTGAACCTGCAAGCACTGACCTCCGCATTGACTACAAATACAATACAGAGGCAATGACCACACCGGTAGCTCTAAACAACGTCCAGTTCCTCGTCCCCGTCGACGGAGGAGTAACCAAGCTGCAAGCCGTGCTTCCGCCCGCTGTCTGGTAGGAGCCCTCTGCGACGGGTGCCGTGGGTGCCGGAGGGGCTGGGGGGTGCCGGGACCGAATCCCGTCCTCGTCCCGTAGGACGGGGCACGTAGCTCTGCTCTGCAAAGGGCCACGGTGTTTTCTGCTCAGGGCAGGCCCGGGGCCTCGCTCCCGAAGGCGCAGCTCCGCCGAGCGGCACTGGGGCCCGGCGCACGTGGCTTTTAGCTCCGGCCTCGGGAGCGACTTGGTTCCTACAGAAACGCTCTTCTTCCTCTGCTTGCAGGAACGCTGAACAGCAGAGGATATTGTGGAAGATCCCCGATATCTCTCAGAAGTCAGAAAATGGAGGTAATCCCACAAACGTGCATGTTGTTAGTGATGAATGCTGCACTCAGCCCTTGGCCTCTTTCTCTTGTCTGCGCCCAAGTCCAGACAAAGCAACCCCTGCCAGCACTGGCTGAGGACGATGCTGTTGAAAACCCCACAAAGCGCCTTGAAAATCCGGGACATGTCCCTGACGTGGCTCTGCCAGCCAGAGCTTGGCATCACGGAGGGTGTTACCTCGCAGGGCGCGGGTTCGGCTGCTCTCCAAGCCCCTCGCTCCCTCAGCCCTCCCTGCGTTTGTGTTGCATCCCACTGGGGGGGGTTACAGCAACCCGTGGGTCACTTCTCACGTGTGCTTCATGCGCGTGTCCCACGCTAGGGTGTCCGAAAAGTACAAACCTGGCGGCAGGACGAGGGGGTTCGCCTCCTGCCCCCTCCTGGGGGCTGCTGCCAGCCGGGGTGCACCCGTGGGAGCGGGCAGCGCGTGCCAACCCGTCGGCGGGGCGCGCGGCGTGGCATTGCGGGCCCCTAAGGGACTCGTGCGGGACTTTCCACCCGCAGGCGTGGGCTCTCTGCTGGCCCGCTTCCAGCTGTCGGAGGGGCCGAGCGCCCCGGCCCCGCTGGCCGTGCAGTTCACCAGCGAGGGCAGCACGCTCTCCAGCTGCGACATCGAGCTCGTCGGCGCCGGCTACCGCTTCTCCCTCATCAAGAAGAGGTTCGCGGCAGGTAGGTGCCAGCCGGCGGCTCTCCCGCGGGGCGGCAGGAGGGCAGAAGCTCCCTGGCGTGAAACGCCCTGTGAAATCCCCCAAATATCCCCCCCGTGGGACCCGCACGGGGGTGCGGTGTCTGCAGGTGCAGCTCTGGCTCTCCGGCTGTGCACGGGCAGCGCCCGCTGCTCGCGCCCCGCTGCGCCCCGGGGCGGGCGGCTCACTTCTGGTCCCGTTTCCAGGTAAATACTTGGCCGATAACTGAAGGAAGCTTATGCAAGTCTGTGGAAAATAACACGGAAAATAACCAAGGACTGCTCTGCGTGGAACGGGTTTTAATTGCAGTTTAAGGAAAATGAACTAAATCCTGCACTCGGGACATTTCTGTTGGAAGTGTCAACAACTTTCAGCGTTTTTTTTCCTCGGAAAACACCGTCTTGACCAGTCCTACAGTATTTACTTCTAGATGTAACATTGTTAATGGTTTTAAAATGTAATTATTGTATTTGTAAATTGTACTCATTCCAGTAAGGCTGTATTTTGGCAGTTAGACACTTGAGTTTTAGCATTTTACCATTCATGAAATGGATGTAATTTAAACTGTGGTATATAAATTTAATAGTAGTACTGTTGAATGGCACAATGCTTACAGAGGTAGATTACATTTTGTCAATATATACGATTTAAATACAATACTGATAGCTGTTATAAAGGGGGTGCCTCAAAACAAGAGAGCTAAGCAGAGCCGACGTGCTGGTTTACTTTTTCTTCGGTCCTTCGTATGTCTGACGGAGATGAATAAAAAGCTCGACCTTCGGGTTTAGCTGGTCGAACTCCAGAACCACATTTCCGTGAACGTGGAGGCTCCTCGTGCAGCCTCCCAGCAAAAAGAAGGGAAAACGCCACTTCTGTACAGAGCATTTACTTCAAATCTCCATTGCCAGACAGCTCCGGGAGCAAGCCCGTGTTCCCCGAGCCCCGCAGGTCCGATGTCAGGGATCTGAAGACCTGCAGCCCCCGTGCCCTTCCATTTTACCAATTAGGCAGGCAAAATATGTATATTAATATACAAATATTGAAAAAGTCACGCAGCCCGAGCCTCACCCTGCCAAAAGCACCTGGCACTGGGATCAGCATTCGCGTGGCCTGGAGACGTTTCCGTCCTGAGGTGGCTCTAGGTCGGGATGTGTGTGGTAGGAAGGTGGTTTGTGTGCACGCTCACGAGACGTGCAAACACGGAAGGTAAAGCACAAGTTTTTGAGAGCAAACTCGCCGGTACTGCCAGATGGAGCACTCAGCCCGGTTACTTATTTTCCCTCCGAAATGGAAATATGCATCAGCTGTGCAGCCCACCCCCTTCAGACATAGGGACGTAGGGCAAAAATCTAAGAATCAGTTTCCGCATAATTGGTTCATGCTGTGTACGATTGTTATAAACTCATGCTTCCAGAAGAGATCTATGTCATAGTCCTGAAAAATAAGGATTTTATAATGTAAATATTACCAGAACATAGATATTTTACTTTATATTTCGTTTGAAAGACAAGGTGTTTACATTAGCATTCGGTTTTTAGATGCTTTTTAAAGAAACAAACAAAAGAAAACCAAACCAAATAACCCAGAGCTCCCAAGTTCGTCCCACCCGTGCTGTCCCACAGACCAGGTCCCTTTTTCCAGGCGCGTGCTGGGGCTCAGCACCCGTCTTGGCCGTGTGCCCCATTCCCTGCGCACGCGTGGGCCCCCGCCGCGGGCGATGCTGGGACCAAACCCAGCAGTTTGGGGCAGTTTTCCTTCCTGCTGTTTTTGCCAGTGTTTCGCATAGCTTTTCAGTTCACTTGGTGGTTTTTCGGGAGCATTGAACGGTGTCTCTGCTCCCCGGCCCAGGCTGCTTCGCAAGGAGATGCTGCTGTGCGCTGACAGCCTGGTTTTCCTGCCTGGCTGGTGTCTGAGCAGAGAGCAGAGCAGGGACGTTTATTAGCCGGGGTATTTCCCTTCCCGCATGCCGTACAAGCACGGCAGCAGACACGTTTCTGCCCTCCCCAGCAGTGCCATGCTCAGGGAGGGAACAGAGCAGTTGTATTTCTACATCTGATGCGCAGGAGCCTGCTTGGCTCCTTCCCCTGGCTTTCAGGAGGTGTCAGCAGAAGAAAGGTTATGGGGAGCAGCCTGCAATGTATCAGACTTAAACTCAGAGCAGCAAATGAGGGTGTACGTAGGGACATTTATCATCAATTCCAGCCTCTGTAGTGGTGGCAAGAGCCCCCAGCCCCATCACAGCCAGGGCACTTGAGCTCCGCAGGCTTCACCTCCGCGTTTAGGCAGGAAAACCTGGGTGTCTGCAGGCAGAGGGCAGGCGGGTCAGCAGGAGCTGGAAGGCAGCGAGGGTCCGTGCTCTGTACGTCGCCTGGGTTCCTGCAGCTCAGCACCACCTCTCGGGCTGGGAGCATGCACACAAACAGGTCAACAAAAGCTGGGACGCTCCGAGCTCTAGCCCTTGCCTGGCCCTCCTCCCTCGGCAGCACTCAGCCTGTTTGACTAAAAAAAGGAAGCACTGAAACAGTCACTAGGCTTGGTGCATGCACAGAAAGGCCTCAGCGTGGTCCCTTTGAGCCCTGTTCCCTCGTGCTGGGTCCGCAGCCTCCTCTCGCCACCTGTCCCGGCACCTGCAGGTTCATCGTGTTGTAAATGGGGCCGGGGTGTTTTTCTCCACAGACACCTGCAGACTTGGCTCTTTAGATGTAAGGAACAGAAAGTCCTTTTTTTTTTTTGCAACTTTTCTTCTCCTGTTTGCTGCAAGTATTGAAGTTTCACAGCCAGCCGAGGGTGCTCCTTGCAGGAGGAGTTCCACAGCAACTTTCTACATGAACAATATCTAATAACTATGAGACCATTCAATACTAGAAAACATTACCAAATCAAAAAGATTTCATTTGGCGTTTACTTTTGTTCTTAAATACCGCTCCCCTGTTGTGTAGCTGCTGGTTATTTTTGCTGTAAGGCCGCCGGCCATCAAAGTCCCGGCTCTGTGCTGAGCTCTCGCTAGGTGCGTGTGGCTTCCCTTGCAAAACCTTGTCCCGAGCGCAATCGTGCAGCGAGGAAGTTGCACAACTGCGCGCTCCTCCCGGTGCAGGCTGCTCTTAGGATGTCAGCGCAGTTATGTGATATTTAAATTACGTTACTTTTTTGTCTTCAGCACGCCCTTTCAGGATTTATCCATTATAGTGGGTTTTTTAACATAGGTGAGAAAAAAAGCCAATGCCTCCTGTAATGTTAAGGTGAGCTCCGCTTCCCAGGGCAGCATTTTCCCTGGCTGTAGGCACCGGGACGCGTCGCAGCGGGGTGCTCTCGGGGTCCCTCTCGCCTGGCCTTTGGGCTGCACCAGAGAAAAATGCTGCTTACACCCATCGTTTTGAAGCCATGCACGCCCGCAGGTGAGAGCCAGCTGCCTTTCCTTTTAACATGATCAGGGAGACCTAGGGAAGTCGTTCAGTGCCCAGGTGACAACTTGCCCTGCTCTTGCAGGGGCCGTTATTTTCTCAGCGAGACCCCACGCGCCGTGCTTGTGCTCCTTTCCCGGGGCCCGGGTGGTTCAGGGCAAACATCCCAGTGGTGCTTCCCGCGGCTCCTGCAGCACGAGTGTCACGTCAGGAGCCACGGCTTCACCTTTTTGCAACAGAAACATTTCCCAATGGCCAGACTACCGCGAGAAGGTGTCGTATTTTTAAATGACCTAAGACGAGGGTCAAGCATTTTTTACCGAAAATGCCCTCAGACCTATGTTGCAATTCTGTGTCTCGGATGAACCCATCTCCGTTTGACTTTTTTTCTTAATAGAGCTGATGGTGCTCTCCCTGAACACATAGCACCTATTTCAGCTCGTGCTTGAGAAAGCCAGTTCTATACCCTGAATATGGAGTGATTCTCCCCTATTCCTCTGTTGTCAAAGGCGTCATCTTTATGTGAAAATGTCTTTGTTAAAAATCCTAATTTTGAAGCTTACCGTGACTGAAATACGGAATATCATCACATTATACTTTCCCTGTAAGAAATTTCTGTCTCAAAGACTTCATTTCATAGCCAGAATTCTTATTCTTTTTCTCACAAATTTACAAGGAAAGCAATTCTCGTAGAGCTAGGAAGTTTTATGATTTTTTTATGATGTATTTTAATTCTCACTTCATTGCAGGGCGGGAAAAAGGCCTGTAGAAATAGCCCACACCTCCTGTACGATCTCCCCTTGCATTTCAGGAGGGAGTGCCTGACAATTTTCTTGAAAATCGCAGGTGTTGCTGAGGCAATGTTCCCCAAGGGTTTGCGCAGAAGCAGGACTTCACTACAGGCCGAGCAGCATGCGATAAGATATGGCAGGTTTTAACAGGTGCTTGGAATATTTATTTCTCTGTTAGAACTCTCTCTTTCCTGACAAGCAGCAAATTGTCGGGGAAATGCCTCACTGCATTTCGGTCCTGTAATCCATGCATGGTGTGTTTGAAACCCACTCCTTTCTCCCAGCTCCAGCTACGTCCAGGATGCTCTAAGGCTAATGAAATTGGCCAGGCGCTTTGGTGGCACAAATCTTACCCAAAACTGAGTCACCGTTTGAGAGGGGAATCGCGTCAGGTCTCGGTTTGCAGCTCCGGTCCTGCACAGGCGGGCTGGCAGCGGGGGGACAAGGGAGGCTGGGCTGCGCCCCGCTGCTGCAGCCCCTCGGGGCTCAAAGGGAGCCCCAGCAGCGAATTGGGTTCCCCGGGGTATCGCCCTGTGTAAGCTATATCATTTTATGAAAATCCCTCGTGTATAAAATGTTTATAAATATTTGTGGATTAAGATACACAGGTCTATTTTTAAGATTTAAGTTAAATAAGTTAATGAATGGCTGGCCTTTCTTGCCTAAACGTGCAATGAGATATATTATACCTTTAGTCTACGATGGCCTAGGTACTGCTTAGTCTGTGATGAAAACTTTGCTGCTTACCTAATGTTCTCAGAGAAAAACTGTAAAAGACGTACAGGTTTGTTGCACATGGACTACTGCAGCAAAGCTTTGTATTTGACCACTGGTAATATGAATGTGTTGTATTGACTTGTTGAAGATAATCATGAGACAACATATTTTAAATGTTACTTGCCTTATAGATTAGGATACAAATATGTGGATATCATTTTTGTAAATAATGTTTTTTACAAATGTCTTTCCTCCATTCTCCCTATCACCCATTTCACAAAATCTTGAATATGCAATTATTTACCATGCATAATATTGCAACAAATAACCCCCCCACATCGGAACAAAGTTTATTAATTCTATACATGAGAACCACATTAAACACCCAATTAAGTTGCGATTTAAATGTGATTTCTTTTTTTTTCCTTGAAAATAAAAACCAGAAAACACTACTTTGAGTGCGTTTTGCTTCCACGTGCAGGAGCACCCGGAGGAGCCATGCGGAGGGGTGGAGGCTGCCATGCTCCCCGGGGGAAGCCGTCCCGCAGTGTCCCTGCTGTGCGCAGCTCCCCAGCTGGGGCACGGGGCGGTGGTTGGGGTTGGCATGTGGGGACCTGTGGGGACATTTAGGGCTTGTGGGGACACGTGGGGGCTGTGGGGACATGTGGGGACCTTGCCTGCGGGGCCACGTGAGGGATGGGAAGAGCCATGGAGGCCACGGGGACTTAGGGACCTGCGGGGACCACAGAGACCTGAGGGGACCAAAGTGACCGGCGGGGACCTGTGGAGGTCATGGGGACCCAAGGGGGCTGCAGGCACACGTGTGGACCAGTAAAGACCACGGGGACCCCTGGGGACCCACTGGTGCCATAGGGATAATGGGGGAGGCTTTGGGAACCCGTTATGTAGGACCCATGAGACCCACGGAGGCCGATGAACCCTGCTGGAGTGCTTTGGGGACACATGAAGGGGGGCCGTAAGGACACACGGAGACCATGAGGACACAGCGAGGCACAAAGGACCTGAGGGGCTCACAGGGACGTGTGGCGGCTGTAAGGGATGCCGTGTCAACAAAGGAGAGACCCGGGGGGGGGTGGCCCATGAGGGGCTGCGGGGACACGAAGAGAAATAAGGAAGCTGTGGCGACATTATGAGGGGACCGGGGACACGGGGGGGACGCTGAGGGGCCGGGAGGGCTTCGGCCAGCGCCGCCCCGCGGCCGCCGGCCGCGGGGCGGCGCTGGCCGAGGCCCTCCCGGCCCCTCAGCGTCCCCGGGGGGATGCGTCGCGGCCCGGGCGGTTCGGGCACGGAGCCCCGGTGCCCCCCGGCCTCATCCCGCCGGCCCAGCACCGCCTCCCGGCCGGGCGAGGCGCAGCGGGCCGGGGAGGAGCGGGGCGGCGGAGCCGGCGGCTGCCCCCTCACGGGTAGGGGCCGGGGCCGGGCCTGAGGTTGGGGGGGGGGGGGGGGGGTGGTGTCAGCGGGGACCTTGCCCTGGTTTCAGGGCGGTGGGTTTTTCCTCAGGAAATTGGGGTTTGGGGTGAGCTTCAGTGTGTGTGTGCGTGTCCCCCCGGCTCTGAAACAGGTCCTGCCAAGCGCTTTCCGGTGGGCGCGGTGGATGCCATCCTGCAGGACGTGCTGCGGGGATACCTGCAGGAGCAGCCCTACGAGCCAGGCGTGTGCAGGGAGATGGCGAAGACCATCGCCGAGGTACCCCCGACTTAAATTCACTTTGTGGGCCGCTTCATCCTCCTGCGGCACCGGGGCGGCCGACGGCATGGGGAGGTTAGGGATGGGGGGGTCCCACAGCGTGGTCTTGCAGGCGTTGTTCTCCCTTGGTAGGTAACGAGGCATCCGTTCACCTCCCGGCGTCAAAACTCGAGGTTTTGGGTTTTTTTCCGGCAGCACACCTCTCACTTGTAACTGCAGGCAGAGCAAGGGTGATGGGCGCCATCCGGGGTCAACAGCAGCGTAAAGCAAACGCTGGAGGGGCCCTCAAAATGCGCCGAGGGTTGGTCTGAAACGGGTGCAGATCGATACAGTTCGATGATGAGGGTTGTTTGAGCGGCAGTGGCTCTGGCCAAACACACGGTTCAGGAGAAAATTCTTGTCCTGTCCAGAAATGCTACTGGTAAGTTTGAAGTGTGTTTCAGACCTTTCCAAATTAAGTCCTTGGTAGTACCTGTGTTACTATAGTGGCTTAATTCTGCGCAGTGACACGTGCAAACTCCTTGTTGGCTAAATCCAGTCTTTCTGCACATGCTGCCAAGAAAAGCCTGTCCTGAGCTCTTAGTTTTTCAGCTGATTTGGCCCAGGAGGGCTTGTCGGCATAGAAAAAGTAGTACTGGCCGAGGTACCTTTTCCCTCTGTACTCAGGAGGTAAGCGTGAATGCGTATGGGAAGGTGATCTGTGCAGTGGGAAGATGGCACTCACGTACGGTAACTCCTCACTTAACATCCGTGCTCACATTTCTGTAGTCAGGCGGAAAGATGTGCCTGCTTTAGCAGATGGAAGTGTTGGTTCTCCTGTGAAATGACATCAGCGGCACACATCCACCTGCCCGTGGGGCTGGGGTGATTTGTGTAGATGTTTCAAATGCAGCGTTTCTAAGATTGTCATCAGGATTATTGCAAGGGCTCACTAGTGCAATGCTCGCGCTTCTGTGTCCCAGAAAACCCAGTCACTGAGCATCCCCTGCGAAGAGAACTTGCCATTTGAGTCTAACCGTGCTTCTCTCTTGCAGGTTATCAAAGCTCGGGTAAAAGACCTTGTGGTGCCCAGGTACAAGATCGTTGTGGTTGCGCATATTGGGCAGCTGAATGAGCAGAGCATGCAGATCGGAAGCAGGTGCCTGTGGGATCCTGCGACTGACACATTTTCGTCGTATGTGTTCAAAAACACTTCACTGTTTGCTCTTGCAAATGTCTATGCTATCTATTTTGAATAATGAGGTAGTTGAGTTTTAGCAGTGGGAGAAACTAACATTCTCTCTAATTCTTCCTGTTTCTGTTTCTGAGAACAGTTGTGAAGGACCAAGGCAACTCTAGCCTGTTTTGTAACGTGGTTACCGTAAGGTTTTTGGTGGTGGATGTAGTAATTGTATTTCCCAGGGCTTTCTCTGGGAAGTGATTCTCTGTAAAATGCCGGTTTGCACCTGATTCTAACTGCTTTCAGAACAGCATATCCCTGTAATACTTTTTCTCCTTGAATTTACAGTGACTACATGATCCCCAAGGAGAAATCACGGGAATTTTTTGAAAGTAAAACAAAAGCATTTTGAAATAGTCCACATTAAATGGCATTTTCAGGCAGTTAAGCATGTGCCTGGCTCTGCAGCAGTGGCTCCACGCACATGCTGGAGCCACGTCCCCTGCACACCTTGCGTGGGAGATGGAGGGGTCCCTCCAAACCTCCTGCCCCGGGAGCTCTGTGGCAGGAGGGCAGCAGCTCATGCAGGGGACGTGGGTTGTGCCCTGAGTGCAGCCCTGTGTGCAGAGAAGGCAGTTAGCTGTGCCTGGAGAATAACTGTCCCACAGCATTTGAAATCAAATGATAAATGCCTTTAAATTATATCATGTTTAGAGTATATACACCCAACATGTCTGGCCCCTTTTATTTAAGGTGCTTGAATCTAGCAAAAAATTTGAATTGGGTTTCTCAGCTGATTCCTGCCTATAGATAGCAGGGGACATACATCTCTGTGCTCAGAAGCAGCTTTCCAATCAGTCTGGGTGCAAATTAACTTGGGTAGACTTTCTTGGAAACAGCTGCAATAGGAAACAAATCATGGCACCTGCCCTTTTTAAGGGGAAGCAGTGCTGAATTGATCACAGTCTCTTCTGCTGTAGCAGTTCCTGTGCTGTGGCAGGGCTCTGACTTGGAGGCCTCATGGTGTGATGCTCTGCACTGAATTATTTGGCATGGCATTGTTTTTAGTCTGCTACTACCGAAGATGGGCTTTTTGCTACCCGTATTTCACAGTTAATACCAGGTCCAAAATCGGCTGTTGGATTTTCGTAAGTAAGAGAAAACACCTGTGGTAAATGGCTTATGTTACTACATTTTATGTGCAAAGATGAAGCTGGACTAGTAGTTAGATGGAAAGAAAAATTTTTCTCGTGTCTAAAAATGTAATGATTTTAACATTTAAAAATTAAAATGCTATACTTTGTAGAAGGTAGACAAACCAACCTGAGCTGCCGTTGCAGCCATTAGCTGGTTTGCACTACAGCATTTACCATTCAGCCTTTACTCCTTAGTGTACTCCAAAGAACAAATTAATTAAAAGATACAAGTGAAATAACTGTGTTTATGTCATGATTACTTTAATACATGAAAGCTATGGATGGCAGCGAGCCTCATCAGCATCTGCTGCGTTTTAGCACAGCGAGCTTATATCTCTCTCGCTGCAGCCGACGCTGCAGCAGGATGTGGTGAGCAACTTGGCTACTTCGCGCTTTCTCAGCATCGACATTTTCCTGGTGCGCTGTAAGTCTCGCTTTGTCTCGGGCTTGATGTTGAGGATTTCCTCGCTGTCAGTCCCCAGCCTCCTGTCTGTGTATGTCGAGGGATCTGCATAACCATTGTTCTCCTCAGAGAAGGGCGGGGGATTTTCACTCTCTGTTGCATAAAAATTAGAAGCTAAGCATTAGAAGTCATGGAATCACAAGTCAATTACAGATGTTTATCTTTACCAGAAGGAAAGTCAGACCAAGCTGCAGCTAGAGAGCTGAAAGTATTAGCCACGTTTCCGATGTAACAGCTGAGATGGATGGGATCACTGTCTTCTCACCAGGATGGTGTTAAGATAGATATGTGAGGTAGACGTTCTGTGGTTAACATGTTAAAATAACAGGAATTCAGGGATTTGTACTGAAGAGTGTTCTTTGCAGGAGCAGTTGCCTAATCAGTCTTACACTGATACGTTTGCTTCAGAGGATAAAAGTGATTTGATGTGTCAGTAGCACTTGATGAGCATGTTAACCGAGAACTTCTTGTGGGTTTCCTGAGATGCAGCTACTGTGTTAACACATCAGACACACATAGTTCCTGGATGTTCCCACTTAAACCATGCTTGTAATTCATGTGCATTTTAAACACCACCGTATAGCCAGGCACTGCCACGGGGAGGTTATAAAGCTGTAGAAGATACCTCGCTGAATTCAGCAGCGGTGTTTTCTTCTCCTTTAACATACTTTCTGATAGGGCTTTGCAGATGGGATCACTTTTTCTTTTTAAAGCTGCTGCTACCATAAAATTTTCAAAAGAGGCAGTTGTTATTGCATGGAAAATGTAGGAAGCCTCTGTTCCTGTCATCTGCCTCACTTTTTTTTTTTCTAGTTATTTTAACCTGTCACAGTATAAATTTCGAGCAGCGCATGTAGTGGCTGAATTTTCTGTCTCTACCTAAGAATGTACTAATAAATATATACAAGAGCACGTGAAGGTACTTCAATTGCAGAGCATATATTTGATATTCTATATTCTGACTTTTAATATCCTCAAGCTGTTTATAAAGTTTCTGGGCTTTGATGGGGAAAGAGGTACCTGCTACCCAGGATAATGGTGAAACTTGTATTGACTGCAGCAAGACTTTTCTCTGACCTGTAAAATGTTATAGCATAGAAATGTTCAGTGATAACCTTGGACTTAACTCACAGTTCCTCAGGTTGACTTGGAAAATCTTGATCTGAATCTTTTTAATTTAGCAAAATAGCAAATAAAATAGCTAAGCAAAACAAGGAAACAAGAAATGTGAAGTTGCACCACAACACTGGCTGTCTCAAAGCAAAGTCCACACTGTTCATCTTTTTAGGAGGGCAGCAGAAGGCAAGGGCTTAGTTCTGCCCTTAGACAGAGCCTGCAGGTAACTTGCTTCTTCTGAATCCCCTCAAAGTCAGGCACACCTAGCCCTGTGATAATGCGTTAATTAGTACTTACCAAACAGGTATTGGTAATCAGCCAAGTCCCTTTTCCACCGAGAGCCGCCGCAGGTGAAAACGATGGCTCTGACAAAGTCTCTCCCGCAGAGCTTCACGGCGTTTCCCTCCCCGTGGGCTTGGTGTGCCGCAGCCAGGAGGGCGAGCGCGGCGAGGGCCAGCAGCGTGCTCCTCATTCTGCGGCGCTGCGAGGCGGTGTGGGCAGGGAGGAGGCAGTGTGCGAGGCCGAGGTGGGGAGCGCTGCTGAAATCCCCGCATTTATACGGCTGCTCCGTGCGCTCGGCTGGATAATGGCTCGTTCTGAGGGTGATGATGTTTGCCCCAAACAAGTTAATCGCTTGTTTCTGGTGGCGATTTAAGAGCTTTGGGGTACACCCTGGGATTTGGTATTAAAGACATCTTAAGACTATCTAAGTGCTTAAAAATAGGGACACGTGTAGTGTGGCACCTTTATAGGGTATGGGCTTAGATCAATACCGTTAATGTGTATGTTCTGCAAAAATGTTCGTTACGTGTTCTGTAGGTAATGGGTTTCCTCCCTGCGAGTCTCCCACACAGCTGTGCCACCAGCCTGTTGCCCAGGTGTTGTCACAGTTCAAGTGACACTGGGCCTTTTTCTGTTAGTGGTCCCAAGTGCAAAGGGAGTTAACTTCTCCCAGGGATATCCTCGGTTGTGCACCTCTCCATTTCCCCTGCCTGGTTCTCTGGCCAAGCGGCAGCCGCACGCCTCAGAGGAGCCTGCGGTGCGGGGCAGCCGCTCCTGCTGTGCAGGAGGACACCTGGGCAGGAGAAAATCACATCCCGAGGGGTGTTCGTGGCCAGTGTAGCCATCCAGACCTGCAATGCTATGCTTCCTAGCATGCTAAATGATAGGATACGATCCTCCAGCACGTGGAGTATTTGAGCATGGTGAGCTTGTTGGAACAAGCTGTAGAGCCATGTAGTTGCTCTATGCCCTGCATCCATAGGTACTTGCTTTGCAGATACCCGGGGGCAGTGAAATGGCCCCACTGCAGTGGTCTGCATCTGTCCAAAAGACATAGAAAAGAGCAGGCGATGGCTCTAAACAAAGCACTGATAGCTACAGAGCAGTGTCCTGGCCATCCTTTCCTTTCAATAAATACCTGAAAGGCAGAAGTGGGTACACTAAAGCAGCGTGGAGCAGCTCTGGGACCAGGAGCTGGCACATCAGCTACAGGGTCCAGAGCTCGGTGTTGTTCTGGATGTTGTTGGCTGCAGTTGCCATGAGCTTCAATTAAAGATTCTTTCAATAAAATGCCTTAAAGAAAAAAACGAGTCAGAATTTCCATATTTGAGAACAAAATACATGAGGAACTTTGGAGATCTATAGCACTTCCTAGCACCACGAGTGTTTCCCAGCACCATAATGTTACACTTATGTGGCTTACACAGGGTGCAGGGTGAATTACGATATGTTACAGCCTTGGCAGAAAGCTTTTTTTATTATTTTAACCAGTTGCATCAGTAAGTAGTCACGAGCACTGATGAAAAATATATGGTGTATTTTGATCTAATTTGTAATAATGATTAACTAATGATTAACACATGATTCACCTTAATGGCTGGATGTCTTTGAAATGCACGAAGATTCATTTCACATCAAGGGTAAGCTTGCATGCAGGTTGTGTAATGTGCAGGCTGCAGAAGGAAGTGAATGTTAATGCATCACAAATGATCTTTAACTTCAGTGATGTGTTTAAGTGTTGGGCATTTACTGTGAGCCTAATGAGAGTCTGAATGTTCTGTATCTATAAAATATGTCTCGCTACATAATGCTCTCAGGAGCAGACAGCTATTGCCTTTGCCAGTTGACAGGCAGAGCACTTTACTGCACCGAGCCCTTGTGACAGGGATCTCTGCTGTGCTGGTCTCTTCTGTGGCTATAACCTAGCTCATGTTCTTAATGACTCATATTTAAAAACTTTACGTATTTTGTGCGAGCAGTCTCTGAAAATCCTCTAAGACACCATGGTGCAGCTGGTGGCCCACTGGGCACTGTGTGTGTGTGTGCACGAATGTGTGTTGTGTTTCAGATCCTTCTGTTCTGCCCCCAAGAAGACAGCCTGGACTGCCGAGAGCTGGAGTGCTCCACGCTGACTGGAGTTCCTGTCCCAGCCCCTGCCCGACGGCAGCGGTTGCTGCAGCGGAAGCACCCTGACCTCCCGGCGCAGGCTGTAGCTTTTCTACTTCCTCACCAGTTCCCACCAACAGCTTTCGGCTCTCCCGCTGCTGGGGGTGGTCTGGGGGAGGTGGTGATGTTTCTAAAAGCACAGATCTGGCTTCCAGCGCTGCTCGAGTCAGTCCTTTGCTCCACGGCCACGCCGCTGTCTCGTGTGAGGATCTTTGAGAAAAGCGTCAGGGTGGAACGCAGTGAACTCAAACTGCGATTTCACATTATTCAGATTCGTCAGGGTGAAAAAGTCAGCCTCTACTTCTGCCTGGTGCGGGGCGATCTGCAGGTGGCAGGAGCACTTGATGCCTTTCAGAGCTTGGCTTTCAGCCTCAGCTGTGGTTTATGGGATGGCAGGCAAGACAGATCTGAGACCACAACGGAAGATAAGGGCTACACATGGCTGTATTCTAGGACTTGAGTCTGGATTTAGGGTGTATTCTATTTCCTGACGAGTGGCCAGCACAGGAGGGGATTTGGGGCATCTATGCTTTTTGAGTAACCCAAGGAGAAAATACTTTAATGGAGGCCTTTCTACTACCTTATCTGTGTTACAGGGGAAGGCCCTCTGTGTATTAATACAACAGCCTGATCACATGAGGGGGGGATTCCTGGGGAAAATTTACACCATTTAAAATTTCCAACCCATATGGTTCCAAATATAAATTTTAATGAATTTAAAAGCAATAAACACTTTATGATAATACTACCAGAAGTCTTTCCTACTGTTTACCAACTGGGAAGTGGTGTCATTTAGCTACTGTTAAGTAGTTAGAGCGGGACTGATTACATCATGTAAGGCATCAACCTGTAAAACAAGAGGTGAGAGGGAAAACAAAAAAGGCTGTGTGGCAGTGCGATTGCAGTATAAGAAATGCAGTGACCCCAAATTCCTATCTACAAACTGGTAACAGAATTGCTTGTGTAATGAACATCCAGAAAGCAGGCTAAGGTAGTTTGTATTATATTAGCTGATTCTTCTTTGGACTGCTGTTAAAACTATGCTCACCTCTAACAGAGCTTCTTGAAAAATAGCACTTCTTGGCAGGCCTGTTTGATCACGTTTGTAGCACCATACTTAGGGGGCATAAACATACTATCTTGTTTATAAAGCAAAATAATTTTCAAGTTGATACATGTGTGGTAGCTGTACTTAGAAGTGATTGCCCATGCCATAATAACCTTTCTTTAGTACTAGTTGTACTAATGAGAGGATCCATGCTCATTAGAATCCTGTCTAATGAGGCTCTGTGACTCAGTCACCAGTTGTGCCACATCTCCCAAGTCTGAAATTAAGCACTGATATACCCAGAAAATGATTCCTATACTGTTATTGACTGGAAAACTTATGTTCAGAGGACTTGGACTGCTTCATGGTAACTTGTAGGGGAGAAAAACAAACAAATATTTTTTATGTTAACAGTGGCCTCACTTCCAGTTTTTAAGGGAAGTATCTTTTTGCTCTGCGGTTTACAGTACTTAGCAAATGAGGCTGCTAGTAATTACCAGAACTTCTAAATGCAATGCTAGTAATCATGAATTACTAATTCTTAATTCCCTAAGAATGAAAGTTAGATTAACACCAGCATTTTAATCCTCCCAAAATTATTTAGTGTTTGCACTGTATAACTCAGAAGTGATTTTTAAAAGTACCAGTGCCATTTTACAAAGTGGGAATGCAAGTCCAGCAAGGCAAAGCTCCTTGCTCAAAGCTGAAAGGATGAAGGGAGAGCTGAGTTCATCAAGCAGCACGGTTCAGGGCTCCAGGCCATGTGCAGGCAGATGATGGGAGGAGGGATCTGCCTGTCCTTCCAGTGCCCAGGACGGCATTTTGTACAAGGGGTTATACAAGGAGGCCCAAGTGGAGCTTTGATATAAATTAGCACCAATTTATGCTTACTGTCAATTGGTAGGACCAAGAGTGACCACAAGCGGTTCACAGCTGATCTCACACCATTGCTGGCCCAATATTTGCACTAGTAGGGTGGGAAAGGAACCTAACTGTAATGCAAGGAAGCTGGAGAGAGAGACCCTCTAGGACAGTGGGGGCTAAAAGCTCAAGAGATTAGCTAGTTAAGTAGTGGCTTCTAAAGCAATGAAGGTATCACAGCGCCAAAATGCCGGTGGGTTTGCTGACACCGATGAGGTGAGACTATCTTACAGGTAGCCAGGAGAGGGCATGTCGCTCCTGCCTCGGCAGCAGGGGTGGCACTCTGCCACTTACCTGCCTTAGCGGGGAGCTCGGGCCTCCAGCCCTGCCCCACGTGTCCTCCCGAACCCAAATGTGGGGAACCTCTGCATTTGCAATCAAGTGCAACCTGAAGTCTGAAGTTGACTTACCCGCTCCTTCTGGTTTGAGAAGTTTCTGTCAGTGTGGCATGCAGAAGAGCAGGAACCACCTCAATTTTTAATCTGGCCATCTGATTGTATCCGATTCCACCTATTTCAGTATCTACTAGCTAGATCTTCAACTAGATTCTTTAACAGAAATCCCTTTCTGAAGAACGAAGAGCCAGACGTGCAGGCCACTGAGGACCACCACCTCTTCCTAGGGAATCATACCTTAGTACTGCTGGAGGCAGCCAGGTTCTGGGGCGCAAACACACTGACTTCTCCTCTACTGTCTCCTACTAGAAGGCAGTCAGTGTTCTTAGCAAAGAGTACAGATGTGAATTTTGCTTCTGGGTTGGCAAAGCGAGTGATCACGGGGTCCAGGCTGCAACACAGGAAAGGCAGATATTGATGATGATACAGGTAAAATTGCATTTGTCTGGAGTATATTATCATGTAAAGTCTAGTGGTAGTGCAGGCCTGATGAACGCCACATGTTTTGCTTTTTATTTTCTAGCTTAACTCCAAAAGTAAGAAGTGAGGCCGGGATTTTTGTTCTGGTAGAGAAGTGAGGCAATGTTTTGTTTGTTCTCTACCAAGAACAAAAATTCCAGCTGTTATTAACTAAGATATCCTGGTTGCCTAAAATCTGTCCTGTTGCCTAATATTTGTGCGGTGTATGTGTTAATATTCTTACAATATGAATAATTTGCTTTTTGCTAACACAAGATTCAGTGGGCTTCCCCCTCCACTGCTTTCTTAATGCTGTCATTATTACTAAATAATTCATACTAGCAGTAGTACAAGACCACAGATTGACTAAGATTAACTAAACTCACATAAAATATGAGTGATTCTCAGCTACTTTGCAATAGTGGGAAAACATGAGATGTATCCAAACTTCTGACAATCTCTCATCATTACAAAAGGTCTGAAGTAGTTCGGTTTTGTTATTTTTCTTTTGGCTGTAGATGTGGTAGAATCTATAACTTTTGCAGCAGAAAAGCAACTTTACCCTTTATCAGTTTGGAAGCACCCAGCTTCTTCTCTTGTAATTAAAATTCTCCGATAACTAGCATTTGTTTTTACAAAATGAGTATTTCAAAATGCAATGCTTCTATCAATAGCTAAGCAAGCAAAACAAATGACATGGACTTGTAATGATCTGATAACAAACTGATTAAGCAATAATGTTTAGCCTCTGTGCTGTAAATCTGTTGTTTCAGAATCTTCTTTGAGAAAAGTTGTTACTTACATGCTGACACTGAGATCCCAAATTTCTACTCTGCTTTCGTTCGCTGCTGTGAATATAAAGACTGATTTTGGAGACCACATAATGTCATGAACAACAGTAGTGGTGGAACTGAAAGTTAAAATGGGCATCTGTGAGTTCTGGTGCCATAACATAATGGTCCAGTCCGCAGAGCAGCTTAGGAACATGTCAGTGCTGAACGGATTCCAAGCGACTTTGTACACAGGACCCTTGGTGTTTGGGAAGGAACAAAAAACAACTTTATGTTACTCCAGAGCTACAGCCTCAGAGGATGGTTTTTAATAGTGCTTTCTTCCCACAGACCTTTCACGGAACTCCCTAACTGTCCTCTGACCTTAGCAGCAAAACCAGCATTGTTTTATGTGTACCCATAGGAAATTAGGATTCAGCCGATGTGATAAGAGAAGAGAGGTCTTGGGAACAAAAGCATTCAGCTGATTCTGTCCCTTCACTTGTTGTTAGGAGAAGCTGATGCTGAAAGGGCAGCTTCTTGGCTGAAGCAAAGACTCGTAAAAAATAGGTGGTGCTGTTAAAGTTCTGGCATCTTTCTTTCAGAGGTAAGCTATTTAACTGTGGTTTCCAGGATAATCGAATCACTGACTGTTCTCTTTAAACAATGCCAGAACTAAAGCTTTAAAACAGTTTATAGTACAAGCTTTAATAAATTACTTTAAAAAACGCTTCTAGTGTAGAAAGTAATCCTGTAAGACTGTGATACTTCGTGCTACAGGAACTCATTCCTTGCGTAAGAAAAGTTTAGTTTTCTTTTGTTGCAGGTGTTTTGTTTAGGAAATAAAAGCAAAGAAACCATTAAATTGGTAAACTTTATTGAGTGCCATTTCTGCTCTCATTACTTTTTTCTATGCATCACTCACC